>NC_045174.1:12839381-13154287 GCF_900700415.2 Clupea harengus | reverse complement strand
TTTTGTAGGACTAGGCCCCATCCTTCCCCTCTAGGCTACAGTCTTTGCCAGCGGAATGACAAGTTAAAAAGAAAAATGCTGTTCTTACCTTTTAAAATGCGCGCTTCTAGTCGCCCCGCCAGCGGACCGGGTCCCAGAAGACAGGGAGCCTTTGTCCTTTGTCCAATCCCACTTCTTGACACCAAATATGTTGTAGCGAAAACAACCTCTTCAAATCTTAGAGTTAATACTCAATCAGAGTCAGAAGACCGAATGTGATGAACTGAAGTTTTATTCAATCTTGCAGACATTTCATTCAAATCGAGAGTGGTGGTCCATGGAGCAGCTCGGTCAAAAACTTAGCGCACTAACTATTTAAAGGGCATATTCCGTCACTATGCTTTTCCAATCAAAAGACTAAAACGTATCCAAATTGAACCAACCAAAATATTCTGCTCACTAATTGCCAAAACATCTTTCAAGATGCCGAGCAGCTGTGTCCTTATCAGTAGTTTTACCCCTCCCGGTTATGATGGCATGGCTCTTTCGTGGGAACTTCTACCTGCTCTTTGATGAATCCCCTTATGCATAAACCTTTTAATTAATATTTGGCTGTCTCTGTAAGCCTGCACTTGTGGAAACTGTGTGATCTTGTTTTGAGAAATTATGCCTCTCTGTTTGGCCTGACATTCATCCCTACACACAGGCCTCTCTGCCTGATAATTAGGCCTCTCTGCACGTAGGCCCCGAAAGAATGGCCTGACCTTCATCTGTGCACACGGGCCATTCTGTCTGACCTAACAAGACACTCACTTCTGCACACGGGCCATTCTGCCTGACACAAGTCATTGCAAAACGGCTTCATGTTCACCACACCACTGTATTATAACCATGATACTTTCATATTTTTCCAGGATATATTTGCTGCAATGAGAGCCCTGGAGCCAACAGCAAGACTGCAGGGAGGAAGAGCAGAGTGGCGCCACTTGGATCAGGACCGCTCGGATCTCGTCGGCCAATAACTCGTCTTCCAAATCCATTAGCAGTCCACTAGCCTAATCCAATCCAGCCGCGGAAAACTAATGGACCTGGCCAATCGCAGCGCATCTCTCCATTAGAGTGAACTTGTCTTGAACTTGTGTGACGTTACGTTACCAAGTTACGCTGAAAGACGTACCTCATCACTCTCCTGAAGATATTTCTCTTAGACAGACACACGTTTTATTTTCATATCGTACTGATCGACAAGCCAAGCTAACGTAAACGCTTCCACTGAAGTTACGTGCTAAACAAAACCGAAGTAACGTTTACATTACGAACTAGGTTATGCTACATCTAATAACTACAAAATTGATATGAATGGAAACAGCCATGTGTAACTATTATAATGTTACTCTGAGCTGAAACAGGCACACGTCCAAGTATTGACAGTGATTCAAGTAGTTGTTGAAAGATTGTATCAGTTAACTGAACATCTAGTTAGCTTGCTATCTGTATATGACGCCTGTCCAGCGTCGCTTCATTGTTTATCATACAGCTACTGTAACTGATCATGCATAATATGATTGCTATTGATAACGATAACGGTACTCGAGTGTATATTTATGTGCTGCAGTGTCACAGTGTATTGTTCAAAGCATGCTCACATTCAGTGTTTACTTGCTTATTGTACCTGTTGTATTGTTCTAGTTAGTTAGCTAATAACATTGATTTAAAGTATAAGCAGTTATTATAAATATGTATTTAATCTACATACACTTACTGCCTTAGATAATGTAGGAAAAAAAGTGCGTAATATTAAACATCACTGTTATCAAATTTCAGATCACAAAGGAGCTGACTGGCCATGGCAGGGGGACAGCTCTTTGGGTGACCTCCATTGACAACGAGGTTGGCTGGATCCAACCAGTGTCATGACAGTGCAGGAGTGGCTGGGACTGGACAGGATGGCGTGATTGAGCGGTACCGCAACGCAGCTGTTCCACACACAGTCCTGCTATACATGGACTTTAGCTGCTGCGTGAGTGAGGGGGCGAGCAAGCTGCAGACCAGGTTTGCGGAGTGGCCAGACCTCCACAGGTGTCCCAGCCTCTCCTGATGAGCCTGGGGTATGTCAATTCATAATTGTGTGTAAAGAAATAAAATCACTGTATCAGCATTTTCTCCAACATATCTGTTTTCAAAATGTGTCGCTTATTTCTTTCTCAGGCTGTGGATGACTCTGGCGTGCCAGGCATGGACCGAGTTGACAGCATGGCAGAGTATCTGGTGAAGCTGAGGAACCAGCAGGTCAGGAACATTTATTGTCTTGCTACTTTCCCTCTGTGCCCTGCCATATTCACACTGGCATATGTTTTTGTCTTTTCTCACGGGCTGCTGTGTTCTCTCTCTCTGTCCAGATGGGATCTCATCCTGGATGACTACAGGAGGATCAGGCGGCGCATTCTGGCCAATGGGGCTGTTATGCAGCAGACCACCCTGCAGCTGGTGGATGTGAGCCACACCACACAAGAGGCAGGGCAACATAGTGGTGATGCAGGGACTGGACATCCAGCCACATGTCTGTGGCGACTGACCCTCTCCACCCTGCTCATGTGTGCCCACCATCTTCACCCCTAATGGTATTTCATTTCATACCATATATTGGAGACCAGTCTTGGATTTTAGTCAGTCACGATTCAGGTTTATTCTTGAACAATGGCGGCCACACATTGTTGAGACAGAGGCCGAAGTTCCACACTCCCTCACAGCGTTTCACCTAAGCTTATCTGATTTATCCATTGCAGGCTGGTCTGCTAAATACACTTTCAAGGGGTGTTACCGTCTATTCATGAGGTCTTGGAGACACAAGGTGTCTAGCTCCCCCTGGATTAGCCATAGCACCCCCATTGCACCCCCTAGAAAATAATGGTTTATTTATGATTATTTAATTTCATTCTGCGTTATTTATTGTGTGATAATAACATTTAACTCACAAAATAAATTAATAACAGATTTAAATGAACAGATTGTTTTAGACACAGAGCAATCGTTCTGTCATAACCTTTGACCGAAATGTTTCAGAAGGCGCGAACGTGATTGACTGAAGCCTGAAACATTTCGCTGGCCATGCAGTGCGCTTGTACTCCTAAGCCAGGGATTGTGGGTTCGAGTCCCATCTGGGGTGTGTGCTTTTAAAAATGAAGTGAGTTGCTATGGAATTCTGTGTCGATAAGAGTGCCACTGAGGATGCTTATCCATCATTCATTAGATGTCTCAGTACTGGTGTATGCTGAAGTTGGTACAGTGAATAGCATGTTGATACTTCACAAGCAGCTTAACCGGGTTTGATCCCAGGTATGATGACAAAAATGTGTGCAAAATATTTTACCTTTAATCAATGTAGGTTGTCACAAAGTTGCTGAATAAACATAAGGCCTGTTCTGACTAGCAACCAGAGATGCCCACGCCAAGCAGTGCCTTATGGGGGCATCATGTCTAACACTATAGGATTCACCACAAATACCTCCTCGGGGGAGGCATTGGCTACTGTTCTTTTGACCCTCTCCACTGACAAACACCTGGTTCCCTACTGCTACAGAATGGGAATGATCTACAGAAAATGTGTCTGTGGCAACAGTAGATATACACAGGAAAAAAAAAACATACAGAATCTTGTTACATAGCAATAGGGCAGTAACTATAGTTCCGGTTCCGTAGCCATAGTTGGTACCTTTAAAAAAAAAAAAATGTACTATTGGTACAGAATTCCGTGGCGACAAGATCAGCACTATTGCTGTCTTTCAGGCAGTTGACCTGGGTTTGCCCAATGTTGATGTTGATTCATTGATTATGGTCAGAAACTATATGAAACTATATGCTTTATGATGTCACAAAGTTATTGACTAAACATACAGCCTAGACTGACTAAGCCGTGTCATGAATTAGGCTCACCCTTGTTCGTACTGGTCATTTGTGTTTTGATAGTTTTGTGTTTGTGGATTGAAAAAAAAAAGATTGAAAACAGGCTATTACTCTTTGCAAGACACAACACATTTAATGTATATAAAATGTATATATAACATTACAACAAAAGAGAAAAAAGGAAAGAAAAGCCCAAATGGAACATGCAAGAACCATACACTTCTATGATACTGAGCATATGCCATACTGGTTATGAGGATTAGATGGGGGAATGGTAAGCAGGCCTTCAGAGGAGAGGGCCTTAAGTGCAGTTGGTTAAAAGGGGAAACGGTTGTCAAACAGGGAGAGTAAGATCATTTAGGTCTTTGTAAGGCAGGAGAAGACAATAGGTACAGGAGTAATATGACACTTGGCCTGTTGGTGAGAGTCAGGCAGGTGATTTCTGCATGTGCAAATTATGTTCCTATAGCAAATAATAACATGTATGGTACTACACAAAAAGTATTTTAGTCTAGGCCATTTACTGTTTCAACTGATGTACCCTATTCTGTTTATTATAAAAGTAATACTGAGGAGGTATTTGAGGCTGTTGTAACAACAATGAAAATAACTATCACTGCATCAGACTTAATGTCCATAAAGATTAATGTAAAAAATGTATTTCATAATAATTCCTATATATGATGTAAACACAAAAGTGAATGAGCAAAGACACATATATTATATGTGTTATTTGCAAGAAAACATTCAATACACTTTTTGATGTATCATGGCTGTTATCAAGGTCATTTTTCTCCCACCTCAACTATCTTGTTTCCACCCTGATGTCCTCACATCACTAATATCATACCTTTTAAGTGCAATAAGAATATTAAAATAGTACCATATACCATACCCATATACCATATCATAGTAATGCTTTCTTGTCTCAGCTTTCATACCCTACCAACATAGAGAGACAAAGGCTGATATCATGAAGAGAAGGAAAGAGAGTGAAAGTGAGCCAGGAGGCGCATTATCTGCTATGGAGAATGTGACAAAGCCTGGTGGGTCGCTCTGGATCTGGGAGCCGATCCAGGACTGGTAGCGGGACACCCTTGAATAAACACCAGGGAGTTCAGGTCGAGCACAACCAAACCCAAAGCTGACGACCCCAGACTGGACCCAAACCGTTTGCTGCTTGTTCACCATTGGACCTCCTGAGTCACCCTACAAACACATTATTGTAAGAAACGTTATCATACATTCCTTATTCTGAAATAGATTGGCACAATCCATGTCTACAGTCTCATGACAGCTGAATGTGCACCAAACTATTACAATACCTGACATGAGTCTTTTCCGCCAGCGAGTAGACCAGCACAGATCATGTTCTCTGTGATCGTTCCAGCTCCGTTCAGGCAGTTGCACTGTCTATTACCCACCACTGGAACCTCCACTTCCTGTAGGGTCTCGGGGAATGGGAGAGCAACTGAAGAGGAAGAGGAGAGTGAGCTCAAAATTATTGTTTATCAAATACGAAGCTGGACACAAATTCACACTTGAAGGAACTTTTTGAATGTGTTTGATTGCTTAAACTTTTTTTGCTGTTTCTTTAATATATCCCAGCTGTAGCATCCAAATATGTGTGGACATCAACTTGTCCTACACCCTATTGACTTGACTTACCACCTTCTCCAATGCTGCCCCATCCAGTTACCCAGCTGTCGGTGCCATTGTTGAACACACTGCCACTGGCTGCCAGACAAACCGGTCTGATGAAGTTAGTAAACTGAACGGGGGAACTGAGTCTCAGCATAGCAATGTCGTTGTCATTGGTCTTGTTGTCGTAATTGGGACGCAAGACGATTCTGTCCACGCTTCTGGACACTTCGTTGGGATTGCTGCTCTGCTGGGTCTGCCGCTTGGATTGGTGCTGAAAAAGACATTGGTTTTAGTCAGAATAAACAGCCCAAATGCATGGTGATGTTTATTCTGACCAACTGATATCCAGGTTTAAAACAACAACCGAAATCAGCATGAATTGATTAGTGGTGTAAACAACCTATAACGTTCTTTTTCGTAAATTAGCACCAAACCTAGTTCTTACAGCATCCGTTCCTTGGGCCCAACCCCTACTGACCTTGAAAAGCAGTGAGCAGCAGATACAACCCACTCCTTGTTGATCAGTGAACCTCCACAGAAATGGCTTCCAGACATCTGCAGACTAGCCTGCCAGGGCCAGCTGCCTGCAGGGGCATCTTGTCCTCCAACTATCCTGGGGTTGAGTGGAGTTGTGCCACACACTGAGCAATGGAAAAACGTAAAGTTTGAACGCACAACATATGCGGAGCAGGAGCAGGAACATAAATATCCCAAATTATATGTGATGCAAAGTTTTGGTTGCGTTTGGAAATTTGGCTATTAATTGCAAGGGATAGTTGTTAAGATGGAAGATAAATGCCAATCTGCGATTGGAGCAGACATTGCATTTACGCTGTTTTTGAAGCAATTACTGGGTCGATTAAAACAATTACAAAACGTTTGTACTCATAAACCTCCATATCCTTGAGAGACATTCTGATTCATAACCCTTGACATTTATTAAGAAAAGCTACTTTTATAGAAATGCAATTTATGTATTTCTGTAACTTTCATACCTAGCAAAGTCATCCGGCGGGATGCTTCTGCCTCCAGCCCGCGAGCTGTATGTTTGACACCCGTGACCGCATTTGTGTGACAGGGTTTGTATCCAGCGAGGGTAGTGTACCAAAGTACGGTGTTAGTTGGACTAAGTTATCTGCGTTTGTATATGTTCTCTTGAGACACTTGTGCTATTATACTGTTATCTGTTCTTCCTTGTAAAATTGCTGTGGTGAGGAATTGTCCAAAATAGCTTGAATTAAGTTACAAAACGTTTTGTTCCACCTCGAGAACGTCGGGAGGTGTTAATAAAATATGTAAAACATTTTTACAAATACGAGGTGTGGCTATAACATAACGAGACTAATGCTGTATTTCAGCTACAATTAGGACAACTCGTTATTCTTGTATATTTGTAATAACAGTGTCATTATTTAATAACCACACGTCGTACACTCGAACGATAAGTTGTCATGACCCTTCCACATCACACAAGTCAAGTCTTCCACTACTAGGCCAGGCAAATTAACCCTTTTTGGATCCAAAAATAGAATAAATTATAAAATAATTTTTTTCAGCATAGATCATTTCTATGAGGTGTCCAAAACAACATACTAAAAGTCCTAATAAATCCTATTTGAGGAATTTGAGTACTAAACATACTTTTAGTATGTTGTTCTGGACACCTCATAGAAATGATCTATGCTGAAAAAAAATATTTTACAATTGGTCTGTCGTAAAACGCTATTTTGCCTGAACTATACCGTCACAACGTACAAAGTCTACAGCTTGAAAATATTCGAGTGGCTGTCGATAGATTAAGTAGGCAGTGGTGTATAGTAACGTTCGTTACTGTACTTAAGTAGTTTTTTTGGATATCTGTATCTGTACTATTTATATTTCTGTTGACTTTCACTTTTACTTCACTACATTTGCAAAGAAAACTGATGACTCCGATACATTTCCCCTGAAACCTTCGTTACTCGCTATAAAATCCAATCTATCTTTAGAAAAATCATGAATCATGAGATCAACGTCGGGGACTGTGGTGGAACACAGACTGCAAGCAAGCAAGTTTGGCGAATCAGTGGTCCTAGCTTACAAGTTAAATCATTGGTTAATCACGTTAATGCGCAATTGCAAACAAGTGCTCTCAAAGCCGCGGTTTTTTATTTCCAGTGATGCCTAGGATGCTAGCTAGCGAGCGACTTCATGAGTAGAATTCCACTCTACGATGACTGATTTCACGATGGAAGCAATAATGGAAGCACCTGCTACTCCCGCAACAAACGACGGTGGTGACGAAGAGTGAAGGATTCTTGGTACCGGATGAAGTGCCTCTTACCCAAAGCTACTGAAATATTGGCATTCAAAAAATCCCCATCCAACCTCAGGAAACACATTGAGGTAAATTAAGAGTAATCCCATGAGCCGCAACGTTAATGATTAGTTATCATAATTAGCATAAACCTGTTAAGATATCAGATTCAGCTTGAGCAAAACCTTTGCCTATCGTGTTCAAATCAGGCCCATAGGAGTTTACAAGGCAGGTGTCCTTTCTCAAAACACTGACCTGATGCATCAAGTTGATATTTTTTGCTGAACACAATATTATGCATTTGCCCTCTACATCCTCTAGTCGGAATTAGCATACTTATAAAGCACTGTTACAACTTCTTCATATCATATTGCTTTTAGAAGAATTATGATGATAAGTTCATAGTAGATGCAAAAGTATACTTATGTACAATATATTACGTTGAAAATGGTTGCTCCTGGATGGATCACAGTCAACCCAATTATTTTCAACACAAGTCCTCATGCTGGCCACAGCACTTAAAATAATAAACTTAATAATTCTCAAAATTCTGACCCTTTCTTTTTTATTAACAGCATTTACTTGTAAATCTTTCATTAAGTACATTTAATATCAGAAAATTACTTTTGATTGTTAAATAAAGTAAATATCAGATATCAGACTTTTACTCAAGTAGTATTATAATAGGTGACTTTCACTGTCACTTTCCAGTGTGGTATTTTTACTTTTACTCAAGTATGGCTTTTGGGTATACACCACTGGTAGAAGGACACTATTATAAATAGGATTTAGGCTAATTACCCTTAACTTTCCTATTGTCATTTTAACGTGTCTTAAGACAGCTATATTTAACATGAGGTTTATAATGAAATATAACAAAAACAAATTGACAGGAAAACAACTTACCATCTAACTGGCTGTATGATCCTAGGGGATTGTCACAACCTCTGCTGCACACTCCTCTGTTCCTGTTCCTGCTCTTGCTCCATATGCTACTCCAGTCCGTTCATCCTCTCCTGTGTTTTAGTATTTCCCTCACTTCTTACAGAGCATTCACACGCTTCCGTTGGAATGCGTTGATCCGTCAGGGTTGACGGATCTCCATTCACTTTGAATGGGGTGACGTCATCCTTTGCCGAACTGAATTATGGCTCCGTTGGGTGCCCGTGCGTTGCGTTTCATGCGTTGCTTGCAGCAAGAGTTGAAGAATGTTCAACTTTTCGTGAGGCAATGCATGCGTCAGCCAATCAAATTGCCTTTCATGCATAACTGACAGCACAGGCGCTAGCCAATCAGATCCCGTATATGCTCACGTCTAGAAAGCGGCAAGCTCAAAAAAAAAAAGATGGCGACCAAACTCCGTAGATGGTCGTATTTGTACCCAAAAGTTGTTTGTTTGACTTTTTTTTGCTTAGATTTTTTAAAAGTTACCGAGAAATAGACAGTGTACAATGTAAAAACCCCTTTATTGTAACTGAAAAATACGTCTGATAGGATTTGCGAGGTGTGTGAGCACCCTATCTAATGTTAGCATGCTACTGCTTACAAGGTAAGCAGCTTGCTAGTGGCGTGATTGGTTTTTTGACCTGTCAATCTCACTATAACGTCTCTGGTATCAACAGAACCCCATGCGCCAGACTCCTCCTCCGCCATCCGTTGGCGCAACGCATTCCAACGGAAGCGTGTGAATGCTCTGTTAGTGTTTGGTTCTCACCTGTAGCCAATGTGTTAATTTAATTTAATTTAGTTCTCACCTGTAGCCAATGTGATAATTGAGTTTAGTTCTCACCTGTAGCCTATGTGTTCATTAAGTTTAGTTCTCACCTGTAGGCAATGTATTCACTGAGCTCCTATGTAAGCCTTGGGCTTTTTCCTTTGTCTTTGTGTGTAATTGTTTGTGATCAGCAAGATGTGCTGTTCTCCAGTCCTGTGATCTCTGCCTGGTTTGCCCATCGTGGCACTTTGATTTATCTCAGTAAAACACGCCTTGAGCGTTTGCATCCTATTTCTTTGTTTCAAGTCTCCAGTTTGTGACAGAATTACACACCAAAAGCAAGGATGCAGCCGAGGCAGCAAGATTCCGTGAAGCCATCACCGCTCAGGGTCAGCTACTAAGCCAACAGCGTGACCAACTGAACCAGATGACTACTACCATCCAAGAGTTGTCTGCTCGCCCACCACCTCTGCCTCAGCCTGCGCCTCAGCGAGATGGTTCCCTGGTGAAACCTGAGAGGTTTGATGGAAGCCCAAATGCCTGTAGAGGTTTCATACTTCAGTGCTCTTTGCACATGGTTCAGAATCCACGTAATTTCCAATCTGAAGAATCCAAGGTAGCTTTTATCATTTCTCTTCTCACTGGAAGAGCTTCAGAGTGGGCTACTGCGGTATGGGAACAAGGTGGAGATGACATCAAGGATCTTGCCTCATTCGAAGCACTTTTCAAGGCCGTGTTTGAGCATCCAGCTGAGGGATTGGAGGTTGGGGAGCAGCTACTGAAGCTTTGTCAGGGAGACCGTACAGTAGCTGATTATTCTCTGTCTTTCAGGATCCTTGCAGCCAGAAGTGGTTGGAATGAGCAATCCCTCCTTACCGTCTACCGACGTGGTCTGAGACCTGAGATTCAGTCTGAGCTAGCCTGTCGAGATGACGACTTAACTCTGGACCAGCTAGGGGCATTAGCCATCCGTCTGGACAATCTCCTTCGAACAAGAGGACTTCCAAGACATCGTTCATACATCAAATGTGAGTCACTTCAGGCCCCGCAAACCTATGAGCCGATGGAAATAGGCCACACACGCCTGACCCCCGAGGAGAGGGAGCACCGGAGGCGTAACGGCCTATGTTTGTACTGTGGAGAGTCTGGTCACCTAATAGCAACCTGTAACCGCCGTCCTCAACACCAGGAGTCCGCCGGGGTAAGCAGAGATTCCATTAATAGAATACCTGAACTATTCAATATAAGAGTAACTTTAAGCTGGGGAGCTGGTCACTACTCTGGTTTTGCCATGATTGAGTCTGGTGCTGCGGGTAATTTCATTGCAGAAGATTTTGTACATACTTTGAAGATTCCAAAAACTCAATGTACTCCTCCTTCACGGGTGAATGCAATTGATGGTTGACCACTGGGCTCAGGACGTGTGACTGAGACCACATTTACACATAGCCGGGTATTTACAGAAACGAATATTTCTGCCCCTCCGTTTTCAAAAATAACGTTGTACACACAACATCGTTTTCAAAAAAGTTTCTGTTTACATGAGCCCGCATAAATACGCCCTTCTATGGAGGGATGCAGTAACTCCGAAAGAGACAGTAGTGATGAGCGCGACATTCGTCCGGGAGGACGACTTCTTTCTCGAAGTTTTCCCACCAGACAGCAGTTCGCCCTGGTCAGATCCAAAACCGTCGGTGGCGACGTTGGCAGGCAATGTAGCCTACGTCTTGGGAGTGAAAGCAGTAGAAAGACTGCTGACCTCCGTGCAGTTCTTCGCCTCTGCTCCTCCATATAGAAAAGCAGTTGTGTTTGTAAATACAAACAGGCGTTTGCATTAACGTATAAATGAGCACTCCCTTAACAGCATCCATGATCAGTAAGCAAACTAACTGTAAACAATAGGACGCTCACATGATGTGATGCATTTTTAGTCGCATACTGTGACGTTTAAGAACCTAAAACTCCGTTTGACCTAGTTCACACGCAAACACAAAAACAGAGTTTTCAGAAATCTCCACTTTGGCCGGAGTTTTTAGAAATGATCGTTTTCCGTGATAAAACCTCCGTTTTCGTGTAAAAGAAAGGCCAAAACGCATGAAAATATATGCGTTTTCCCATCGTGTAAACGGGGTATGAGAAGACGCAGGTTTTACAACTCACCATTGATCACATTCACGAGGAAACCCTGAGTTTTTTTTGTTATTAACTCACCTGTCCATCCCATAGTACTAGGTTTGCCATGGCTTCGCCAGCATGATCCTCATATCTCCTGGTCTAACAGCCGGGTGCTTGCCTGGTCCCCAGCCTGTCAGGATCGGTGTCTGCAGGTGCAGTGTGCTTCTACGTCTATTGAAAGTCCAGAGGTAGGTGAAGTCAATATCCCACCTGAATACCAAGATCTATCTGAAGTTTTCAGTAAGGCGAGAGCCACACAGCTGCCACCTCATCGGCCATGGGACTGCTCTGTTGACCTCCTGCCAGGGGCACCGCTACCACGTTCCTGGATCTATCCCCTATCCAACAAGGAGACCGCCTCCATGCAGGAGTATGTGGATGAAGCTCTGAGGCAGGGTTTCATTCGTCCATCCACATCCCCGGTGTCAGCAGGATTCTTCTTTGTTGAAAAGAAAGATGGTGGTTTGCGCCCTTGTATAGATTACAGGGCTCTTAATAACATAACCATAAAGTACCGTTACCCACTTCCATTAGTCCCTTCAGCACTGGAACAACTTCGTGGGGCCCGATACTTCACCAAGCTGGACTTGCAAAGCGCATAAAACCTGGTGAGGATACGGGAAGGAGATGAATGGAAGACAGCATTCTCCACTACCACTAGTCACTATGAATACCTTGTTTTACCGTATGGGTTAGCCAATGCTCCTTCTGTGTTCCAGTCGTTTGTGAATGAGGTTCTCAGAGACATGCTCCACAGGTTTGTTGTTGTATATATTGATGACATTCTTATACACTTAGACAATGTTCAGGATCATGTAAAACATGTGAAGGCTGTACTTAACAGACTGCTGGAGCATGACCTCTTTGTCAAGGCTGAGAAATGTCTCTTCCATCAGTCTTCCATCTCATTCCTAGGCTACGTGTTGAATTCACAGGGAGTGCAGATGGATGAGGAAAAGCTGCAAGCTGTTCTGTACTGGCTGAGGCCCAAGACTACAAAGGAACTTCAGAGATTTCTTGGCTTTTCTAATTTTTACCGCAGGTTTATTAGGAATTTCAGTAGCGGTAACTGAAAACCTCCTGCCGTACTTCTCATCCTGGTTTCAGACTGCGTTTTGTGAAAGGCAACTATACTGGAGTGGCACTAGCAGAGGATGGTTTCGATCCATCGACCTCTGGGTTATGGGCCCAGCACGCTTCCGCTGCGCCACTCTGCTTTATCTCACCCCAGATGGGACTCGAACCCACAATCCCTGGCTTAAGAGGCCAGTGCCTTATCCATTAGGCCAATGGGGCTAGTCTGCTGACTATCAGCCTCAGCCTCAGCCTCATCAATATAGTGAACTAGGGAAATACTTTCAATGTTGACAAAAGTAGTTCATTGCATTTAAAGCTTTCGGGGCTTGCCTAGCAGAGGATGGTTTCGATCCATCGACCTCTGGGTTATGGGCCCAGCACGCTTCCGCTGCGCCACTCTGCTTTATCTCACCCCAGATGGGACTCGAACCCACAAACCCTGGGTTCAGTGCATTTTCAGCTGTCGGGGCTTGCCTAGCAGAGGATGGTTTCGATCCATCGACCTCTGGGTTATGGGCCCAGCACGCTTCCGCTGCGCCACTCTGCTTTATCGCACCCCAGATGGGACTCGAACCCACAAACCCTGGGTTCAGTGCATTTTCAGCTGTCGGGGCTTGCCTAGCAGAGAATGGTTTCCATCCTTCGACCTCTGGGTTATGGGCCCAGCACGCTTCCGCTGCGCCACTCTGCTTTATCGCACCCCAGATGGGACTCGAACCCACAAACCCTGGGTTCAGTGCATTTTCAGCTGTCGGGGCTTGCCTAGCAGAGAATGGTTTCCATCCTTCGACCTCTGGGTTATGGGCCCAGCACGCTTCCGCTGCGCCACTCTGCTCTTCCTCCCTGCAGTCTTGCTGTTGGCTCCAGGGCTCTCATTGCAGAAATATATCCTGGAAAAATATAGGAGCCAGGCGTTCTGCTGTTTGGTGTCTATTTAATTGCAAGCTAGATTTGACCAAAAAAAAAGGCTGAGAAGATCGAGACAATCTGCGTGGTTGGGTATGAAATTGGCTACGTGTTGCCCACTGAAAACCTCCTGCCGTACTTCTCATCCTGGTTTCAGACTGCGTTTTGTGAAAGGCAACTATACTGGAGTGGCACTTAAAGAGGGACTAGCAGAGTATGGTTTTGATCCATCGACCTCTGGGTTATGGGCCCAGCACGCTTCCGCTGCGCCACTCTGCTTTATCTCACCCCAGATGGGACTCGAACCCACAATCCCTGGCTTAAGAGGCCAGTGCCTTATCCATTAGGCCAATGGGGCTAGTCTGCTGACTATCAGCCTCAGCCTCAGCCTCATCAATATAGTGAACTAGGGAAATACTTTCAATGTTGACAAAAGTAGTTCATTGCATTTAAAGCTTTCGGGGCTTGCCTAGCAGAGGATGGTTTCGATCCATCGACCTCTGGGTTATGGGCCCAGCACGCTTCCGCTGCGCCACTCTGCTTTATCTCACCCCAGATGGGACTCGAACCCACAAACCCTGGGTTCAGTGCATTTTCAGCTGTCGGGGCTTGCCTAGCAGAGGATGGTTTCGATCCATCGACCTCTGGGTTATGGGCCCAGCACGCTTCCGCTGCGCCACTCTGCTTTATCGCACCCCAGATGGGACTCGAACCCACAAACCCTGGGTTCAGTGCATTTTCAGCTGTCGGGGCTTGCCTAGCAGAGAATGGTTTCCATCCTTCGACCTCTGGGTTATGGGCCCAGCACGCTTCCGCTGCGCCACTCTGCTTTATCGCACCCCAGATGGGACTCGAACCCACAAACCCTGGGTTCAGTGCATTTTCAGCTGTCGGGGCTTGCCTAGCAGAGAATGGTTTCCATCCTTCGACCTCTGGGTTATGGGCCCAGCACGCTTCCGCTGCGCCACTCTGCTCTTCCTCCCTGCAGTCTTGCTGTTGGCTCCAGGGCTCTCATTGCAGAAATATATCCTGGAAAAATATAGGAGCCAGGCGTTCTGCTGTTTGGTGTCTATTTAATTGCAAGCTAGATTTGACCAAAAAAAAAGGCTGAGAAGATCGAGACAATCTGCGTGGTTGGGTATGAAATTGGCTACGTGTTGCCCACTGAAAACCTCCTGCCGTACTTCTCATCCTGGTTTCAGACTGCGTTTTGTGAAAGGCAACTATACTGGAGTGGCACTTAAAGAGGGACTAGCAGAGTATGGTTTTGATCCATCGACCTCTGGGTTATGGGCCCAGCACGCTTCCGCTGCGCCACTCTGCTTTATCTCAGCCCAGATGGGACTCGAACCCACAATTCCTGGCTTAGGAGGCCAGTGCCTTATCCATTAGGCCACTGGGGCTAGTCTGCTGACTATCAGCCTCAGCCTCATCAATATAGTGAACTAGGGAAATCATTTCAATGTTGACAAAAGCAGTTCATTGCATTTTCAGCCATCGGGGCTTGCCTAGCAGAGAATGGTTTCGATCCATCGACCTCTGGGTTATGGGCCCAGCACGCTTCCGCGGCGCCACTCTGCTCTTCCTCCCTGCAGTCTTGCTGTTGGCTCCAGGGCTCTCATTGCAGAAATATATCCTGGAAAAATATAGGAGCCAGGCGTTCTGCTGTTTGGTGTCTATTTAATTGCAAGCTAGATTTGACCCAAAAAAAAGGCTGAGAAGATTGAGACAATCTAAAGGGGGTGCGTGGTTGGGTATGAAATTGGCTACGTGTTGCCCACTGAAAACCTCCTGCCGTACTTCTCATCCTGGTTTCAGACTCCGTTTTGTGAAAGGAAATACTGGAGTGGCACTTAAAGAGGGACTAGCAGAGGATGGTTTCGATCCATCGACCTCTGGGTTATGGGCCCAGCACGCTTATCTCACCCCAGATGGGACTCGAACCCAGAATCCCTGGCTTAGACCAATGGACCTGTTGTTGGCCGTCTCATCCTTCAGGAAATGCCACTTTTCTTTTTGATGCTGCATTGCCAATCATAGTATCTCAGGCGTGTTGTTGTTTTTTGTTAGTGTGTGGCACAACTCCACTCAACCCCAAGATAGTTGGAGGACAAGATGCCCCTGCAGGCAGCTGGCCCTGGCAGGCTAGTCTGCAGATGTTTGGAAGCCATTTCTGTGGAGGTTCACTGATCAACAAGGAGTGGGTTGTATCTGCTGCTCACTGCTTTTCAAGGTCAGTAGGGGTTTGGCCCAAGGAACGGATGCTGTAAGAACTAGGTTTGGTGCTAATTTACGAAAAAGAAAGTTATAGGTCGTTTACGCCCCTCATCAATTCATGCTGATTCGGTGGTTGTTTTAAACCTGAATATCCATCGGTCAGAAGAAACATCACCATGCATTGGGGCTGTTTGTTCTGACTAAAACCAATGTCTTTTTCAGCACCAATCCAAACGGGCTGACTGTGTACTTGGGTCGGCAGACCCAGCAGGGCAGCAATCCCAACGAAGTGTCCAGAAGCGTGGACAGAATCGTCTTGCATCCCAATTACGACAGCGACACCAGTGACAACGACATTGCTATGCTGAGACTCAGTTCTCCCGTTCAGTTTAGTAACTTCATCAGACCGGTTTGTCTGGCAGCCAGTGGCAGTGTGTTCAACAATGGCACAGACAGCTGGGTAACTGGATGGGGCAACATTGGAGAAGGTGGTAAGTCAAGTCAATAGGGTGTAGGACAATTTGATGTCCACAAATATTTGGATGCTACAGCTGGGGTATATTAAAGAAACAGCAAAAAAAAGTTTAAGCAATCAAACACATTCAAAAAGTTCCTTCGCGTGTGAATTTGTGTTCAGCTTCGTATTTGATGAACAATCTTTTGAGCTCATTCTCCTCTTCCTCTTCAGTTGCTCTCCCATTCCCCGAGACCCTACAGGAAGTGGAGGTTCCAGTGGTGGGTAATAGACAGTGCAACTGCCTGAACGGAGCTGGAACGATCACAGAGAACATGATCTGTGCTGGTCTACTCGCTGGCGGAAAAGACTCATGTCAGGTATTGTAATAGTTTGGTGCACATTCAGCTGTCATGAGACTGTAGACATGGATTGTGCCAATCTATTTCAGAATAAGGAATGTATGATAACGTTTCTTACAATAATGTATTTGCAGGGTGACTCAGGAGGTCCAATGGTGAACAAGCAGCAAACGGTTTGGGTCCAGTCTGGGGTCGTCAGCTTTGGGTTTGGCTGTGCTCGACCTGAACTCCCTGGTGTTTATTCAAGGGTGTCCCGCTACCAGTCCTGGATCGGCTCCCAGATCCAGAGCGACCCACCAGGCTTTGTCACATTCTCCTCCCCTGGAGCCGATGGTGACAGTAGCCACACCTGCCCTGGACTTCCGCCCCCACCCCCACCCTCCCCGGATGTGACAACCCCAGCTCCCACTGACAGTCTTTCAGCAGATGGTGAGTGTAATACCAATGGACCTGTTGTTGGCCGTCTCATCCTTCAGGAAATGCCACTTTTCTTTTTGATGCTGCATTGCCAATCATAGTATCTCAGGCGTGTTGTTGTTTTTTGTTAGTTTGTGGCACAACTCCACTCAACCCCAAGATAGTTGGAGGACAAGATGCCCCTGCAGGCAGCTGGCCCTGGCAGGCTAGTCTGCAGATGTCTGGAAGCCATTTCTGTGGAGGTTCACTGATCAACAAGGAGTGGGTTGTATCTGCTGCTCACTGCTTTTCAAGGTCAGTAGGGGTTTGGCCCAAGGAACGGATGCTGTAAGAACTAGGTTTGGTGCTAATTTACGAAAAAGAACGTTATAGGTCGTTTACGCCCCTCATCAATTCATGCTGATTCGGTGGTTGTTTTAACCTGAATATCCATCGGTCAGAAGAAACATCACCATGCATTTGGGGCTGTTTGTTCTGACTAAAACCAATGTCTTTTTCAGCACCAATCCAAACGGGCTGACTGTGTACTTGGGTCGGCAGACCCAGCAGGGCAGCAATCCCAACGAAGTGTCCAGAAGCGTGGACAGAATCGTCTTGCATCCCAATTACGACAGCGACACAAGTGACAACGACATTGCTATGCTGAGACTCAGTTCTCCCGTTCAGTTTAGTAACTTCATCAGACCGGTTTTGTCTGGCAGCCAGTGGCAGTGTGTTCAACAATGGCACAGACAGCTGGGTAACTGGATGGGGCAACATTGGAGAAGGTGGTAAGTCAAGTCAATAGGGTGTAGGACAATTTGATGTCCACAAATATTTGGATGCTACAGCTGGGGATATATTAAAGAAACAGCAAAAAAAAGTTTAAGCAATCAAACACATTCAAAAAGTTCCTTCGCGTGTGAATTTGTGTTCAGCTTCGTATTTGATGAACAATCTTTTTGAGCTCATTCTCCTCTTCCTCTTCAGTTGCTCTCCCATTCCCCGAGACCCTACAGGAAGTGGAGGTTCCAGTGGTGGGTAATAGACAGTGCAACTGCCTGAACGGAGCTGGAACGATCACAGAGAACATGATCTGTGCTGGTCTACTCGCTGGCGGAAAAGACTCATGTCAGGTATTGTAATAGTTTGGTGCACATTCAGCTGTCATGAGACTGTAGACATGGATTGTGCCAATCTATTTCAGAATAAGGAATGTATGATAACGTTTCTTACAATAATGTATTTGCAGGGTGACTCAGGAGGTCCAATGGTGAACAAGCAGCAAACGGTTTGGGTCCAGTCTGGGGTCGTCAGCTTTGGGTTTGGCTGTGCTCGACCTGAACTCCCTGGTGTTTATTCAAGGGTGTCCCGCTACCAGTCCTGGATCGGCTCCCAGATCCAGAGCGACCCACCAGGCTTTGTCACATTCTCCTCCCCTGGAGCCGATGGTGACAGTAGCCACACCTGCCCTGGACTTCCGCCCCCACCCCCACCCTCCCCGGATGTGACAACCCCAGCTCCCACTGACAGTCTTTCAGCTGATGGTGAGTGTAATACCAATGGACCTGTTGTTGGCCGTCTCATCCTTCAGGAAATGCCACTTTTCTTTTTGATGCTGCATTGCCAATCATAGTATCTCAGGCGTGTTGTTGTTTTTTGTTAGTTTGTGGCACAACTCCACTCAACCCCAAGATAGTTGGAGGACAAGATGCCCCTGCAGGCAGCTGGCCCTGGCAGGCTAGTCTGCAGATGTCTGGAAGCCATTTCTGTGGAGGTTCACTGATCAACAAGGAGTGGGTTGTATCTGCTGCTCACTGCTTTTCAAGGTCAGTAGGGGTTTGGCCCAAGGAACGGATGCTGTAAGAACTAGGTTTGGTGCTAATTTACGAAAAAGAACGTTATAGGTCGTTTACGCCCCTCATCAATTCATGCTGATTCGGTGGTTGTTTTAATTAAACCATCGGTCAGAAGAAACATCACCATGCATTTGGGCTGTTTGTTCTGACTAAAACCAATGTCTTTTTCAGCACCAATCCAAACGGGCTGACTGTGTACTTGGGTCGGCAGACCCAGCAGGGCAGCAATCCCAACGAAGTGTCCAGAAGCGTGGACAGAATCGTCTTGCATCCCAATTACGACAGCGACACAAGTGACAACGACATTGCTATGCTGAGACTCAGTTCTCCCGTTCAGTTTAGTAACTTCATCAGACCGGTTTGTCTGGCAGCCAGTGGCAGTGTGTTCAACAATGGCACAGACAGCTGGGTAACTGGATGGGGCAACATTGGAGAAGGTGGTAAGTCAAGTCAATAGGGTGTAGGACAATTTGATGTCCACAAATATTTGGATGCTACAGCTGGGATATATTAAAGAAACAGCAAAAAAAAGTTTAAGCAATCAAACACATTCAAAAAGTTCCTTCGCGTGTGAATTTGTGTTCAGCTTCGTATTTGATGAACAATCTTTTTGAGCTCATTCTCCTCTTCCTCTTCAGTTGCTCTCCCATTCCCCGAGACCCTACAGGAAGTGGAGGTTCCAGTGGTGGGTAATAGACAGTGCAACTGCCTGAACGGAGCTGGAACGATCACAGAGAACATGATCTGTGCTGGTCTACTCGCTGGCGGAAAAGACTCATGTCAGGTATTGTAATAGTTTGGTGCACATTCAGCTGTCATGAGACTGTAGACATGGATTGTGCCAATCTATTTCAGAATAAGGAATGTATGATAACGTTTCTTACAATAATGTATTTGCAGGGTGACTCAGGAGGTCCAATGGTGAACAAGCAGCAAACGGTTTGGGTCCAGTCTGGGGTCGTCAGCTTTGGGTTTGGCTGTGCTCGACCTGAACTCCCTGGTGTTTATTCAAGGGTGTCCCGCTACCAGTCCTGGATCGGCTCCCAGATCCAGAGCGACCCACCAGGCTTTGTCACATTCTCCTCCCCTGGAGCCGATGGTGACAGTAGCCACACCTGCCCTGGACTTCCGCCCCCACCCTCCCCGGATGTGACAACCCCAGCTCCCACTGACAGTCTTTCAGCTGATGGTGAGTGTAATACCAATGGACCTGTTGTTGGCCGTCTCATCCTTCAGGAAATGCCACTTTTCTTTTTGATGCTGCATTGCCAATCATAGTATCTCAGGCGTGTTGTTGTTTTTTGTTAGTTTGTGGCACAACTCCACTCAACCCCAAGATAGTTGGAGGACAAGATGCCCCTGCAGGCAGCTGGCCCTGGCAGGCTAGTCTGCAGATGTCTGGAAGCCATTTCTGTGGAGGTTCACTGATCAACAAGGAGTGGGTTGTATCTGCTGCTCACTGCTTTTCAAGGTCAGTAGGGGTTTGGCCCAAGGAACGGATGCTGTAAGAACTAGGTTTGGTGCTAATTTACGAAAAAGAACGTTATAGGTCGTTTACGCCCCTCATCAATTCATGCTGATTCGTTGGTTGTTTTAAACCTGAATATCCATCGGTCAGAAGAAACATCACCATGCATTGGGGCTGTTTGTTCTGACTAAAACCAATGTCTTTTTCAGCACCAATCCAAACGGGCTGACTGTGTACTTGGGTCGGCAGACCCAGCAGGGCAGCAATCCCAACGAAGTGTCCAGAAGCGTGGACAGAATCGTCTTGCATCCCAATTACGACAGCGACACAAGTGACAACGACATTGCTATGCTGAGACTCAGTTCTCCCGTTCAGTTTAGTAACTTCATCAGACCGGTTTGTCTGGCAGCCAGTGGCAGTGTGTTCAACAATGGCACAGACAGCTGGGTAACTGGATGGGGCAACATTGGAGAAGGTGGTAAGTCAAGTCAATAGGGTGTAGGACAATTTGATGTCCACAAATATTTGGATGCTACAGCTGGGGTATATTAAAGAAACAGCAAAAAAAAGTTTAAGCAATCAAACACATTCAAAAAGTTCCTTCACGTGTGAATTTGTGTTCAGCTTCGTATTTGATGAACAATCTTTTTGAGCTCATTCTCCTCTTCCTCTTCAGTTGCTCTCCCATTCCCCGAGACCCTACAGGAAGTGGAGGTTCCAGTGGTGGGTAATAGACAGTGCAACTGCCTGAACGGAGCTGGAACGATCACAGAGAACATGATCTGTGCTGGTCTACTCGCTGGCGGAAAAGACTCATGTCAGGTATTGTAATAGTTTGGTGCACATTCAGCTGTCATGAGACTGTAGACATGGATTGTGCCAATCTATTTCAGAATAAGGAATGTATGATAAGGTTTCTTACAATAATGTATTTGCAGGGTGACTCAGGAGGTCCAATGGTGAACAAGCAGCAAACGGTTTGGGTCCAGTCTGGGGTCGTCAGCTTTGGGTTTGGCTGTGCTCGACCTGAACTCCCTGGTGTTTATTCAAGGGTGTCCCGCTACCAGTCCTGGATCGGCTCCCAGATCCAGAGCGACCCACCAGGCTTTGTCACATTCTCCTCCCCTGGAGCCGATGGTGACAGTAGCCACACCTGCCCTGGACTTCCGCCCCCACCCCCACCCTCCCCGGATGTGACAACCCCAGCTCCCACTGACAGTCTTTCAGCAGATGGTGAGTGTAATACCAATGGACCTGTTGTTGGCCGTCTCATCCTTCAGGAAATGCCACTTTTCTTTTTGATGCTGCATTGCCAATCATAGTATCTCAGGCGTGTTGTTGTTTTTTGTTAGTTTGTGGCACAACTCCACTCAACCCCAAGATAGTTGGAGGACAAGATGCCCCTGCAGGCAGCTGGCCCTGGCAGGCTAGTCTGCAGATGTCTGGAAGCCATTTCTGTGGAGGTTCACTGATCAACAAGGAGTGGGTTGTATCTGCTGCTCACTGCTTTTCAAGGTCAGTAGGGGTTTGGCCCAAGGAACGGATGCTATAAGAACTAGGTTTGGTGCTAATTTACGAAAAAGAACGTTATAGGTCGTTTACGCCCCTCATCAATTCATGCTGATTCGGTGGTTGTTTTAAACCTGAATATCCATCGGTCAGAAGAAACATCACCATGCATTGGGGCTGTTTGTTCTGACTAAAACCAATGTCTTTTTCAGCACCAATCCAAACGGGCTGACTGTGTACTTGGGTCGGCAGACCCAGCAGGGCAGCAATCCCAACGAAGTGTCCAGAAGCTTGGACAGAATCGTCTTGCATCCCAATTACGACAGCGACACAAGTGACAACGACATTGCTATGCTGAGACTCAGTTCTCCCGTTCAGTTTAGTAACTTCATCAGACCGGTTTGTCTGGCAGCCAGTGGCAGTGTGTTCAACAATGGCACAGACAGCTGGGTAACTGGATGGGGCAACATTGGAGAAGGTGGTAAGTCAAGTCAATAGGGTGTAGGACAATTTGATGTCCACAAATATTTGGATGCTACAGCTGGGATATATTAAAGAAACAGCAAAAAAAAAGTTTAAGCAATCAAACACATTCAAAAAGTTCCTTCGCGTGTGAATTTGTGTTCAGCTTCGTATTTGATGAACAATCTTTTTGAGCTCATTCTCCTCTTCCTCTTCAGTTGCTCTCCCATTCCCCGAGACCCTACAGGAAGTGGAGGTTCCAGTGGTGGGTAATAGACAGTGCAACTGCCTGAACGGAGCTGGAACGATCACAGAGAACATGATCTGTGCTGGTCTACTCGCTGGCGGAAAAGACTCATGTCAGGTATTGTAATAGTTTGGTGCACATTCAGCTGTCATGAGACTGTAGACATGGATTGTGCCAATCTATTTCAGAATAAGGAATGTATGATAACGTTTCTTACAATAATGTATTTGCAGGGTGACTCAGGAGGTCCAATGGTGAACAAGCAGCAAACGGTTTGGGTCCAGTCTGGGGTCGTCAGCTTTGGGTTTGGCTGTGCTCGACCTGAACTCCCTGGTGTTTATTCAAGGGTGTCCCGCTACCAGTCCTGGATCGGCTCCCAGATCCAGAGCGACCCACCAGGCTTTGTCACATTCTCCTCCCCTGGAGCCGATGGTGACAGTAGCCACACCTGCCCTGGACTTCCGCCCCCACCCCCACCCTCCCCGGATGTGACAACCCCAGCTCCCACTGAGAGTCCTTCAGCTGATGGTGAGTGGAATTCATTTGATTTATGCTATCAAATTTAGAGCACTCTTTAGTATCTCAACTGCAAATTACATTGGATGTTTCTTCACCATAGCCATGTCCATCTAGTTTGACGGTGAATCAGAGCCTCACGTTAGAGCTCATGACTAGTCTGCTTGTTGCTCTAGGTCTGTGTAGGATGGCTGACTTTGCGGCAGTGAAATAAAGGCTGTGAGGCAGTGTTTCAAAGATTTAGGATTCAGCCAAAAGGTTTTACTCGCCCGTGGCAGAAGGCAAACATCTCAGTATGGAGAAAAACATCGAAAAGGAAAAAAAACTCCAAACAATAATTTCCAATAACTAAATAACTTCAAAATAACAAAGGCACTTTCAATAATCAAAAGTAAGCTCCATGTACTTTTCTACTCAACTTTCAGAGGTGTTGGCTGCTGTTCACCTTAGACCTATCTGACTTCCACATGCTGTGCTCTGGCATTTTACTTGAGCAGGCTAAACCATTTTACCTATCCTAGATCAATTATCTTTAAAATAATACCTATTCTGCCTAACTATCAATAAATACATTCACTATACTAATACAGACAGGTTAATACAAATACAATCATGTTACATAATTATTTAGCCCTCTAAATAACTCCCCAGTAATTACATACTACAAACACCCCTATCATCCCACCACCCACGTCTTACGTTCCGTGCGTCAACGTTCAAAAGACCCTTCCGACTTTACGTCGGGTCTTCCCTCTGTCCAGACGCAGGACGTCAACGTGCCACCGCAAGGTAAGAAGTTCGCCATTGTCTTAGCTATGTACAATGTTTGCCAATGCGATCAATGGATGGCTCTTCCGTGACGGTATGTTATATGTTTGTGTCTTACAGATGCGGTGATTGTGGTGAAATGTAGTTGTCGTGTTTGTGTGCACAATAAACATTGTGTTTGTGTCTCGCTCTGGCTACTCCATTTGTCCTGTTCAAGTACAATGTTAGCGGTAACGGGCAGCCGCACCGTTACAGTCTGACATGGTTTGCTTCTGTTTCTCTTCCTCCCCTTTCTCCCTCTAGCACCAGTGTGTGGTCGTGCAGCTCTAAACACAAGGCCTGCAGGTAATGGGTCAGTTGTTGCAGGAAGCTGGCCATGGATGGTCAGTATTCAGTGGAATGGAGTACATGTGTGTGGAGGCTCCTTGCTCAATGAAGAGATTTTGTTGAGTTCAGCAGATTGTTTCGACAGGTAAGGGCCATGTTCACAAATTCAAATATGATGTTCATGTTTCAAAGATTTAGAGTGTTTTTTGAAACATGCACTAAAATAGATTAGAAGGGTTAACCCTTCAGCAGGCTCAGTCACACCAGTGTGTTGGAATGCTGTGTAGAATGAACGCTCTAAAGAATATCTGGATCCATTAAGCAATATAGTACGAGTGCGAGTGGGGTAGGTAAGGGATATTCCCACGGGTGGTGTTCGGCCGTAGCCACGAGCCACTACCCCACTCGCACAAGTACTATATTGCTTTTATAAAACAATTTCATAGTCAACCAATCAACCATTTAAACACGAAGTTATTGATTAAAAAATGTTTATTTCGCCATTGTTTCTCCGCAAGAAAAAAATAGTTCCATTGTCAACGTCTTACGGTTATCGCTTAATTGTATCAACGCGCTATAGAATGTTTCATCGCGGAGTGATTTATTATTAGCTGTGAAAAGTCCGAGTTGGGATGTCCTGGGGTATTCTAACTCATGGAACGTCTCTCGTCCAATCAGAAACAGCTAAATAATTCGATAGAACCCAATTGTTTTATAATCAAAAATAATGTGGAATTTTAGAATCTGACAGTGTTGATCAAGGCATTCTTTTATTAGAATGTTCAAAACTGCCCTGCTGAAGGGTTGCTTGTCTATGTGTCTAAGAGTTCTTGTGTACATTTCTTTAGTTCTCTGAATATTAGCGGATGGACGGTATTGGTTGGACCGCAACCCCAAAAGAATGGACCAGATGCCTTCCTGTTCTCTCTCGCTGTGGCCAACATCACTCTCAGCAATGCGACAAGCTCCTCCAACATTGCAGTGCTGCAGCTAGAGTCCTCTGTGGAGCTCAGTGACTATGTTCAGTCTTTGTGCATGGATCTAACTGACCAACGGGCCTTTTCAGTTGGGTCAACATGCTGGGTCACTGGATGGGGAGACAGGCAGAATAATGGAGGTATGGTTTTCTATTCAAAATAGAAAAGACTGTGTGTGAGAAGGGAAGGTTCAAGAGAAGGGAATATTTAGCAGAAGCATTGCATAACATGCAACAGGATTGTTTTCATTTCATGCAACTAGCTCTTGTTATAAATTGGACCAAAGTCTCCACTGAGTTGTGTGAATGTACTTGAAGTATTTTCAGTGAATGTACTTGAACATGTGAGTGTTTACTGAGAGACGTTTTTGACTTGAGTGAACTATATGTCCTGTACAGCAGACCTGGTACTGACAGAGATGGAGACCACTCTGGTGGACTGTGAGAATGCTGCCTCTACAGGGAGCATTTGTACAACGGATATGAACATACAGCAGGTGAGACAGTCAACATGTAGGCCTAAGACAGGCAGTGCACAAAAATAAATTGCATGGTAAAACATAGCCATTTCATTCATACGCTGTATTGCAACTAGTTCAGTCAGGCTTTTGTTTTAGTGCTTTCAATGAGATAAACCCCATCACAAACTGGGGTGCAGATGTACTATCCTCAGTCTATTTCATGCGGAATTAAAACTACATTTCATTTTGGTATGTGATGCTTTTTGTCCTTTGCAATGGTGCATTATATGAACATGGTCCTTTATTAGTACTAGGTTTCAATTATGTGATATTGGCAAGACTTCATATACTGTACCTGGGTTAAGCATTTTCAATAATAACTAATCTTGGCCTGTGGGGGGCGCTGATGAGGTAAAGTGTGCTGCTCCACACAGTAAATATGGGTAATATACACAATTCCTATTTTAAAGTCACTTCCTCTTCAGTGTATACAGCCACAGCAGATGCTATGCTTAGTTACTGTACTGTGCTGTACACCTACATGGAGTGAACTAAAGACTAAAGGTACAGCTAAACAGCTAGTCATTTCTTGGACAAAGTCATTGCCTTCTTTAGTGTGATGGAATAGTGTCTTTTTATGCATACCGGTATGTATCCTATCCTATGTTTATCACACTTTGGGAGCTCATGGTGATGTGGTGATAAATTGCCTCAGGATTGATAATTACTCTTTTGGACACAATTCATTTCTGCTCAAATCAGCTGACTCAAGCTCAAACATGTCATTAAATAAAGATATCCTGAATTCCATATCATCTTAACTTTGCATTATCTGTTTCTAGGGAGATGTTGGAGGCCCGTTGGTCTGCAAGTCGGATCAGTCATGGTTCCAGGCCGGAATAATCATGGGTGTCCCTCAGAGGAGCTTGACCCGAGCACAAAACATTCTGACCTTCTCCAAACCCTCTACGTTCAGTGCCTTCCTACGAGAGACTGTTGTGGATTTACCATCCCCTCTCACTCTCACCACTGCTGCCCCTATGACTTCTACTGTCCAGACGACCGATTACGACGACGACATCGATAGCATAGCAGATAATGCGCCTCCTGGCTCACTTTCACTCTCTTTCCTTCTCTTCATGATTTCAGCCTTTGTCTCTCTATGTTGGTAGGGTATGAAAGCTGAGACAAGAAAGCATTACTATGATATGGTATATGGGCTTGATATGGTACTATTTTAATATTCTAATTGCACTTAAAAGGTATGATTTAGTGATGTGAGGACATCAGGGTGGGAACAAAATAGCTGAGGTGGGAGAAAATGACCTCGATAACTGCCATGATGATCAAAAAGTGTATTGAATGTGTATTGTAACATGAGTTGCACAAATGTTTTCATGCTAATATAAATATAATATAGGTGTCTTTGCTCATTCACTTTTGTGTTTACATCATAGATAGGAATTATTATGAAAGAAATGTTTTAAATTAATCTTTATGGACATTAAGTCTTATCTGATGCAGTGATATTTATTTTCATTGTTGTTACAACAGCCTCAAATACTTCCTCAGTATAACTCTTATAATAAATAAAATAGCATACATCAGTTGAAACATTAAATGGCCTATACTAAAAGACTAATTGTGGAATACCATACATGTTATTATTCGTTATAGGAACATCATTTGCACATGCAGAAATCACCTGCCTGACTCTCACCAACAGGCCAAGTGTCATATTACTCCTGTACCTATTGTCTTCTCCTGCCTTACAAAGACCTAGATGATCTTACTCTCCCTGTTTGACAACCGTTTCCCCTTTTAACCAACTGCACTTAAGGCCCTCTCCTCTGAAGGCCTGCTTACCATTCCCCCATCTAATCCTCATAACCAGTATGGCATATGCTCAGTATCATAGAAGTGTATGGTTCTTGCATGTTTTATTTGGGCTTTTCTTTCCTTTCTATAATTTGTTGTAATGTTATATATACATTTTATAAACATTAAATGTGTTGTGTCTTGCAAAGAGTAATAGCCTGTTTTCAATCTTTTTTTTTTTCAATCCACAAAACTATCAAAACACAAATTACCAGTACAAACAAGAGTGGTTTCACAGGGGAGCCTAATTCATGACACGGCTTAGTCAGTGTGGGCTGTATGTTAGTCAATAACTTTGACATCATACATTGATTATAGTTTCTGACCATAATCAATTAATTAAACATTGGGCATAACAGGAGTCAATCCCAGGTCAACTGCCTGAAAGACAGCAATGCTGGACCATCAACACCCTGAAACACCAAGGCGCGCAATAGTGCTGATCTTGTCGCCACTGTTCCAATAGTCAAAATGTTTTAAAAGGTACCAACTATGGCTACGGAACCGGAACTATAGTTAGTGCCCTATTGCTGCTATGTAACAAGATTATGTATGTTTTTTTTCTGTGTATATACATTTTCTGTAAAAAAAAAAATGTATCTTTTATCCCCATTCTGTAGCAGTAGGGAACAAGGTGTTTGTCAGTGGAGTGGGTCAAAAGAACGGTAGCCAATGCCTCCACCGCTGTGGTGAATCCTATAATGTTAGACATGATGCCCCCATAGGGCACTTGGCGTGGGCATCTCTGGTTGCTAGCTAGCACTCTCTTCCGGGCGTGCCTCACATGATGAGGCTTAGTCAGAACAGGCCTTATGTTTATTCAGCAACTTTGTGACAACCTAAATTGATTAAAGATAAAATATTCAACACATTTTTGTCATCATACCTGGGATCAAACCCGGTTCAGCTGCTTGTGAAGTATCAACATGCTATTCACTGTACCAACTTCAGCATACACCAGTACTGAGACATCTAATGAATTATTGATAAGCTTCCTTAGTGGCACTCTTATTGACATGGAATTCCATAGCAACTCACTCTCACTCACTCTTTGAATGAATGAATGCAAAAAGGAGGGGAAATTCACTGGAGGCCGAAGGGGACTGTAGACTGGACACAGACTGGGGAAAAGTTCTCTGCTCCTGTTTTTAGACAAAGAAAGGAGTGCACCGTTCCCAGTGGCACTGCAATACCGACCGGGTCGATGCGTGGAGTGGACGGAGCAAGCCCCTCTTCCGACTCCCTGTTCCAAAAATTAATTTAATATACAGTATAGTCCTCGGGTAGAGGACGTATCAGATATTAAACTGATAAAAACAGATTTTCTCTCGAAACATTTTATTGTCACCATTCGTTCATTTCATTTCATTGGTTTTATTTTCCACTTCAGACAGTTACATTTTCTTCTTTTTACAACAAGTTTTTTATCTTCATCACTTAATACACTTTTCACAGTTTTTGTTTTCACACCTTTTTAAAAGTCATTTTTAGAAATAAATAAAAAAAAATTAAACAAAGGTGTGTGTGTGTGTGTTCATTGTGTAAAAAGCAGGCAGCCTTCACTACCTCGGACAACAGTCAGACTTCTCTTACTTTATTACACAACACACAATAATATTAGTTGTCCCACAGGCAGCCTTCACTACCTCGTACAACATGCGCCGGCGCTTACACAAAATAATTTGGGTCTGCTTACATCAGATCATCTCCCCGACCTTTTTGACTATTTCTTTACGGGTTCTTTTTTTGTAGGACTAGGCCCCATCCTTCCCCTCTAGGCTACAGTCTTTGCCAGCGGAATGACAAGTTAAAAAGAAAAATGCTGTTCTTACCTTTTAAAATGCGCGCTTCTAGTCGCCCCGCCAGCGGACCGGGTCCCAGAAGACAGGGAGCCTTTGTCCTTTGTCCAATCCCACTTCTTGACACCAAATATGTTGTAGCGAAAACAACCTCTTCAAATCTTAGAGTTAATACTCAATCAGAGTCAGAAGACCGAATGTGATGAACTGAAGTTTTATTCAATCTTGCAGACATTTCATTCAAATCGAGAGTGGTGGTCCATGGAGCAGCTCGGTCAAAAACTTAGCGCACTAACTATTTAAAGGGCATATTCCGTCACTATGCTTTTCCAATCAAAAGACTAAAACGTATCCAAATTGAACCAACCAAAATATTCTGCTCACTAATTGCCAAAACATCTTTCAAGATGCCGAGCAGCTGTGTCCTTATCAGTAGTTTTACCCCTCCCGGTTATGATGGCATGGCTCTTTCGTGGGAACTTCTACCTGCTCTTTGATGAATCCCCTTATGCATAAACCTTTTAATTAATATTTGGCTGTCTCTGTAAGCCTGCACTTGTGGAAACTGTGTGATCTTGTTTTGAGAAATTATGCCTCTCTGTTTGGCCTGACATTCATCCCTACACACAGGCCTCTCTGCCTGATAATTAGGCCTCTCTGCACGTAGGCCCCGAAAGAATGGCCTGACCTTCATCTGTGCACACGGGCCATTCTGTCTGACCTAACAAGACACTCACTTCTGCACACGGGCCATTCTGCCTGACACAAGTCATTGCAAAACGGCTTCATGTTCACCACACCACTGTATTATAACCATGATACTTTCATATTTTTCCAGGATATATTTGCTGCAATGAGAGCCCTGGAGCCAACAGCAAGACTGCAGGGAGGAAGAGCAGAGTGGCGCCACTTGGATCAGGACCGCTCGGATCTCGTCGGCCAATAACTCGTCTTCCAAATCCATTAGCAGTCCACTAGCCTAATCCAATCCAGCCGCGGAAAACTAATGGACCTGGCCAATCGCAGCGCATCTCTCCATTAGAGTGAACTTGTCTTGAACTTGTGTGACGTTACGTTACCAAGTTACGCAGAAAGACGTACCTCATCACTCTCCTGAAGATATTTCTCTTAGACAGACACACGTTTTATTTTCATATCGTGCTGATCGACAAGCCAAGCTAACGTAAACGCTTCCACTGAAGTTACGTGCTAAACAAAACCGAAGTAACGTTTACATTACGAACTAGGTTATGCTACATCTAATAACTACAAAATTGATATGAATGGAAACAGCCATGTGTAACTATTATAATGTTACTCTGAGCTGAAACAGGCACACGTCCAAGTATTGACAGTGATTCAAGTAGTTGTTGAAAGATTGTATCAGTTAACTGAACATCTAGTTAGCTTGCTATCTGTATATGACGCCTGTCCAGCGTCGCTTCATTGTTTATCATACAGCTACTGTAACTGATCATGCATAATATGATTGCTATTGATAACGATAACGGTACTCGAGTGTATATTTATGTGCTGCAGTGTCACAGTGTATTGTTCAAAGCATGCTCACATTCAGTGTTTACTTGCTTATTGTACCTGTTGTATTGTTCTAGTTAGTTAGCTAATAACATTGATTTAAAGTATAAGCAGTTATTATAAATATGTATTTAATCTACATACACTTACTGCCTTAGATAATGTAGGAAAAAAAGTGCGTAATATTAAACATCACTGTTATCAAATTTCAGATCACAAAGGAGCTGACTGGCCATGGCAGGGGGACAGCTCTTTGGGTGACCTCCATTGACAACGAGGTTGGCTGGATCCAACCAGTGTCATGACAGTGCAGGAGTGGCTGGGACTGGACAGGATGGCGTGATTGAGCGGTACCGCAACGCAGCTGTTCCACACACAGTCCTGCTATACATGGACTTTAGCTGCTGCGTGAGTGAGGGGGCGAGCAAGCTGCAGACCAGGTTTGCGGAGTGGCCAGACCTCCACAGGTGTCCCAGCCTCTCCTGATGAGCCTGGGGTATGTCAATTCATAATTGTGTGTAAAGAAATAAAATCACTGTATCAGCATTTTCTCCAACATATCTGTTTTCAAAATGTGTCGCTTATTTCTTTCTCAGGCTGTGGATGACTCTGGCGTGCCAGGCATGGACCGAGTTGACAGCATGGCAGAGTATCTGGTGAAGCTGAGGAACCAGCAGGTCAGGAACATTTATTGTCTTGCTACTTTCCCTCTGTGCCCTGCCATATTCACACTGGCATATGTTTTTGTCTTTTCTCACGGGCTGCTGTGTTCTCTCTCTCTGTCCAGATGGGATCTCATCCTGGATGACTACAGGAGGATCAGGCGGCGCATTCTGGCCAATGGGGCTGTTATGCAGCAGACCACCCTGCAGCTGGTGGATGTGAGCCACACCACACAAGAGCAGGGCAACATAGTGGTGATGCAGGGACTGGGACATCCAGCCACATGTCTGTGGCGACTGACCCTCTCCACCCTGCTCATGTGTGCCCACCATCTTCACCCCTAATGGTATTTCTTTCATACCATATATTGGAGACCAGTCTTGGATTTTAGTCAGTCACGATTCAGTTTATTCTTGAACAATGGCGGCCACACATTGTTGAGACAGAGGCCGAAGTTCCACACTCCCTCACAGCGTTTCACCTAAGCTTATCTGATTTATCCATTGCAGGCTGGTCTGCTAAATACACTTTCAAGGGGTGTTACCGTCTATTCATGAGGTCTTGGAGACACAAGGTGTCTAGCTCCCCCTGGATTAGCCATAGCACCCCCATTGCACCCCCTAGAAAATAATGGTTTATTTATGATTATTTAATTTCATTCTGCGTTATTTATTGTGTGATAATAACATTTAACTCACAAAATAAATTAATAACAGATTTAAATGAACAGATTGTTTTAGACACAGAGCAATCGTTCTGTCATAACCTTTGACCGAAATGTTTCAGAAGGCGCGAACGTGATTGACTGAAGCCTGAAACATTTCGCTGGCCATGCAGTGCGCTTGTACTCCTAAGCCAGGGATTGTGGGTTCGAGTCCCATCTGGGGTGTGTGCTTTTAAAAATGAAGTGAGTTGCTATGGAATTCTGTGTCGATAAGAGTGCCACTGAGGATGCTTATCCATCATTCATTAGATGTCTCAGTACTGGTGTATGCTGAAGTTGGTACAGTGAATAGCATGTTGATACTTCACAAGCAGCTTAAACCGGGTTTGATCCCAGGTATGATGACAAAATGTGTGGCAAAATATTTACCTTTAATCAATGTAGGTTGTCACAAAGTTGCTGAATAAACATAAGGCCTGTTCTGACTAGCAACCAGAGATGCCCACGCCAAGCAGTGCCTTATGGGGGCATCATGTCTAACACTATAGGATTCACCACAAATACCTCCTCGGGGGAGGCATTGGCTACTGTTCTTTTGACCCTCTCCACTGACAAACACCTGGTTCCCTACTGCTACAGAATGGGAATGATCTACAGAAAATGTGTCTGTGGCAACAGTAGATATACACAGGAAAAAAAAAACATACAGAATCTTGTTACATAGCAATAGGGCAGTAACTATAGTTCCGGTTCCGTAGCCATAGTTGGTACCTTTAAAAAAAAAAAAATGTACTACTGGTACAGAATTCCGTGGCGACAAGATCAGCACTATTGCTGTCTTTCAGGCAGTTGACCTGGGTTGTCCCAATGTTTGATGTTTGATTCATTGATTTGGTCAGAAACTATATGAAACTATATGCTTTATGATGTCACAAAGTTATTGACTAAACATACAGCCTAGACTGACTAAGCCGTGTCATGAATTAGGCTCACCCTTGTTCGTACTGGTCATTTGTGTTTTGATAGTTTTGTGTTTGTGGATTGAAAAAAAAAAGATTGAAAACAGGCTATTACTCTTTGCAAGACACAACACATTTAATGTATATGTAGCGCCCCCTAGTACAGCTGACTACGCCACCCCTTGATCTTCCTAATATGCTAGTGTCAGAGCAAGGGGAACTCTGCCCCAATGAGTGTACAGACACAGGTACGTTTAGAAAAATAAGTATATTCTTTATTTAATTCCTTGAAGGAAGTTGTACAGTGTGGTCAATACATACATAAAGGGAATAGTAACAGCAGCCGGTTAAATCAGTCCACCCACTGATTAGGGGAAGGTAGCTAGTGGAAGCTACGGTCTCAATACCACACGTGAATAGGTGCACACAACCCTTTTTAGGCAACACACTACAAGCTTCAAGTGAACCACTCAGATATGTTGAGGAATACACAGCAAGGCAACACTAGTCACTAGGTGAAGTTTCACACTATGGAGACCGGCTTCCCTGGGCCTATAAGGTGTTGTGGCTGGACCAGTACCGGGGCTGACTATGGGGTTAGACAAGGGACAACACAAAAGAAAGAGAAAACCCCTCTAACCTGGGACTCACAACACGTTCACCAGGACATACAAACAGTCCCCAGGCTAGAGGGAAAATCAAACCACGTCACTCGGAGTAGCAAACTCACACACACGCATACAAACCATACAATCAGAAAAGAACAGCAGCCAGCAACGTGAAGCTGCGTCGGTCTGTGGTGGCAATGCCGCTACGGAAGATGATTCACAGCCACGTCTGCTTTGGCTCCCTCCCACACGATCTTCAAACGAACCACAGCACCCACAACGCGGCCTCGCACAAACCAAGCTAGCAGCATAGACGAGTTTCCTGGCTAAGGACCCCAGGTATCTGTATATATGCCTGTCCTAAAGAGCCCGTCACTGCCCATTCCCAGCCCCTAATAATGACGTCGCCAAAGTACGAGAGGAAGAAAAGGAAGAGGAACGTCAAAACAGAGAGTGCCCTCAAGCAACTAGTTCCACAGGCTACATATATAAAATGTATATATAACATTACAACAAATGAGAAAAAAGGAAAGAAAAGCCCAAATGGACATGCAATAACCATACACTTCTATTATACTGAGTATATGCCGTACTGGTTATGAGGATTAGATGGGGGAATGGTAATAGTCAGGTGGCTTAACAACGCGATCGTGACAAGAGTGATAAAAGCATGAAATTTGGCACACAATTAGCTTATATCCTACTAAAACATATTAGAAGGGGTGCCCAAGTGAAACTGCTCATTTTTTCGTTTTAATGAGATATTAAGTTTTGACCTAAATCAAGATATGCGTTACCTGTGGTCCGATTTTCAAAACGGTTATTTTGCCTAGTAATGCTTACCAAATAAGTAATAAATCAGTTATTTATGCATGTTTGTGTTTTCTTGTTTGTTTTTGATATCCACTAGTTTAAACAAATGTCCCTTTAGGTAGCAAAACAGACAAAAAGACTTGTGCCCGTGCGCGCGCTCATCCAAGATGGCGGGAAAGACGTAATTCTGCTATATGTAAAACCGTTATTTTACCACCATTTAAAACCATATTTGCATTTGTATCTTTTATATGTATAAGGACTGTAATATTTTATTAAAGATTTGCTTCAACATCATTAAAATAGCACCAACAAAGGCGCATTACAGTACCAGTAGGCTACCGCAGAAAAACGGTAAAATTGGAGCAGATTGAGCGTGTCTTTTCCTACATCAAAACTGATCATATGAGGAATGTGCTGTTATAAATTGACAAATGTGATGATGAAAAATGAACAAGTCAATAGCATTTATCGAGCTTATCGAGTACATAGAAGAATGTAGCTATTACAAAAGGAACTCATATGTTTAAACTTTCTGAGCTGTCGTTGTACATCAAGAGGCTTGAAGATATTGGAGTTAAGAAAACTATAAATAAAACCAGGTTAATCAATGTCTTGCTAGAACATTACAAAGAGACTCTTTAAGAACAAACTGATGGAAGAAACACCGTTTTAGATTTCCGGGATGCAATAAGCAGGCTATTGAAGGATGCTTTGAAACAACACAACTTTTCAGAAGACGCCGAAATTCTAGCGAGGCCTGCAACAATTGTAGGCTAAGGAAAGACATTTTTGCACACAAAGGATTTATTTTTCTGGGTGCTTTCCAATGGACTGCCATTCAAAATATTAACCGTCAAGCTTAAAGTCTCTCGTTTCTATCATTCTTTATGGTCTCAACATAGAGGATCAAGAGAAGTCTGAAAGCCAGGCATGTTTGGCCAAAACTGGCCAAACTCGCATTTCAGCATCTCGTGAGCCACCCCTACCACTATATGTTGGGCTAAATATGCATAGCTCCACTAGAAGTAAGACATTGATAGAAAACATATACCAAATGGGCATTTCTGTTTCCTATGATCGTATCATTGAGATAGAATACTGGCTAGAGACGTCTCTTTGCGAGCGCTACAAGGCCAGATTGGATGATGCCGCTCATGTTCTTAAGGGCTGAATTTGTGATAAATCGTTGAATGAGTGCGTTCACATGAATTTCTACAGGCATCAATAATTATAATAATAATAAATACAAGAATATTGTATCATAACAATTACGTTTCACATTTATAGTCATGATTCTACGAGCTTCGTGATAAATAAATAAAGAAAGAAAACGAGAAGCGCTCGTTCAATTTAAGAATCAGTGCCACACTTTGGCCGTTTAAGAACACATTTCCAGGCATTCATGACCGGTGGAGATCTTTCTTAGGTTGAAGATATTAAAGACACTTAACAAAATGTGCGAGAATGAGGTCCATTGCTCACAATCCCAGCTCCACGACATCAGTCTCCTCATTTCACGGAACTGGTATCAGCATCTTTCAGTTATTACAACAGAAAGTGCTGCCTGGCGAAAAATAGGCCCCCACTAGTTCTGCCGTGTGGAACAGAGCACCAAGGATAACCAAAGAGCTATTAACGGTCTCTGCAGTTGCAATAAGCACAAGTTCAGTTTCCGTTCCAGCCTGCAAAATAACCACCACTTCACGGCAATGTTAGCATTAGGTTTGGATGACTATCCCCAAGTGTCTATACTGTATGCAGAGAGCTGATTACGTGCACCTGCAAACAGCGCTGCTCACGTTGCAAATGTGTTCAAGAAAAGTTGAGATGCAAGCCAATGTGTTAATGTGATTGTCCAGAGAGCAAATCGTAGAGCTATTTATAACAGCACATTCCTCATATGATCAGTTTGATGTAGGAAAAGACATTGCTCAATCTGCTCCAATTTTACCGTTTTTCTGCGGTAGCCTACTGGTACTGTAATGCGCCTTTGTTGGTGCTATTTTAATGATGTTGAAGCAAATCTTTAATAAAATATTACAGTCCTTATACATATAAAAGATACAAATGCAAATATGGTTTTAAATGGTGGTAAAATAACGGTTTTACCTAACAGATATAGCAGAATTCCCGCCATCTTGGATGAGCGCGCGCACGGGCACAAGTCTTTTTGTCTGTTTTGCTACTTAAAGGGACATTTGTTTAAACTAGTGGATATCAAAAACAAACAAGAAAACACAAACATGCATAAATAACTGATTTATTACTTATTTGGTAAGCATTTCTAGGCAAAATAACCGTTTTGAAAATCGGACCACAGGTAACGCATATCTTGATTTAGGTCAAAACTTAATATCTCATTAAAACGAAAAAATGAGCAGTTTCACTTGGGCACCCCTTCTAATATCTTTTAGTAGGGTATAAGCTAATTGTGTGCCAAATTTCATGCTTTTATCACTCTTGTCACGATCGAGCCTAAATTTTGCATTAAGCCACCTGACTATAAGCAGGCCTTCAGAGGAGAGGGCCTTAAGTGCAGTTGGTTAAAAGGGGAAACGGTTGTCAAACAGGGAGAGTAAGATCATTTAGGTCTTTGTAAGGCAGGAGAAGACAATAGGTACAGGAGTAATATGACACTTGGCCTGTTGGTGAGAAAACAGTCAGGCAGGTGATTTCTGCATGTGCAAATTATGTTCCTATAGCAAATAATAACATGTATGGTACTACACAAAAAGTATTTTAGTCTAGGCCATTTACTGTTTCAACTGATGTACCCTATTCTGTTTATTATAAAAGTTATACTGAGGAGGTATTTGAGGCTGTTGTAACAACAATGAAAATAACTATCACTGCATCAGACTTAATGTCCATAAAGATTAATGTAAAAAATGTCTTTCATAATAATTCCTATATATGATGTAAACACAAAAGTGAATGAGCAAAGACACATATATTATATGTGTTATTTGCAAGAAAACATTCAATACACTTTTTGATGTATCATGGCTGTTATCAAGGTCATTTTTCTCCCACCTCAACTATCTTGTTCCCACCCTGATGTCCTCACATCACACGTCCTCGCATCACTAATATCATACCTTTTAAGTGCAATAAGAATGTTAAAATAGTACCATATACCATACCCATATACCATATCATAGTACTGCTTTCTTGTCTCAGCTTTCATACCCTACCAACATAGAGAGACAAAGGCTGATATCATGAAGAGAAGGAAAGAGAGTGAAAGTGAGCCAGGAGGTGCATTATCTGCTATGGAGAATGTGACAAAGCCTGGTGGGTCGCTCTGGATCTGGGAGCCGATCCAGGACTGGTAGCGGGACACCCTTGAATAAACACCAGGGAGTTCAGGTCGAGCACAACCAAACCCAAAGCTGACGACCCCAGACTGGACCCAAACCGTTTGCTGCTTGTTCACCATTGGACCTCCTGAGTCACCCTACAAACACATTATTGTAAGAAACGTTATCATACATTCCTTATTCTGAAATAGATTGGCACAATCCATGTCTAAAGTCTCATGAGAGCTGAATGTGCACCAAACTATTACAATACCTGACATGAGTCTTTTCCGCCAGCGAGTAGACCAGCACAGATCATGTTCTCTGTGATCGTTCCAACTCCGTTCAGGCTGTTGCACTGTCTATTACCCACCACTGGAACCTCCACTTCCTGTAGGGTCTCAGGGAATGGGAGAGCAACTGAAGAGGAGAGTGAGCTCAAAATTATTGTTTATCAAATACGAAGCTGGACACAAATTCACACTTGAAGGAACTTTTTGAATGTGTTTGATTGCTTAAACTTTTTTTGCTGTTTCTTTAAGATATCCCAGCTGTAGCATCCAAATATGTGTGGACATCAACTTGTCCTACACCCTATTGACTTGACTTACCACCTTCTCCAATGTTGCCCCATCCAGTTACCCAGCTGTCGGTGCCATTGTTGAACACACTGCCACTGGCTGCCAGACAAACCGGTCTGATGAAGTTAGTAAACTGAACGGGAGAACTGAGTCTCAGCATAGCAATGTCGTTGTCATTGGTCTTGTTGTCGTAATTGGGACGCAAGACGATTCTGTCCACGCTTCTGGACACTTCATTGGGATTGCTGCTCTGCTGGGTCTGCCGCTTGGATTGGTGCTGAAAAAGACATTGGTTTTAGTCAGAACAAACAGCCCAAATGCATGGTGATGTTTCTTCTGACCAACTGATATCCAGGTTTAAAACAACAACCGAATCAGCATGAATTGATTAGTGGCGTAAACAACCTATAACGTTCTTTTTCGTAAATTATCACCAAACCTAGTTCTTACAGCATCCGTTCCTTGGGCCCAACCCCTACTGACCTTGAAAAGCAGTGAGCAGCAGATACAACCCACTCCTTGTTGATCAGTGAACCTCCACAGAAATTGCTTCCAGACATCTGCAGACTAGCCTGCCAGGGCCAGCTGCCTGCAGGGGCATTTTGTCCTCCAACTATCCTGGGGTTGAGTGGAGTTGTGCCACACACTGAGCAATGGAAAAACGTAAAGTTTGAACGCACAACATATGCGGAGCAGGAGCAGGAACATAAATATCCCAAATGATATGTGATGCAAAGTTTTTGTTGCGTTTGGAAATTTGGCTATTAATTGCAAGGGATAGTTGTTAAGATGGAAGATAAATGCCAATCTGCGATTGGAGCAGACATTGCATTTACGCTGTTTTTGAAGCAATGACTGGATCGATTAAAACAATTACAAAACTTTTGTACTCATAAACCTCCATATCCTTGAGAGACATTCTGATTCATAACCCTTGACATTTATTAAGAAAAGCTACTTTTATAGAAATGCAATTTATGTATTTCTGTAACTTTCATACTTAGCAAAGTCATCCGGCGGGATGCTTCTGCCTCCAGCCCGCGAGCTGTATGTTTGACACCCGTGACCGCATTTGTGTGACGGGGTTTGTATCCAGTGAGGACAGTGTACCAAAGTACGGTGTTAGTTGGACTAAGTTATCTGCGTTTGTATATGTTCTCTTGAGACACTTGTGCTATTATACTGTTATCTGTTCTTCCTTGTAAAATTGCTGTGGTGAGGAATTGTCCAAAATAGCTTGAATGAAGTTACAAAGGTTTTGTTCCACCTCGAGAACGTCGGGAGGTGTTAATAAAATATGTAAAACATTTTTACAAATACGAGGTGTGGCTATAACATAGACTAATGCTGTATTTCAGCTGCAATTAGGACAACTCGTTATTCTTGTATATTTGTAATAACAGTGTCATTATTTAATAACCACACGTCGTACACTCGAACGACAAGTTGTCATGACCCTTCCACACAAGTCAAGTCTTCCACTACTAGGCCAGGCAAATTAACCCTTTTTGGATCCAAAAATATAATTAATTGTAAAATAATTTTTTTCAGCATAGATCATTTCTATGAGGTGTCCAAAACAACATACTAAAAGTCCTAATAAATCCTATTTGAGGAAATATGTTTAATTCTCATTCCATCTGAGATGTGTGCTAATAATGCATGGCAAAAATACACCTCAAAAATGTATTTTTTTTCCTTTACTCCTATCAAAATGAAACTTTACACAATGAAAGTACCCATGAAAAGTATTTTTTTTTGTATTACAAGTTTCTTTGAAAATGAATTTTAATATGCAAATGAGCTATACACTAATCGAATATGCCCAAAATACATCCAAATAGGCTTATTTCTTTCCTTTACTCCCACCACAATAAAACTTTACATAGTAAAAGTATACATGAAAAGTAACTTTTTTTGTATTACAAGTTTCTTTTGAAATGAATTTAAATATGCACATGAGCATCACACTTATTACAGTGCATGAAATGCCCTGTATTGTTATTCCTAGGCTTCTTATTACAGTGCATGAAATGCCCTGTATTGTTATTCCTAGGCTTCTTATTACAGTGCATGAAATGCCCTGTATTGTTATTCCTAGGCTTCTTATTCTTCTTCTTCTTATTATTCTCTTTACCGACTTCTGCGCTTAATTCAGCTTGAACCGCTTAACGTAGAAACTTCGTTCGAACTTTGCTGCATAGGTCTTCTAAACGACACTTATGCTATGTATTTTTCATTTGTCTAAACGTTACACTTTTTAAGATATTAAATAAAAACGAATACAAATTTTCCCATTGACTTACATTGGGCCATTATGACATCATAATAGGGTCATTAAACTGGCTTGCACCTGTGCTTCACTGACACCTGCGCCAAGGTTCCAAGGCTCCTCTTCTCTCTGTCCCTCTCCATTCAACTGTATAACTAGGAATATTATTATTTCCTTCTTCCACTCTTCTTTCCTTCTTCCACTCTCCTTTCCTTTCTTCTTTCCTTCTTCTACTCTTCTTTTCTTTCTTCACTCTTCTTTCCTTCTTCCACTCTTCTTTCCTTTCTTCTTTCTTTCTTCTTCCACTCTTCTTTCCTTTCTTCACTCTTCTTTCCTTTCTTCTTTCCTTCTTTCACTCTTCTTTCTTTTCTTCTTTCCTTTCTTCACTCTTCTTTCCTTCATTCTTTCCTTCTTCCACTCTTCTTTCCTTCTTCCACTCTCCTTTCCTTTCTTCACTCTTTCTTCCTTTCTTCTTTCCTTCTTTTACTCTTCTTTCCTTTCTTCTTTCACTCTTCTTTCTTTTCTTCTTCCTTTCTTAACTTTTGCATTTCATGCACTGGTATTTCCTTCAGGAAATGCATTTTCTAGTTACAGTGCATGAAATGCCCTGTATTGTTATTCCTAGGCTTCTTATTCTTCTTCTTCTTATTATTACAGTGCATGAAATGCCCTGTATTGTTATTCCTAGGCTTCTTATTCTTCTTCTTCTTATTATTCTCTTTACCGAACTTCTGCGCTTAATTCAGCTCGAACCGCTTAACTTAAAAACTTCGTTCAAACTTTGGCGCGTAGGTCTTGTAAAGGACACTTATGCTATGTATTTTTCATTTTTCTAAACTTTATACTTTTTAAAATATTAAAGAAAAACTAATACAATTTCTCCCATTGACTTACATTGGGCCATTATGACATCATAATAGGGTCATTAAACTGGCTTGCACCTGTGCTTCACTGACACCTGCGCCAAGGTTCCAAGGCTCCTCTTCTCTCTGTCCCTCTCCATTCAACTGTATAACTAGGAATATTAAGAGACACCTTCCATACTCTCCTTTTTTTTCTCTCCATCTTTCTCTCTATCCCTTTCCTTCTTCCACTCTTCTTTCCTTCTTCCACACTTCTTTCCTTTCTTCTTTCCTTTCTTCCACTCTTCTTTCCTTCTTCCACTTCTTTCCTTCTTCCACTCTTCTTTCCTTTCTTCACTCTTCTTTCCTTCTTCCACTCTTCTTCCACTCTTCTTTACTTCTTCCACTCTTCTTTCCTTCTTCCACTCTTCTTTCCTTCTTTCATACTTCTTTCTTTTCTTCTTTCCTTCTTCCACTCTTCTTTCCTTCTTTCACTCTTCTTTCCTTCTTTCATTTTTCTTTTTTTTCTTCTTTCCTTCTTCCACTCTTCTTTCCTTTCTTCACTCTTCTTTCTTTTCTTCTTTCCTTCTTCTTTCCTTATTCCACTTCTTTCCTTTCTTCTTTCCTTCTTTCACTCTTCTTTCTTTTCTTCTTTCCTTCTTCCACTCCTTTCCTTTCTTCACTCTTCTTTCCTTTCTTCTTTCCTTTTTCCACTCTTCTTTCCTTCTTTTACTCTTCTTTCCTTCTTTCACTCTTCTTTCTTTTCTTCTTTCCTTCTTCCACTCCTTTCCTTTCTTCACTCTTCTTTCCTTTCTTCTTTCCTTCTTTCACTCTTCTTTCTTTTCTTCTTCCTTTCTTAACTTTAGCATTTCATGCACTGGTATTTCCTTCAGGAAATGCATTTTCTAGTTCTTCTTATTATTATTCTTTGTACCAAACTTCTGCGCTTAATTCAGCTTTAACCGCTTAACTTAGAAACTTCGTTCAAACTTTGTCGCTTAGGTCTTGTAAAGGACACTTATGCTATGTATTTTTCATTTTTCTAAACTTTATACTTTTTAAAATAGTAAATAAAAACTAATACAATTTCTCCCATTGACTTACATTGGGCCATTATGACATCATAATAGGGTCTTTAAACTGGCTTGCACCTGTGCTTCACTGACACCTGCGCCAAGGTTCCAAGGCTCCTCTTCTCTCTGTCCCTCTCCATTCAACTGTATAACTAGGAATATTAAGAGACACCTTCCATTCTCTACTTTTTTTTCTCTATCTTTCTCTCTATCCCTCTCACTCTACTTTCTCTCACACTCCATCTCTCTGCTTGACTCCATTTTCTCTCCTTCTTTCAATATTTTCCCTCTTCACTCTCTCTTCTTTCCTTCTTCCACTCTTCTTTCCTTCTTCCACTCTTCTTTCCTTTCTTCACTCTTCTTTTCTTTCTTCTTTCCTTCTTCCACTCTTCTTTCCTTCTTCCACTCTTCTTTCTTTTTTCTTTCCTTCTTCCACTCTTCTTTCCTTTCTTCTTTCCCTTCTTTCTTTTCTTCTTTCCTTCTTCTACTCTTCTTTCCTTTCTTCACTCTTCTTTCCTTTCTTCTTTCCTTCTTCAACTCTTCTTTCCTTCTTCCACTCTTCTTTCCTTCTTCCACTCTTCTTTCCTTACTTTACTCTTCTTTCCTTTCTTCTTTCCTTCTTCCACTCTTCTTCCACTCTTCTTTCCTTCTTCCACTCTTCTTTCCTTCTTTCACTCTTCTTTCTTTTCTTCTTTCCTTCTTCCACTCTTCTTTCATTTCTTCGCTCTTCTTTCCTTCTTTTTTCCTTCTTCCACTCTTCTTTCCTTTCTTCTTTCCTTCTTTCACTCCTCTTTCTTTTCTTCTTTCCTTCTTCCACTCCTTTCCTTTCTTCACTCTTCTTTCCTTTCTTCTTTCCTTCTTTCACTCTTTTTTCTTTTCTTCTTCCTTTCTTAACTTTAGCATTTCATGCACTGGTATTTCCTTCAGGAAATGCATTTTCTAGTTGAAACTTGTAATACAAAAAAAATTACTTTTCATGGGTAATTTCATTTTGATAGGAGTAAAGGAAAAAAATACGGCATTGCAGGGGGTCCGCGACATGAGCCTATGTTGATCAGTTCACCATTTACTTTTTTTATTTGTATAAATATACCTGGGCCCGTAGACATATTTATGTCAATCTAAATAGTCTGAATAGCCAAGTCGCATTGCCAAAAATACTGATGTACTCTGAGATTCTTCTGAATGAAGAGTGCGTTACAAATCAAATAGACTCATATTCAGCGAAGAAATTACACTGACAAGTGCTATAAGCAGAATACGTGCACAGGGCAGGGGGCGTGGCAGCGGCGGTTAGTGATCCACCCTGATAATTTCACATATTTAAGTGTTATAGGCAAAATATGTGTGCGGGGGGGAGGGGGCGTGGCAGCAGCGGTTACAAACATGAAAAGAAGGGTACGGGACTGTAAAATGCTTTGAGAATCACTGGCACATCGGTGGGCCGCGGATTACTTTCTAGTCAGAATGGTGGTCCATGTGACAAAACCAGTTGAAAACCCCTGGTGTATAGTAACGTTAGTTACTGTACTTAAGTAGTTTTTTTTGGATATCTGTATCTGTACTATTTATATTTCTGTTGACTTTCACTTTACTACATTTGCAAAGAAAACTGATACTTTGACTCCGATACATTTCCCCTGAAAAATCATGAATCATGAGATCAACGTCGGGGACTGTGGTGGAACACAGACTGCAAGCAAGCAGGTTTGGCGAATCAGTGGTCCTAGCTTACAAGTTAAATCATTGGTTAATCACGTTAATGCGCAATTGCAAACAAGTGCTCTCAAAGCCGCGGTTTTTTATTTCCAGTGATGCCTAGGATGCTAGCTAGCGAGCGACTTCATGAGTAGAATTCCACTCTACGATGACTGATTTCACGATGGAAGCAATAATGGAAGCACCTGCTACTCCCGCAACAAACGACGGTGGTGACGAAGAGTGAAGGATTCTTGGTACCGGATGAAGTGCCTCTTACCCAAAGCTACTGAAATATTGGCATTAAAAAAATCCCCATCCAACCTCAGGAAACACATTGAGGTAAATTAAGATTAATCCCATGAGCCGCAACGTTAATGATTAGTTATCATAATTAGCATAAACCTGTTAAGATATCAGATTCAGCTTGAGCAAAACCTTTGCCTATCGTGTTCAAATCAGGCCCATATAGGAGTTTACAAGGCAGGTGTCCTTTCTCAAAACACTGACCTGATGCATCAAGTTGATATTTTTTGCTGAACACAATATTATGCATTTGCCCTCTACATCCTCTAGTCGGAATTAGCATACTTATAAAGCACTGTTACAACTTCTTCATATCATATTGCTTTTCGGAGAACTATGATGATAAGTTCATAGTAGATGCAAAAGTATACTTATGTACAATATATTACGTTGAAAATGGTTGCTCCTGGATGGATCACAGTCAACCCAATTATTTTCAACACAAGTCCTCATGCTGGCCACAGCACTTAAAATAATAAACTTAATAATTCTCAAAATTCTGACCCTTTCTTTTTTATTAACAGCATTTACTTGTAAATCTTTCATTAAGTACATTTAATATCAGAAAATTACTTTTGATTCTTAAATAAAGTAAATATCAGATATCAGACTTTTACTCAAGTAGTATTATAATAGGTGACTTTCACTTTTGGAGTCACTTTCCAGTGTGGTGTTTTTACTTTTACTCAAGTATGGCTTTTGGGTATACACCACTGGTAGAAGGACACTATTATAAATAGGATTTAGGCTAATTACCCTTAACTTTCCTATTGTCATTTTAACGTGTCTTAAGACAGCTATATTTAACATGAGGTTTATAATGAAATATAACAAAAACAAATTGACAGGAAAACAACTTACCATCTAACTGGCTGTATGATCCTAGGGGATTGTCACAACCTCTGCTGCACACTCCTCTGTTCCTGTTCCTGCTCTTGCTCCATATGCTACTCCAGTCCGTTCATCCTCTCCTCTCCTTAGTATTTCCCTCACTTCTTAGTGTTTGGTTCTCACCTGTAGCCAATGTGTTAATTGAATTTAGTTCTCACCTGTAGCCAATGTGATAATTGAGTTTAGTTCTCACCTGTAGCCTACATGTTCATTAAGTTTAGTTCTCACCTGTAGCCAAAGTATTCACTGAGCTCCTATGTAAGCCTTGGGCTTTTTCCTTTGTCTTTGTGTGTAATTGTTTGTGATCAGCAAGATGTGCTGTTCTCCAGTCCTGTGATCTCTGCCTGGTTTGCCCATCGTGGCACTTTGATTTATCTCAGTAAAACACGCCTTGAGCGTTTGCATCCTATTTCTTTGTTTCAAGTCTCCAGTTTGTGACAGAATTACACACCAAAAGCATGGATGCAGCCGAGGCAGCAAGATTTCGTGAAGCCATCACCGCTCAGGGTCAGCTACTAAGCCAACAGCGTGACCAACTGAACCAGATGACTACTACCATCCAAGAGTTTTCTGCTCGCCCACCACCTCTGCCTCAGCCTGCGCCTAAGCGAGATGGTTCCCTGGTGAAACCTGAGAGGTTTGATGGAAGCCCAAATGCCTGTAGAGGTTTCATTCTTCAGTGCTCTTTGCACATGGTTCAGAATCCACGTAATTTCCAATCTGAAGAATCCAAGGTAGCTTTTATCATTTCTCTTCTCACTGGAAGAGCTTTAGAGTGGGCTACTGCGGTATGGGAACAAGGTGGAGATGACATCAAGGATCTTGCCTCATTCGAAGCACTTTTCAAGGCCGTGTTTGAGCATCCAGCTGAGGGATTGGAGGTCGGGGAGCAGCTACTGAAGCTTTGTCAGGGAGACCGTACAGTAGCTGATTATTCTCTGTCTTTCAGGATCCTTGCAGCCAGAAGTGGTTGGAATGAGCAATCCCTCCTTACCGTCTACCGACGTGGTCTGAGACCTGAGATTCAGTCTGAGCTAGCCTGTCGAGATGACGACTTAACTCTGGACCAGCTAGGGGCATTAGCCATCCGTCTGGACAATCTCCTTCGAACAAGTGGACTTCCAAGACATCGTTCATACGTCAAATGTGAGTCACTTCAGGCCCCGCAAACCTATGAGCCGATGGAAATAGGCCACACACGCCTGACCCCCGAGGAGAGGGAGCACCGGAGGCGTAACGGCCTATGTTTGTACTGTGGAGAGTCTGGTCACCTAATAGCAACCTGTAACCGCCGTCCTCAACACCAGGAGTCACAACGGTCCGCCGGGGTAAGCAGAGATTCCATTAATAGAATACCTGAACTATTCAATATAAGAGTAACTTTAAGATGGGGAGCTGGTCACTACTCTGGTTTTGCCATGATTGAGTCTGGTGCTGCGGGTAATTTCATTGCAGAAGATTTTGTACATACTTTGAAGATTCCAAAAACTCAATGTACTCCTCCTTTACGGGTGAATGCAATTGATGGTCGACCACTGGGCTCAGGACGTGTGACTGAGAAGACTGCTCAGTTGACCTCCTACCACGTTCCTGGATCTATCCCCTATCCAACAAGGAGACCGCCTCCATGCAGGAGTATGTGGATGAAGCTCTGAGGCAGGGTTTCATTCGTCCATCCACATCACCGGTGTCAGCAGGATTCTTCTTTGTTGAAAAGAAAGATGGTGGTTTGCGCCCTTGTATAGATTACAGGGCTCTTAATAACATAACCATAAAGTACCGTTACCCACTTCCATTAGTCCCTTCAGCACTGGAACAACTTCGTGGGGCCCGATACTTCACCAAGCTGGACTTGCAAAGCGCATACAACCTGGTGAGGATACGGGAAGGAGATGAATGGAAGACAGCATTCTCCACTACCACTAGTCACTATGAATACCTTGTTTTACCGTATGGGTTAGCCAATGCTCCTTCTGTGTTCCAGTCGTTTGTGAATGAGGTTCTCAGAGACATGCTCCACAGGTTTGTTGTTGTATATATTGATGACATTCTTATATACTCAGACAATGTTCAGGATCATGTAAAACATGTGAAGGCTGTACTTAACAGACTCATGGAGCATGACCTCTTTGTCAAGGCTGAGAAATGTCTCTTCCATCAGTCTTCCATCTCATTCCTAGGCTACGTGTTGAATTCACAGGGAGTGCAGATGGATGAGGAAAAGGTGCAAGCTGTTCTGTACTGGCCGAGGCCCAAGACTACAAAGGAACTTCAGAGATTTCTTGGCTTTTCTAATTTTTACCGCAGGTTTATTAGGAATTTCAGTAGCGGTAACTGAAAACCTCCGGCACTGGTTTAAACCTCCTGCCATACTTCTCATCCTGGTTTCAGACTGCGTTTTGTGAAAGGCAACTATACTGGAGTGGCACTTAACTGGAGTGGCACTAGCAGAGGATGGTTTCGATCCATCGACACTCTGCTTTATCTCACCCCAGATGGGACTCGAACCCACAATCCCTGGGTTCATTGCATTTTCAGCTGTCGGGGCTTGCCTAGCAGAGGATGGTTTCGATCCATCGACCTCTGGGTTATGGGCCCAGCACGCTTCCGCTGCGCCACTCTGCTTCATCTCACCAAAGATGGGACTCGAATCCACAATCCCTGGCTTAGGAGGCCAGTGCCTTATCCATTAGGCCACTGGGGCTAGTCTGCTGACTATCAGCCTCAGCCTCAGCCTCATCAATATAGTGAACTAGGGAAATAATTTCAATGTTGACAAAAGCAGTTCTTTGCATTTTCAGCCATCGGGGCTTGCCTAGCAGAGGATGGTTTCGATCCATCGACCTCTGGGTTATGGGCCCAGCACGCTTCCGCTGCGCCACTCTGCTTCATCTCACCCCAGATGGGACTTGAACCCACAATCCCTGGGTTCGGTGCATTTTCAGCTGTCGGGGCTTGCCTAGCAGAGGATGGTTTCGATCCATCGACCTCCGGGTTATGGGCCCAGCACGCTTCCGCTGCGCCACTCTGCTCCTCCTCCCTGCAGTCTTGCTGTTGGCTCCAGGGCTCTCATTGCAGAAATATATCCTGGAAAAATATAGGAGCCAGACGTTCTGCTGTTTGGTGTCTATTTAATTGCAAGCTAGATTTGACCAAAAAAAAAGGCTGAGAAGATCGAGACAATCTGCGTGGTTGGGTATGAAATTGGCTACGTGTTGCCCACTGAAAACCTCCTGCCGTACTTCTCATCCTGGTTTCAGACTGCGTTTTGTGAAAGGCAACTATACTGGAGTGGCACTTAAAGAGGGACTAGCAAAGGATGGTTTCGATCCATCGACCTCTGGGTTATGGGCCCAGCACGCTTCCGCTGCGCCACTCTGCTTCATCTCACCCCAGATGGGACTCGAACCCACAATCCCTGGCTTAGGAGGCCAGTGCCTTATCCATTAGGCCACTGGGGCTAGTCTGCAGACTATCAGCCTCAGCCTCAGCCTCAGCCTCATCAATATAGTGAACTAGGGAAATACTTTCAATGTTGACAAAAGTAGTTCATGCATTTTCAGCTTTCGGGGCTTGCCTATCAGAGGATGGTTTCGATCCATCGACCTCTGGGTTATGGGCCCAGAACGCTTCCGCGGCACCACTCTGCTTCATCTCACCCCAGATGGGACTCGAACCCACAATCCCTGGGTTCAGTGCAATTTCAGCTGTCGGGGCTTGCCTAGCAGAAGATGGTTTTGATCCATCGACCTCTGGGTTATGGGCCCAGCACGTTTCCGCTGCGCCACTCTGCTCCTCCTCCCTGCAGTCTTGCTGTTGGCTCCAGGGCTCTCATTGCAGAAATATATCCTGGAAAAATATAGGAGCCAGGCGTTCTCCTGTTTGGTGTCTATTTAATTGCAAGCTAGATTTGACCAAAAAAAAAGGCTGAGAAGATCGAGACAATCTGCGTGGTTGGGTATGAAATTGGCTACGTGTTGCCCACTGAAAACCTCCTGCCGTACTTCTCATCCTGGTTTCAGACTGCGTTTTGTGAAAGGCAACTATACTGGAGTGGCACTTAAAGAGGGACTAGCAGAGGATGGTTTCGATCCATCGACCTCTGGGTTATGGGCCCAGCACGCTTCAGCTGCGCCACTCTGCTTTATCTCACCGCAGATGGGACTCGAACCCACAATCCCTGGCTTAGGAGGCCAGTGCGTTATCCATTAGGCCACTGGGGCTAGTCTGCTGACTATCAGCCTCAGCCTCATCAATATAGTGAACTAGGGAAATAATTTCAATGTTGACAAAAGCATTTCATTGCATTTTCAGCCATCGGGGCTTGCCTAGCAGAGGATGGTTTCGATCCATCGACCCCTGGGTTATGGGCACAGCACGCTTCCGCTGCGCCACTCTGCTTTATCTCACCCCAGATGGGACTCGATCCCACAATCCTTGGGTTCATTGCATTTTCAGCTGTCGGGGCTTGCCTAGCAGAGGATGGTTTCGATACATCGACCTCTGGGTTATGGGCCCAGCACCCTTCCGCTGCGCCACTCTGCTCTTCCTCCCTGCAGTCTTGCTGTTGGCTCCAGGGCTCTCATTGCAGAAATATATCCTGGAAAAATATAGGAGCCAGGCGTTCTGCTGTTTGGTGTCTATTTAATTGCAAGCTAGATTTGACCCCAAAAAAAGGCTGAGAAGATCGAGACAATATAAAGGGGGTGCGTGGTTGGGTATGAAATTGGCTACGTGTTGCCCACTGAAAACCTCCTGCCGTACTTCTCATCCTGGTTTCAGACTGCGTTTTGTGAAAGGCAACTATACTGGAGTGGCACTTAAAGAGGGACTAGCAGAGGATGGTTTCGATCCATCGAACTCTTGGTTATGGGCCCGGCACGCTTCCGCTGCGCCACTCTGCTTTATCTCACCCCAGATGGGACTCGAACCCACAATCCCTGGGTTCATTGCATTTTCAGCTGTCGGGGCTTTTCTAGCAGAGGTGTCTATTTAATTGCAAGCTAGATTTGACCCAAGAAAAAGGCTGGGAAGATCGAGACAATCTGCGTGGTTGGGTATGAAATTGGCTACGTGTTGCCCACTGAAAACCTCCTGCCGTACTTCTCATCCTGGTTTCAGACTGCGTTTTGTGAAAGGCAACTATACTGGAGTGGCACTCAAAGAGAGACTAGCAGAGGATGGTTTCGATCCATCGACCTCTGGGTTATGGGCCCAGCACGCTTCCGCTGCGCCACTCTGCTTTATCTCACCCCAGATGGGACTCGAACCCACAATCCCTGGCTTAGGAGGCCAGTGCCTTATCCATTAGGCCACTGGGGCTAGTCTGCTGACTATCAGCCTCAGCCTCAGCCTCATCAATATAGTGAACTAGGGAAATAATTTCAATGTTGACAAAAGCAGTTCTTTGCATTTTCAGCCATCGGGGCTTGCCTAGCAGAGGATGGTTTCGATCCATCGACCTCTGGGTTATGGGCCCAGCACGCTTCCGCTGCGCCACTCTGCTTCATCTCACCCCAGATGGGACTTGAACCCACAATCCCTGGGTTCGGTGCATTTTCAGCTGTCGGGGCTTGCCTAGCAGAGGATGGTTTCGATCCATCGACCTCCGGGTTATGGGCCCAGCACGCTTCCGCTGCGCCACTCTGCTCCTCCTCCCTGCAGTCTTGCTGTTGGCTCCAGGGCTCTCATTGCAGAAATATATCCTGGAAAAATATAGGAGCCAGACGTTCTGCTGTTTGGTGTCTATTTAATTGCAAGCTAGATTTGACCAAAAAAAAAGGCTGAGAAGATCGAGACAATCTGCGTGGTTGGGTATGAAATTGGCTACGTGTTGCCCACTGAAAACCTCCTGCCGTACTTCTCATCCTGGTTTCAGACTGCGTTTTGTGAAAGGCAACTATACTGGAGTGGCACTTAAAGAGGGACTAGCAAAGGATGGTTTCGATCCATCGACCTCTGGGTTATGGGCCCAGCACGCTTCCGCTGCGCCACTCTGCTTCATCTCACCCCAGATGGGACTCGAACCCACAATCCCTGGCTTAGGAGGCCAGTGCCTTATCCATTAGGCCACTGGGGCTAGTCTGCAGACTATCAGCCTCAGCCTCAGCCTCAGCCTCAGCCTCAGCCTCAGCCTCAGCCTCAGCCTCAGCCTCAGCCTCATCAATATAGTGAACTAGGGAAATACTTTCAATGTTGACAAAAGTAGTTCATGCATTTTCAGCTTTCGGGGCTTGCCTATCAGAGGATGGTTTCGATCCATCGACCTCTGGGTTATGGGCCCAGAACGCTTCCGCTGCACCACTCTGCTTCATCTCACCCCAGATGGGACTCGAACCCACAATCCCTGGGTTCAGTGCAATTTCAGCTGTCGGGGCTTGCCTAGCAGAAGATGGTTTTGATCCATCGACCTCTGGGTTATGGGCCCAGCACGTTTCCGCTGCGCCACTCTGCTCCTCCTCCCTGCAGTCTTGCTGTTGGCTCCAGGGCTCTCATTGCAGAAATATATCCTGGAAAAATATAGGAGCCAGGCGTTCTCCTGTTTGGTGTCTATTTAATTGCAAGCTAGATTTGACCAAAAAAAAAGGCTGAGAAGATCGAGACAATCTGCGTGGTTGGGTATGAAATTGGCTACGTGTTGCCCACTGAAAACCTCCTGCCGTACTTCTCATCCTGGTTTCAGACTGCGTTTTGTGAAAGGCAACTATACTGGAGTGGCACTCAAAGAGAGACTAGCAGAGGATGGTTTCGATCCATCGACCTCTGGGTTATGGGCCCAGCACGGTTCCGCTGCGCCACTCTGCTTTATCTCACCCCAGATGGGACTCGAACCCACAATCCCTGGCTTAGGAGGCCAGTGCCTTATCCATTAGGCCACTGGGGCTAGTCTGCTGACTATCAGCCTCAGCCTCAGCCTCATCAATATAGTGAACTAGGGAAATAATTTCAATGTTGACAAAAGCAGTTCTTTGCATTTTCAGCCATCGGGGCTTGCCTAGCAGAGGATGGTTTCGATCCATTGACCTCTGGGTTATGGGCCCAGCACGCTTCCGCTGCGCCACTCTGCTTTATCTCACCCCAGGTGGGACTCGAACCCACAATCCCTGGGTTCAGTGCAATTTCAGCTGTCAGGGCTTGCCTAGCAGAGGATGGTTTTGATCCATCGACCTCTGGGTTATGGGCCCAGCACGTTGGCGCTGCGCCACTCTGCTCCTCCTCCCTGCAGTCTTGCTGTTGGCTCCAGGGCTCTCATTGCAGAAATATATCCTGGAAAAATATAGGAGCCAGGCGTTCTCCTGTTTGGTGTCTATTTAATTGCAAGCTAGATTTGACCAAAAAAAAAGGCTGAGAAGATCGAGACAATCTGCGTGGTTGGGTATGAAATTGGCTACGTGTTGCCCACTGAAAACCTCCTGCCGTACTTCTCATCCTGGTTTCAGACTGCGTTTTGTGAAAGGCAACTATACTGGAGTGGCACTCAAAGAGAGACTAGCAGAGGATGGTTTCGATCCATCGACATCTGGGTTATGGGCCCAGCACGCTTCCGCTGCGCCACTCTGCTTTATCTCACCCCAGATGGGACTCGAACCCACAATCCCTGGCTTAGGAGGCCAGTGCCTTATCCATTAGGCCACTGGGGCTAGTCTGCTGACTATCAGCCTCAGCCTCAGCCTCATCAATATAGTGAACTAGGGAAATACGTTCAATGTTGACAAAAGTAGTTCATTGAATTTTCAGCTTTCGGGGCTTGCCTAGCAGAGGATGGTTTCGATCCATCGACCTCAGGGTTATGGGCCCAGCACGCTTCCGCTGCGCCACTCTGCTTCATCTCACCCCAGATGGGACTTGAACCCACAATTCCTGGGTTCAGTGGATTTTCAGCTGTCGGGGCTTGCCTAGCAGAGGATGGTTTCGATCCATCGACCTCTGGGTTATGGGCCCAGCACGCTTCCGCTGCGCCACTCTGCTCCTCCTCCCTGCAGTCTTGCTGTTGGCTCCAGGGCTCTCATTGCAGAAATATATCCTGGAAAAACATAGGAGCCAGGCGTTCTGCTGTTTGGTGTCTATTTAATTGCAAGCTAGATTTGACCAAAAAAAAAGGCTGAGAAGATCGAGAAAATCTGCGTGGTTGGGTATGAAATTGGCTACGTGTTGCCCACTGAAAACCTCCTGCCGTACTTCTCATCCTGGTTTCAGACTGCGTTTTGTGAAAGGCAACTATACTGGAGTGGCACTTAAAGAGAGACTAGCAAAGGATGGTTTCGATCCATCGACCTCTGGGTTATGGGCCCAGCACGGTTCCGCTGCGCCACTCTGCTTTATCTCACCCCAGATGGGACTCGAACCCAAAATCCCTGGCTTAGGAGGCCAGTGCCTTATCCATTAGGCCACTGGGGCTAGTCTGCTGACTATCAGCCTCAGCCTCAGCCTCAGCCTCAGCCTCAGCGTCAGCCTCATCAATATAGTGAACTAGGGAAATAATTTCAATGTTGACAAAAGCAGTTCTTTGCATTTTCAGCCATCGGGGCTTGCCTAGCAGAGGATGGTTTCGATCCATCGACCTCTGGGTTATGGGCCCAGCACACTTCCGCTGCGCCACTCTGCTTCATCTCACCCCACATGGGACTCGAACCCACAATCCCTGGGTTCAGTGCAATTTCAGCTGTCAGGGCTTGCCTAGCAGAGGATGGTTTCGATCCATCGACCTCTGGGTTATGGGACCAGCACGCTTCCGCTGCGCCACTCTGCTTCATCTCACCCCAGATGGGACTTGAACCCACAATTCCTGGGTTCAGTGGATTTTCAGCTGTCGGGGCTTGCCTAGCAGAGGATGGTTTCGATCCATCGACCTCTGGGTTATGGGCCAAGCACGCTTCCGCTGCGCCACTCTGCTCCTCCTCCCTGCAGTCTTGCTGTTGGCTCCAGGGCTCTCATTGCAGAAATATATCCTGGAAAAATATAGGAGCCAGGCGTTCTGCTGTTTGGTGTCTATTTAATTGCAAGCTAGATTTGACCAAAAAAAAAGGCTGAGAAGATCGAGAAAATCTGCGTGGTTGGGTATGAAATTGGCTACGTGTTGCCCACTGAAAACCTCCTGCCGTACTTCTCATCCTGGTTTCAGACTGCGTTTTGTGAAAGGCAACTATACTGGAGTGGCACTTAAAGAGAGACTAGCAAAGGATGGTTTCGATCCATCGACCACTGGGTTATGGGCCCAGCACGGTTCCGCTGCGCCACTCTGCTTTATCTCACCCCAGATGGGACTCGAACCCAAAATCCCTGGCTTAGGAGGCCAGTGCCTTATCCATTAGGCCACTGGGGTTAGTCTGCTGACTATCAGCCTCAGCCTCAGCCTCAGCCTCATCAATATAGTGAACTAGGGAAATAATTTCAATGTTGACAAAAGCAGTTCTTTGCATTTTCAGCCATCGGGGCTTGCCTAGCAGAGGATGGTTTCGATCCATCGACCTCTGGGTTATGGGCCCAGCACGCTTCCGCTGTGCCACTCTGCTTCATCTCACCCCACATGGGACTCGAACCCACAATCCCTGGGTTCAGTGCAATTTCAGCTGTCAGGGCTTGCCTAGCAGAGGATGGTTTCGATCCATCGACCTCTGGGTTATGGGCCCAGCACGGTTCCGCTGCGCCACTCTGCTTTATCTCACCCCAGATGGGACTCGAACCCACAATCCCTGGGTTCATTGCATTTTCAGCTGTCGGGGCTTGCCTAGCAGAGGTGTCTATTTAATTGCAAGCTAGATTTGACCCAAGAAAAAGGCTGAGAAGATCGAGACAATCTGCGTGGTTGGGTATGAAATTGGCTACGTGTTGCCCACTGAAAACCTCCTGCCGTACTTCTCATCCTGGTTTCAGACTGCGTTTTGTGAAAGGCAACTATACTGGAGTGGCACTTAAAGAGGGACTAGCAGAGGATGGTTTCGATCCATCGAACTCTTGGTTATGGGCCCGGCACGCTTCCGCTGCGCCACTCTGCTTTATCTCACCCCAGATGGGACTCGAACCCACAATCCCTGGGTTCATTGCATTTTCAGCTGTCGGGGCTTGCCTAGCAGAGGTGTCTATTTAATTGCAAGCTAGATTTGACCCAAGAAAAAGGCTGAGAAGATCGAGACAATCTGCGTGGTTGGGTATGAAATTGGCTACGTGTTGCCCACTGAAAACCTCCTGCCGTACTTCTCATCCTGGTTTCAGACTGCGTTTTGTGAAAGGCAACTATACTGGAGTGGCACTCAAAGAGAGACTAGCAGAGGATGGTTTCGATCCATCGACCTCTGGGTTATGGGCCCAGCACGCTTCCGCTGCGCCACTCTGCTTTATCTCACCCCAGATGGGACTCGAACCCACAATCCCTGGCTTAGGAGCGCCAGCTGCCGACTGCAAGGCCAGCTAAATGTTTCAGCTTCAGTCAATCACGTCCGCAGATTCTAAAACAATTGGAGCCAATCACGTTCGCACAGTCGAAAACATTTCACCAATCACGGCAGAAATCCTGGAGAGCGACGTCAGGCACACGGCAGAAATTCTGGAGGGCGACGTTACATTGCTTACGCTAGACCTGAGGGGGCGGGTAATTCAAAGAGTGAAGCTAGCCGGATGCTTAAGGAATCAACCGAGGCAGATTATCGACATGGTGAGTATTTACACATGTAATACACTGCTGTTAGATACTGAACTAATTTCACCTTTTGTGTTTAGCTAGCTTTCAACCTTACAAACACTCTCTGTTATCTGACTGGAATTTCGCTAGAAACACTCTGTTAGCTGACTGGAATTCCGCTAGTTCTCATCAGCGTTTCCATTGCTAATGTTATCTGTTAGTGCTGTATGATATAACTTAGGTTATGATTCATTTCACCCGTTGTTTTATGTTGTCGTATCGATGTATTTAGCCATCTAGCTACGTTACAAACACTACCTTATCTGACTGGAAGTTCGCTATATTAAGGGGGCTTTTACGAGGGCTATGAATGAATGAGAATGAGAATGTTTGGACTGTGAATCAGTATTTTCTATCGATCGTTTAAATTCAGATGTATAAACGAATATATTGGGAGGTAGTCATATGAATACAGTCTCTTTTACACATGTTTAGGTAGCTACTCTCACTGTTGATGTCATGGAATTTCACTCGTTCTCATCAGCAAAGCCTTTGCTAATGTTATCTGTTAGTTATATGTAGTGTGGTTAATAAATGAGCTGTGTTTCAAACACTATGTGGCTTTTGCCACCACTGTGTTTTTCATAGGGTTATTAATATAACAAGGAAGATGCTCTGCTCTTCATGTACTTGCATTTATGTTATTGTCATGCATTAAAAACTATGTGTATGCATATGTCACCAAAGGCAACATCTTTAAAGTCACACAAGGTGATGGCAGACACAGAGTTGATTACCATTGGCAGGAAGGTAACACACCTACCCAGTTTATTTGGAGTTGCTGTTGCTGCCTGCCTCTTTAGTTCATATCAAGGGAACTAATTGAATGTGTGCGTGCGTGTGTCTGTGTGTGAGTGTCTGTGCGTGCGTGTCTGTGTGTACAGGTGTCAAACCCCCGTATCGGGGTGGAGTCGTTGCTGGTGACGGTCATCAGAAAAGCACCAGCCCAGCAGAAGGGAGAGCCAGAGTCTGGCCGGGGAAGTGCTTCAGACTCTAGACAGAGAAGGCCTACAAGACATAAATGCAGGTATAACACGCACGCACAGACACACGCACATACCCAGGCCAGGACGCACAGACACACACAAGCGGGCACGCACAGACACACGCACATACCCAGGCCAGGACGCACAGACACACACAAGCGGGCACGCACAGACACACGCACGCACAGACACACGCACATACCCAGGCCAGGACGCACAGACACACACAAGCGGGCACGCACAGACACACAGGCAGGCACGCCGCACAGACAGACAGGCACGCACGCCGCGCAGACACAGGCAGGCAGGCAGGCAGGCAGCACAGACGTAGGCAGGCACAAGCAGGAACGGACACACAGACGCACGCACGCACGCACGCTCGCACACCTCAACTCTCTACACAGAGAAGGCCTAAAAGACAGAGATGCCGGTAGAACACATGCACACACACTCACACACTGCTCAACACTCTCCAGCTACCAGGCAAAAGGGAGGTTCTTTCTTCCACCACACTGGTCATTTAGTTTGTCACTGGATCTCCCAACTTAATGGCGTTTGGGCTGCTCTAAGTGTTTGTTTGTTTGTATTGTGTCCCTCTGTAGTTGGAAATTCCTCGTGGGGGAGAGCTGCGCGTCATCGGAGTGCTACTTGGGAGCGTTCCTGGTGGATGGACCAGCGCAGAACCGTCTCCACGCTTGAAAGTGACAAAGCGGGTCCCTGCCACACTGGCCGGTAGCGACTTGCTGTCTGGATTGTATACTGGATTGGGATGACTCCTCTTTGGTGTGGGTTGATCTATTGCAGTGTTTTTTTACTGTGGATTCTATATGTGGGGCGTGGTTTAAGTATTGCAAACTGATAATATCTTTTGGGGGGAAGGCATGTATCTTGCTTTTGTGTGGACATTGTGTGGGGGTTTTCATGTTAGACATGGTTGGCCATTAGTTGGCTTTATGCCTATCGCCTAGTGGGGTTCTATGTACAGTGAATCTGTGCCTAGAGTCCTGTATCCAGTCTGCTTGTGGCAAATAAACATTTGTATAACCATTTCTGATTCTGAGTGTTGTCTGTGACCTGTGTTGCTGTACAAGGGGGTGTTTTTAATGACAATCTGTGTTAAAACAGCAAACTGATAACAATAATAACAGTAATGATAATAATGATGATGTTGAAAATAATAAATGGGGATGATGCCAATGACAACATTAATAAAACATTGCATGTTATTAACAAGTCAATACAAATTATAAAAACACTGAAAATGATGGAAAGATCTGCATGCGATGATCCCTTGGCAGTGGACATTCTGGTCCTTCAGGTACAGGTATGTGGGAGAAGAAATAAATAATTATTACACATACAGAACACGAATATATGTGTATGAGACATATATATATATATAGACATTTATATATATATATATATAGTGGGGGTGTTGAGTTATGTCATTGTTATTTGTATTATTTTATGTTGCTGATTTGTATCCTATTGTGTCAATTATACTAATTTTATGTGTTATGTAAGTTAGGGGAAATGCACTTATAGAATTCTTAATTTGACTCTTAATTTGATATAAATATCCGCGGAGAGGATGTGAATAAAACGAAACTTAGAATCCCCAAAGTCCTAGGTTCGTATCCCATCTGCGGAGCGGATGCGAATAGAACGAAACCTAGAGTCGTCGGTACGTATCCCGTCTGTGGCGTGTCCAAATAATTTAAAACATTCAGAAATTTCATATGTGTATTTAAGCAGTTAGAAATGCATTTCTCAGATAGATATGGATGCGGAAACACGCTAATTTTCTTCCTTCTTTCTCCTCTCTTTTCTCCTCCCCCCCCCCTCCTCTTAAATGGCCTTATGGCCGCCAGCTTGAGCGCTAGCTGCCAAACGAACGGCCAGCAAAATGTTTCAGGCCTCAGTCAATCATGTTCGCGAATTCTGAAACATTTCAGACAATTGCCGTGGCGAATTGTGAAACATTTGTCCAATCATGGCAGAAATGCGGGAGGGCGACGTGAGGCGACGTCACATAACTGACGTTGGTCCTGAGGGGGCGGGCAAAAAAAAAAAGTGAAGCAAGACGGCTGTTAAAGGTGCCATATTATGAAAATTCCACTTTTTTAGTGCTTCTACACGTTCATTTGGGTATCTGGCATGTCTACCAACCCAAAAACGCTGGAAAAAAAACCATTGACGATCTTTGTTATGGTTCCTCTAGGTCAGAAACCTCATGATTGAGTCTGCGAATGAGATTCCCATGTGTTGGCCTGTCACAACACATTGGGATGTTCCCTACATGGCCTTGGCCCACCCCCCACCTCATCCCCAGCCCCCCCCCCCCCCCCCACACTCATTACATATTTGCCAGAGCGCAAGCCATTATTGCAAAGCTCGGATATACTTTGAATAGCTAGCTAGCTAGCAGCATGAAGCAAACTAAGTACTCAAGATGCGCTGTGGTGGGTTGCACAGATCTCTACATCACGTTCCAGCCTCAGAAGACACAAGCGAAATGGATTGAATTCATATTTGAAGGCAATGTCCCTGAATGAACTTCAGGCGAGGGAAATGTAAGTATTTTTAAAAATAATTCTGTTACTTGCCCATTCAGTGTGGTGGTTAATGACGTTAGCATGTTGTAGGGGGACTAATTCAAACAGCGATTTATGAACCGTGTTATTTTAGTGGTGGTTAATTGATACAATCGTGAATAAGTGCTGTGTCTTATCAAAACTAATCTCCTGAGCAAGCAAGAGCGCCAATATGGGCTAACGTGTTGTAGCTAAAGCCCATAGAAAAGAGCTATACAGCTCGCTAGCTATTAGCACTTTTGCTTGCTCAGGAGAGTTTAGCTGCAGAGAGAAGACACAGCAATTATTCACGATTGTATCAATTGTACATCTAGGTTTCTTTGGCGTCTGTTGTCACGTCCAACAGCACAACATATCACGGGCATTTAGAACTTTGTGTGGGTTGTGGCCGTAAACAGCTCGCTAGCTATTAGCGCTGTAGATTGCTCAAGACAGTATCATAGCTTATAATAGTAGTTGATAACCAACGAATAATAATGTATCGCTAAAATGTATGATTCCCGTTGGTAAGGTTAGAGAATTCTCGCACTAAAAAAGGCATCATTCATAAACGACTTGATAAGCAGCTTAGACTCACCTGCAGTTACCAAAACAGTTTGTCAATGTGGGGCATTTGAGGGTTTTGTGTATAGTACAGCACAAGTTAAAAATACTGTTCACTGTATGATTATTTCATAATGATTTATGAGAAAAATGCCGGGTTGGTAGTATGCCAATGTTATTGTACCTACTTTTCTGTGTTGTGAAACTGATATTAGGTGTAATGGAATACAACATTTCTTCAAATGCTAGAGATGTATTGGCTTTTAGTTCATGTTTCATGCATTGCAGTGCAAGGATAATGGTCAGTGAGATGACATTTTATTTACAGTATGGAGTATTTTCCTTTTATTACATTCAGGAAAAAACATGAATCACATTGCTGCTCTTGTGGTTAAGGAAGAACATCTGAACAGTGTCCTGGGCTACATCATGTGGCCTGTCAGACAGATCCTCCAAAGCAGCATCTGGAGCAGGAGAGCAGGACCACCCAGATTCTCCGTCCCAGAAAGCCCCAAGACCAGCTAACAAAGCTTCTGTACACCAAATACCTGTAACGTCTGAGCAAAGTTTACATTGTATTTAGAGAATAAATGTTGACACACATCTATTGAGTCTTCCTTTGTTAACAGTATGGCTACTGATGGCACAAAGTGTGATTTTGTAATCAATGTTTTTATTATAATTGGTCTTTTTTGTATTTATTACCCATGTACTAGCCAGTACATTTAATAACTATGTTTAAAAAGCTCTGTGGCATTCTTTGAAGCAAGTCTATAGAAACAGTTTTGGTATGTAACATGTCAACAGTTGACACATGCAAGATGAGCAGTAAGCAAAGTAAGACAGAGGGAAGATTAATTTATTGTATTTTCTTCCCCAGTTATATTTGTATTGCAGAAATCACTGATGACTCATATGCATACAAAACAAAACAACTTACTGCTATATTCCCCTTAGACATAAGGCCCATAGTCTGCTCTATAGATGTTGAATGCATTCTGTAGTGAGAACACATTCAATCACACAGCTAAAAGTCCCGGATGATGCACGTTGGTTGGTTTGGAAGCTGCAGTAGTCTTCTTGTTACCTTGAATATTGAAAGTGTAAGTATCATGGAATATAAAACAAGATGACTGCATAATTACCATGTTATTCACAAATAATTTTACCTGTGGCATCTCCCTGCAGCATCCATTCTCAGGCTCTGTAGGCATTTGCTCACACTTGGCACAAATATGCCTGTATAGATAAAGAGTTTTAAAAAGTGACAACATTGCAGGTGAAGTGTATTTGAATGTTGTGTTACAATTACAGACACAAGTTGACAAATACAATGATATAATGAGAAAACAATGTTTGAACGCTAATAATTGGAGGTAAACACGTTACGTTATGTTCTACATCTGTGTTAGTGCCATTTTCCACATTGTAATTTAGACTCAGATTAAGATATTATGTTGTTTAGATTCATATTTAGTGATTGCTCATTATAATGATTGCATAATTGTATTTTATAGTTGCATTTCAGTTTAATATATGTTTAGTGTACATGCATTGCTTAGAATAACCAGATATGCATGGGACATAAGAGTTGCTTTGGAGTGCGCGTGGTAGTGAGCTACGACGTAGTTTGCTCGCGCATTGATGGAATGTATAAGAACTGTGCGATTTATTTCATTGTTCAGTATTCAGTAAAGACGGAGCGAAAACACTGTTCTCTACCGTTGTTAAACGCACTAAACACGCGTAGAGACTCGTTCTTTCCGTCTACAGTGGTTAAGTGAATGAATATGTTGAAAATGAATTCCTGATAACAAGAAGGGAACTTTAGCCACTACAACCTGCTTGGTCCATCACTGTTGTCAGATAACATTTTACTTTACAGCTGGAGCTTTACTCGTGTAGCAGGCATAATGGCGTTCCCGTTACTTGCATTTACATAAACACTTTTCACAAACAGTAACTTACATAAACACACTGTATTTGTGACATACTCGTACATGCACACACTATTATCTAGCATTGCGATGTTCTCGTCACCGACTAGACCGTATGACCTTAGCCAAAGTAAAAACAAGTGAAGTGACAAAGTTTACTTACCATTCAGAAACGTCCTGTTGTACCCTAAATTCTCGAACTTGTTTGGGAGCCTCTTCTTGTTCAGGGTCTGAACAATCTCGTATCCAGTCGCCATATTTTACAAAACTAAACTTGGTTAGAATGAGTAGCTAAAAACTAAAAGGTTAGAATGAGTAGCCCAAAACCGTAGAGGAGGGAGGAGGAGGGCGGGGGGAGGGGTTAGCTGGCTCATTAGCATAGGCGCTCAAAATAGCTCGCTGACAGAATGGCTGTGTTTGGCAGGGTAAAAAGGATGCCATTAATAATGATCCTTGTGGTATTTTGACCAAAATATGTTACAGACATTTCATTAAGACCCCAAGGAACCATATCAACTTGTGGTAAAATGGGCATACGATGGGTCCTTTAAAGCTACAAGGAATCATTACAATCAACTGAGGCAAATTGCCGACATGGTAAGTATTTACACATTTAATACACTGCTGTATTAGAAAACGTTAAGTACTGAAGTAATTTCACCTTTTGTGTTTAGCTAGCTTTCTACCTTACAAACGCTCTCTGTTATCTAACTAGAATTTCGCTAGTTCTTATCAGCGTTTCCATTGCTAATGTTATCTTTTAAGCTGTATGATATAACTTCAAGTATTGAATTCATTGTTTTTATGTTGTCGTATTGATTTATTTAGGTATCTAGCTACGTTACAAACACTCCCTTATCTGACTGGAATTTCACTGTATTAAGGGGGCTTCTACGAGGGGTATGAATGAATGAGAACGAAATGTTTTGACTGAAATCACAGTATTTTCTACACAATCGTTTAAATTCAGATGTATAAACGAATATAATGGGGGTTCTTGTCATATGAATACAATCTATTTTACACATGTTTAGGTAGCTACTCTCACAGTTGATGTCATGGAATTTCACTCGTTCTCATCAGCGAATCCTTTGCTAATGTTATCTGCTAGTGATGTATGTAGTGTGGTTAGTTCATGAGCTGTGTTTCAAACACGCATACAGTATAGCCTATTGGCTTATGCCACCACTCAACTCAACTAATTGAATGTGTGCGTGTGTCTGTGTGCGTGCGTGTGTCTGTGTGTGCAGGTGTCTAACCCCCGTATCGGGGTGGAGTCGTTGCTGGTGACGGTCATCAGTAAAGCATCAGTCCAGCAGAGGGCAGGGAGAGCCAGAGGCCGGCAAGGTAAGTGCTTCAGACTCTAGACAGAGAAGTGTGTGTTATACCTGCATCTCGGTCTTGTAAGACCGAGATGCAGGTATAACACGCACGCAGACACACATACAGACACATGCACGCACGCACAGACGCAGGCATGGATGCACAGACAGACGCAGGCAGGCAGTTGCCGCTGTTGCCGTCAAAAATGTGAGTTTGGCCCGAAAAGCTCAGAGACAGAGTGAGGGTTCAAATATAAGTTTTAATATGCTTTAAATAACCTGGAGAACTGCTAAGCCTCTCAATTAACAGAGGACAAACAGCAACAGTCTCCAGGAATATCACCTGCTAAGCCTTTACCTGCAGAGGACAACATTCAGCAGTCTAATAAATAAACAGAACCTGCTAAGCCTCTATAAGAGCAGAGGACAACAATCAGCAGTAAAACGATCTACATAGATAGACATACCTGACAAGACAAAACTAACCAAACTAGACAGAACAATGAACATATGTACATGGCGGCCAGAACATTTCCACACACCGGGGTAGACACAAAAACCAAACAATACAACAATGACAAAACAGACCCTGAGAAACAAACATTGTATTTCCTCACTATCATCAATCAAATAAATAACTATGTAATAAATAAATAATGTCTCAAAGGTTTGTTAAAAATCACCTTATCCAAGTGGTATGGCCCAGACAATTTTGGTTTGTTTGTTTGTATTGTGTCCCTCTGTAGTTGGAAATTCCTTGTGGGGGGAGGAGCTGCGCGTCATCAGAGTGCTATTGGGGAGCGTTCCTGGTGGACCAGCGCAGAACCGTCTCCATGCTTGAAAGTGACAAAGCAGGTGCCTGCCACACTGGCCGGTAGCGACTTGCTGTCTGGATTGGGATGACTCTCCTCTTTGGGGTGGGTTTTGATTAATTATTCTGTGTTTTCGGAAAATTTTTATGTGTAAAATGAATATATATTCTTCTGCTTTAATCAAATCTTTCAAAAATAATTCTTTGCTTCTTTTCTCTATGAACAAACAAAGCTGGTGTACTAGTGGGTGTTTATAATGACAATGTGTGTTAAAACAGCTTACCAATAATAATGATGTTGCAAAATAATAATAATGGTGATGATGCCAATGACAATAAAAGTAACTGTGCCGTCTTCGGTATGCTCAAATACGCTGACAGCCAGGTAAACTCTTCCTAAGATCACGACTCTGAAGACAGTTCCAAGTCCACAGATTATGACGCTAGAAAGTGTAAAACTGAAATGTACAAAAGACATAGGCGAATCAATGTTAACATAAACATATTGTCATTACGTACAGGTTCGATAAATAAACATATATTGATTCTGACAAAATCCACAAAGAAGGTGAAAACATACCAACGATGCTTTGTTAAGCTTGAGATGTATGCAGGGTAGCTGTAGTTAACGTGAACATGAAATAAGTTTGAAGCTGCCGAGAACGGGGTCATGAGTGCGTTGAGTTCGTTTGTCCTTTTCTATAGTTTACGGGTCATGCGAATTAACAGTTAGAGCTCAGTTCAGCTCAGGAGATTTTTTTTTCTGTCTGATTCTACCACTAGACTGTCTAATCTGCCTCTGAATGTCATTGTCAAATCAGGCAACAGTCAGGCAAAAGTGGTGCTTCAAATGGCCCCGCCCGTTTTTCACAAAACAGGGCTGTGTTCGAAAACTTAGATAGTTGTCTTGATCATTCAATTCAATTCAATTCAATTCAATTCAATTCAATTCAATTCAATTCAATTCAATTCAATTCAATTCAATTCAACTTTATTCGCCATGTATACAGATACTAGGAATTGTTTTTGGTTTTCTCCATGCAGGCTATAGTATCACAGATAGAACAACAAGACAACACAGAACAACAATACAAGGACAGATAGTACCAGACAGTATGAGCAAAATAATAAATAAGAATGGAGGTAGTGCAACAATAATAATGTTAAATAAAGTTAAATAAAGTGCGATAAAGTTCGTGTGTGAGAGCTATTTAGGAGGGCTATTGCTTGGGGGAAAAAACTGTTGAGGTGACGTGATGTTTTGGTCATGATGGCCCTGTATCGCTGTCCAGAGGGGAGACGGTTAAAGAGACTGTTAGCAGGATGTGAGGGGTCTGCCGTGATCTTCATTACTTTCCTGAGGGATCTGGAGCTGTGAAGGTCCTTGATGGAGGGAAGGGGACAGCCGATGATGCGCTCTGCTGCCCGTACGACTCTTTGGAGCCTGGCCTTAGAGCGGGCAGAGGCAGAGTCATACCAGACCGAGTGAGAGGATGTAAGCACACTCTCAATGATAGCCCTGTAAAACTGCACCATGATGGGGGGGCTGACCTGTAGTCCTCTCAGCTGCCGGAGGAAGAACAGGCGCTGCTGACCTTTCTTCACTAATTGAGTGATGTTATTGTCCCATTTTAGTGTGTTGGTGATGGTTGTGCCTAGGAACTTGAAATGCTCTACTACAGTGACAGATGAGTTGTTGATGACAAGTGGAAGATGTGTCGGAACCTTTTTTCGGAAGTCCACAATCACCTCCACTGTCTTGTTGACGTTGAGCTCTAGGTTGCTGACTGCACACCAGGACTCTAGATGGCCGACCTCCCTCCGGTAGGCAGACTCGTTGTTGTTGCTGATGAGACCTATCATGGTGGTGTCGTCTGCATACTTGATGGTCTTGACAGACGGGTCACCAGAGGAGCAGTCGTTGGTGTACAGTGAGAAGAGCAGGGGGGACAGCACACAACCCTGGGGAGCACCGGTGTTAACTGTGCGGGGCTGTGACAGATGCGGGCCCAGCCTGACATACTGTCTCCTGTTGGTGAGAAAATCTGTAATCCATAAGCAGGTAAGGGGGTGGATGTTCAGATGGGTCAGTTTGCTATGGAGGAGGTCGGGAATGATGGTGTTAAAGGCAGAACTATAATCCACAAACAGGACCCTTGCATAGGTGTTCCGATTGTCCAGGTGTTGTAGAATATAGTGAAGGGCTATGTTGATTGCATCGTCTACTGAGCGGTTGGGTCTGTATGCAAATTGGAGGGGGTCCATGAGGTGGTCAGTGGATGCTTTGAGATAGGAGAGGACCAAGCGTTCAAATACTTTCATGACTACAGAGGTGAGGGCGACCGGTCTGTAATCATTTAAGCAGGTGATCTTGGGCTTTTTCGGCACTGGAATGATGACAGCAGATTTGAAGCATACAGGGACACGGCATAAATTGAGAGACTGATTAAAAATGTCCGTAAACACTGGAGCCAGCTCGCTGGCACAGTGCTTGAGGGTAGCAGGTGACACCATGTCCGGCCCACACGCTTTCCTGGTGTTCTGACCTTTGAAGAGCCTCCGAACCTCATGCTCAGTGATGACCAGTGGAGCAGGTGAGGTGGTGGCAGGGGGAGGGGAGGCGGGGGGGATGGAGGGGGTGGACCCACGCGGTGCTTCAAACCTTGTGCAGAACACATTGAACTGGTCTGGTAGATTTGGGTCGTTAGAGGTGGGGGGGGGCTTCTTCTTGTAGCCCGTGGCAGATTGTAGGCCCCTCCAGACAGCTCTGATGTTCTTATCCCCGACCTGTTGTTCAATTCTAGTCTTATACACCCCTTTAGCATGCTGGATGGCTTTGCTGAGGGCATATTTGGCTTTGGTGTACGCGTCCTTATCTCCGCTCCTGTGGGCCGCCTCCTTCCCTCTCCTCAGTAGCCTCACCTCCTTGTTGAACCACGGTTTATTATTACTATAAATGACAATGGATTGTCTGGGGATGCAGAGTTCCTCACAGAAGTAGACGTAGGATGAGCATGTGTCTGCATACTCATCAATGTCATTGCATGCCAGCTTAATAGCTGCCCAGTCTGTAATGTCAAAACAGGCTTGCAGTGATTCAGTTGCATCAGGTGTTCGTATCTGGACAGACCTCTTGACCGGTTTTTGTTTCCTGAGTAGGGACTGGTATGTGGGGATGAGTTTAATCACAGAATGATCGCTATTGCCTAGTGGTGCGCACGCGCACGCGCGATATGCCTCTCTGATGGTAGAATAGCACTGATCAAGAGTCCGTTCTCCCCTGGTGGCGCAGCGCACCAGCTGATGGTATTTTGGAAGTTCAGATCTCAGATCAGTGTGGTTAAAGTCACCCATGACAAATAAAGTGGAGTTAGGGAACTTGTTCTCCAACTCCGTGATCTGATCTGCTAAAAGTTGCTGTGCGGTGTCAGCGTGCGCCTGAGGCTGGACGTAGACACACGCAAGGATAATGGATGATATTTCTCTAGGTGAGTAGAAGGGTTTGCAGTGTATCACCAGTAATTCCAGATCGGGGGAACATAATTCGGCGCTTGTGTAGCGGCCGTGGAGATCTCGTGCAGGAGATAGTTTGTCTGTTTTGTTTTTATGTTCTGTTTCACTATGAGAATCCCATACACACGAAATGAACTACTAAACATCAGAGCAACTATATCCCGTAGTTGCCACCCTGATCTTCAGGGTTTTCATTCGGATATCCTTACTAACTCTACGGATCGTAGCCCAAACAAACACACGAGAGCTCGCCCATGGAGGCTACTCCCCCGCAGCAGAGCGAGGGGCAAGCGAGCCGGCTGCAGACTCCGCTTGGAGAAGAAAGGTTTCCGTGCACCTTTACCTGGATTAGTACTGGCTAACGTGAGATCACTCAGCAACAAGCTGGATGAGCTCCAACTTCGGCTGAGGACGGACAAGAGCTATTCACATATTGCTGCTTTCTGCTTTACGGAAACCTGGCTCCACTCCAATATTTCTGACACGGCGATGGACCTGCCCGGCTATCAGCTCTTTAGAGCGGACCGCGATGCGACAGCCACCGGGAAAACAAAAGGCGGAGGTGTCTGCTTTTATGTGAGTAACGAGTGGTGCAGCGATTTAACAGTCATCGCTGAATTATGAATTGATTGTCAATTGATCTTCATTAGTACATTTACATTTAGTCATTTAGCAGATGCTTTTGTCCAAAGCGACGTACAAGGGAGAGAACAGTCAAGTTACGAGCAATAGAAACCTGGTGTAACAATAAATACTACTTTACGTAAGAAATAGAAAAGAAAAAGAAGTGCAGGAATGTAACTGTTGTAAGTGCAAGTTAAGCACTAGTCGAAGTGCCAGTTAGGAAGGGAGGCGCTCTCTGAAGAGTTGGGTCTTCAAAAGCTTCTTGAAGGTAAGGAGGGACGCCCCCTGCTCTGGTAGTGCTAGGCAGTTCGTTCCACCAACGTGGAACTACAAATGAGAATAGTCTGGATTGCCATACTTGCACAGACGGCAGAGCCTAACGACGCTCACTAGACGAGCGCAGCATCCTGGGTGTAACATTTGCCCTTACAAGAGCATTTAGGTAGGTGGGAGCAGAACCAGCAATCACTCTGTAGGCAAGCATAAGTGACTTGAACTTAATGCAAGCAGCAGCCAGTGGAGCTCAAAGAGTAGCGGGGTGACGTATGCCCTCTTCGGTTGGTTGAACACCAGACGCGCCGCCGCGTTCTGGATCATCTGTAGTGGTTTCACCACGCAAGCCGGCAGGCCCGTTAGGAGGGCGTTGCAGTAGTCAAGGCGGGAACTCACCAAGGTTTACACCAGCAGCTAGGTGGCATACTGGGTTAGGTACGGCCAGATTTTGTGGATGTTGAATAGCGCAAAGCGGCAGGACCTGGAGACAGAGGCGCTGACTTTCTTTCAAAGAGCAAATCGAGTTGTTGCACTGAACGTTAGCCATCTTGACAGAATGTGACTTGATCAAAGCCGTATGACATCCTTATACGCAATTAAGTATGACGAAAGTACGGTGGGGCGAGCCCTCCCGGAAGCCATAGAGATTGCATTGAGAGGCCTGTTTTGTGAAAACACGAGTCACACAGCTGCTGCCTGCAAATATATATATATATACATAATCAATCAAATTATTGTCTTTTAATAGCTTTGCTTAGTTACACTGACATTCTGTGACTGTTCTTCCTTTTTGTGGGGTTCACCAGAGCTTTGTGTACATTATATAGCCCAAACCTGAATGCTCTGCTATACCAAACTGTGAGAAAACGGAAAATCCAGAAAAAGTATTTCCTATATTTTAAATACAAAATACATGTATTGTAATGTCAGGTACAAGTGACTACTAAAAGTTACAAAAACAAGTCTAAAGTGAAGAATATAAGTTTAAAACACCACATGAAACATAAAACACTTGAACATGAACATACCTGGCTGCTTAGAAGTGGCTACTCACACGGATGTGAGGGAGATCTGAAGACAGAATGCTCCAAGTTCTTTGACTGTCTTACCCTTAAGTACCCATTCTAGTCCTGCATCTGGCCTAATAATTACCCCCATAGATAAGAGGTTTCTCAAGATGAGAATCACACATTAACAACCAAAATGGAGGGAGTTCTCAAATTTGGGGTGGACCCCCTCCAAAGAGAGATACCTTTGCACTCTCACAGAGACCAGAATTATCTCTGTTATCCATGTTTTAATTAATATATACAGCTGTAGAACTGAGACCATTTTCCCACTCAGACTGAGACCATTAAAATAAACCCAAACATGACAAAGAAATCATATTACAATGCAATATTTCACTTAAGCACTCTTACATTCATTCCTCTGCCCCTAGTTTCACCCCGGCATGGAAAAGCACAGAGAGAGAACCTGACACATACGTAGGTTTGAGATAAGAGTCTCAGCAGGGGGTGGGAAGATCAACAATTGGGACCGTGCATCTCTGGAATGTTTGTCGGGGGCACCATAAACCAACACCTAGGCCCCACTAAATGAACAGTTACTAGAGGAAGAAGTCCATCTGTGATTTACCACTGGCCAGATCCATTACTGCCTTACAGAGGCTCTCCATGATGTCCAGGCATCCTCCCTGGCTTGAGGTAAAGGTGCATCCCAGTCATTCTCAGCTGTGAGCTCTCGCAGGATAGCCTTGCCTTGGACTGTGACCGGTGCAATGAATCCAAGCGGGTTGTTGAGGCTATTGATGGTAGACAAGACACCGCGTCAGGTGTAAGGCTTTGTCTCGCTGGAAACGTTCTGTTTGGAATTTCCAATCGAGTCCGAGGCTGCGTTGGAGCGGAAGCATGTCTGCATCTAGGTCAAGGTCTTTGAGGTCACTTGCATGGTCACTGGACGGAAAGGCCTCCATGACCTCTTTGCTGTTCGTGGCGATCTTGTGGTGTCTTAGGTTCGACTTGGAGAGAGATTCCTGTGTCTTTTTGTCCAAGTTGAGAGACATGAGACGCCTCAGCGCCTGTGGCTTGTTGTCTTGGAGCCGTGGGCGTGGATTCTTGAAGGGTAATGGTGTCACCCAACTGTTGTTTGAGTCTTTCCATAGGCCCTCATCCATTATTTTCATGAAAGTGGCATCCTGAATGGAGAGAGCCACCTGGTCGTCATCCTTGATCTGCCTGATCCGTGCATCGAAGGTGCATCAACCGTGCATCAACCGTGCATCGAAGGTGGTTGGCTTCACAGGTGGGCTGGTCCGCAGGACACGCTGGGGGCTGACCAGTGTCGTGGACGCTGTTGAAGTTCTCTTTAACATGGAACCCGTCGGGGCATGGAGCAAAGAGAGTAGAGCGTTTCAGCTCTGTGGTGTTCGTGTGGAATGTGCTGATTGTCAGTGGTTTGTGGTCATTATCTAGGCACACATTTCTGACAATGACCCGCCCCAGGTCCAACTTCTGTGCATAGGGCAGGTTGTGAGAGCCATTCACCTGTTTGCGGACTTTATGCGCTCTGATAATGTCCCGTCCTAGGAGAAGCATGATGGGGGCTTGCGGGGCAATGTCGTTCAATGTCTGGTGTGCCACTGACCTTAAATGAGTATGATGGAGAGCCACTTCGGGGGTTGGAATTTCCTCTCTGTTGTTCGGGTTGTTGTTGCATTCTATGAGGCTTGGTAACGGTATGCAAACAGTTCCACCAAAGGATTCCACTTCATAGCCATTGGCTCTTCTGCCTGCTGATTACTTCACTCCAGCACATGTTCTCAGTGTGTATGGAGTGCTTGGACTTTGGTCGTTGAACACATCGAAGAACTGTGAGCGAGCCAGTGACATGTTGCTCTGCAACAGGTTTATTGACGCTAGAAAGTGTTAAACTGAAATGTACAAAAGACATAGGCGAATCAATGTTAACGTAAACATAAACATATTCTCATTACGTACAGTTTCGATAAATAAACATACGTATATTGTTTCTGACAAAATCCACAAAGAAGGCGAAAACATACCAATGATGCTTTGTTAGGCTTGAGATGTATGCAGGGTAGCTGTAGTTAACGTGAACATGAAATAAGCTTGAAGCTAGCGAGTAACGGTGTCGTGAGGGCGTTGAGTTTGTTTGTCCTTATTTATAGTTTACGGGTCACGCGAATTGACAGTTAGAGCTCAGTTCATAAAATGACAGCTTGAAATGAAAACACTTCTTGATGTGCACGAACCATAACTGAAACACAATAGAACATGAAACTGACATTGTAACAAAACATATCTTTCCCCGCAACTCCCAACCAGACACATTAACAAAACAGCAACATTGCATGTTATTAACAAGTACAGAAAAAAATAAAACACTATCATCATAATCATTATTTATTCAGGGAGAATTGACTGAGCACAGGGCTCTTTTGCAGCAATTCCCTGATTGAGGTTACAGAATACAGATGAACAATAAATAAACAAACCATAACAAAACAGACAAAATAAATAAACAAAACACATTATACTAGTATGAAACAGAAGAAACGATATGGAAAGATCTGCATGCGATGAGCCCTTGGCAGTGGACATTCTGGTCCTTCAGGTATGTGGGAGAGGAATTAAATAATTAGTACACATAAATAATAAGAATATATGTGTATGACCTATATATATATATAATTCATGTTTATACATATATAAACTAAACTTAGAATTTCCAAAGTTGTGGGTTCGTATCCCGTCTGCGGTGTGTCTATATTATTTGAAAAAATCAAAAGTTTTCTATGTGTGTTCAGGCCGCTAGAAATGCATTTATCAAATAGATGTAACAGCCACATTTTCTTTTCTCCTCTTTTCTCCCTTTTTTCTCCCCCCCTCCTTAGATGGCCGTATGGTGGCCAGCTTACATTTATGCTTTAACCTTGAACGCACATCTCGGACATGAGTCTTCCATTTCTCATATGCATACATTTCCTTTCCCTTTGGACATGTTCTTGCTCTTTTAACTCCTGCATCTATGATGCGTTTGTCACAAACAGATTTTTTTGTTTCATTGGTTTTTGATAAAGCAGAATGGAACTCTCTTTGCCTTGCTTCAGATCTCTCCGTGCACGAGCTGCACGATACATGGCGATCCCTCACAACACCCTCAATATTCTCATTTACTAGTGGAATCTCACAATTGGCTGCTTGTTCAGCTTCTAATGGAGAGTCATTCTGCCCAATTAATTCATCACCCCTTAGATGTTGATTCGAATTCCACTGACATTTTGCAACTAGGCTATTTAAGAATTTAGAGCGACTGGATTTTAAAAATAGTTTTCTTGAACACTTTCAATGACAACTGAGCATTCAGAAAGGCAGCACTCTTAGATCGAATAATATGCTTAGATTAAAACAATATACAGTCAAAGACCTCTTAAATGAAAGCATAGCAATGTATGGAATTGTTTCCTCAGTTCTGAACGCCTTTAGGAATTAAACTTTTAAATATCTATAATTTATCAAAAATAGCATATTACTGAACAGTCTGACCTGGAATACACATGGCAACACCACCTGTAGCTATCTGCAGTAGGCGCGGACTGCAGGCTGAACCCTGATGAACGTAGGCTAGAGCTGCACGCTGAACCTAGAAGTGTCCAGTGAGGATAGACGCAGACGATGAAGATTGTCCCCACAAGAAACGTAGCAGAGCGGCACGCCGAACCTGCAATAATCCACAACGAATGGAAGGGCGCGAGACGAAGTCCGCAATCCACTTGAAATTGAGCACAATCGCGTGATGAAGGCCTGGTTTCCTGGTTGCAGCCAGGCCGAGCATGAAGATCCAGGAGGAGCGCTGGAGGGAGGCACGTTAAATCCAGCCGTCTGGTTACCGCGGATGCAGCACGAAAGAACCCAGGAGCGGTGCAACTGAGTCAAGGTGAAGCCGACGGCACCACAGGAGAAGAGCTGACTTCATGAGATAGACTACGTCCTCCCAGGCAATACATTCCTCCCTCAGGCACGTTTTCACTGTAACTACCCGCTGGACTCCATGTGGTATATTGGATCGAGCACTTGGTGCTCGATTGTGTTTGACTGTCACTACTACGGAGTTCTGTGATCGCACGTGCTAGCACGTGCGAACATGGAGCAGTTCAAGCCGCCACCACCGCTGATACTTACCGGGAATATAGCTGAAAACTGGAGAAGATGGGAACAACGTTTCCAGCTGTATATGACCGCTTCAAGGGCATTGGATAAGGAAGAGACGGTTAAAATAGCCATTCTGCTCCACACTGTCAGCGAGGAGGCGCTGGAAGTGTATAACACACTCACCATCATCCCAGATGGAGATGAAGAAACGATGGAGGAAGTTCTCCAAGCCTTCACGGACTACTGCAGCCCTCGAAAGAACGTGGTTTTCGAACACCATCAATTCTGGTCACACGCGATGTCAGCAGGAATATCGGTGGACAGATTCATCACAGAGCTACGCCAGAAGAGCAAAGATTGTGAGTTTGGCAGAAATGAAGATGACATGATTAGGGATAAATTAGTGTTTAGCATAAACAATATTTGTCTGAAGGAGAGACTGTTGCGTGATAATGCGCTCACTTTGCGCAGAGCAATGGACACATGCAGATCAGCAGAGCTCGCTAAGTCACAAATACAAGCGATGCAGACGTCACAGGTTGTCCAAGACACCTCAGTAGGTGCTTTAAGGAAAGCAACAGGGCAAACGCGCACGGGCAGCTGGAACAAGAGCAAAACAAGCAGCAAGAGGCATGTAACAACAACTGTCTGCCATAAATGTGGAAACAAGCATGAGCCCCGTCAATGCCCAGCTTATGGTGCAGTGTGCCATAAATGTGGTAAGAACAACCATTTTTCTAAGGTATTGTGGGATATTTTTTATGTTGATGTGAATATGGAATGGCCTGGGTCTCAGCGCAAGGTACAGTACAGGAATAGATAAGGACACTTGTACCAGATAAGGACATGCTTACAGTAAAGAACTCTTATAATAGCCAGAAGTAACGAGTATACAGGAGACAAGAAGTCTAGCTCTCTGAAGAGACAGTTGTCAGGTCAAAGGTGGCCTCAGTAAATATACCCCCTGCTGGTAGTCGATACAAGACCTAATACAGATGATTAGGGTAATTAATATGGGACAACGCCCCACAAGAATGAGGCTTAAATAGTACCAAGGTACCAGTACATGCGCTGAGATCGAGCTTGACCATGGACGTCTCCTTATTGTGACATTAACGATTACAATAAATACTATCAGATTTTCTTTACAATCAGTCTCAGAAAATATATTAATCACGAAAAGAAATGGAATGATCAGCCACGACATATTTGGCACCCCAGATGGGACTGATCAGAAAAAGCTCCGTGGGGGGAACCGCTTGACCCAAGGCACCTAAATTAAAAAAACGGTAAGCAGAATCATTTTTGTTAGCCAGACTGGGGAAATTGAGTCAATAGGAAAACCCTATCCTGGACAAAATTCTTCAGACAAAAACCCTGTAATAAGACTGAGTGTGTAAAAAAAATCTGAAAGTAATTAGGAAAAACTGTTCGTTTTATGTGTTGCATGTGAATAGCATGTGAATTGCATGGGTTGCATGAGAAAATAATGCTGTTATGCGCATTTGAGCCACAAGTGAATTTCTGCATACACAAGTAGAACCGAGAGTAGAAGGGAATAATATAATACAAATAATTCTGTGGTAATTTCTGGACTTAAAAATGGCTTTGGTAGACACAACAAATTACACCGTTGGAGGAGATAAGTAAATTGTACTCATCAGAGGCGAGTATTATTGAAAAAATTTGTAAAAAGTGGAATGATCGTACTAAAAATGATGCGAGCCCGTGGCCAAAAACCGGCTCTTGGGATCTCAAGTTGATTCTGCAAATGGAAGGAAAATATATGACCATAAGCATAAAGAAACAAGTAAAGTACGGGAGACAAAGAGAAAACAGGAATTATTAACGTTGCGCGCCTTTATGAAAATAGCGAAAAACAAGGCTCTGAGCCAGAAAGAAAGTTCAGAACAAGTTAATGATCAAAGTAAGAAAAGGGAACATGAAGACAGAAATGCCTTCAGGCCCCCACCGTATGTATTCTCAAATGAATCTTTTCCTGCAGTAAATAGACTGTATCCACAGTTACCTGTTGTGCAAGGCGCTGCTGTAGGAATACAAGGGACCATACAGGGCGAAATTGAGTTGACTCACGGTTTAGAAAAAAGGTTTGGGCAAATGATGAATGATGTGAGTACGGTAGTACATGAAATATCCTGTAAATTGGGAGGAATAGAGGAAGGATCAGGTATTCTGCAAAAGAATGACCAGCTTGGAAGTGTAACGATACGAGCCATGCTATTGCTCAGCTAACAGAACAGGGGAGGTTTTGTCTCACTGCACAGAGGCAGTTGAAATATTATGATTTGACTTTCTGTCCAGATGTAACTGTTAAAACTTGTGACTCTGTGGGTAATCTAGCAGACAGAGTGCCTCTTGATTACGAGGGAAGCCCGCATAGGTGTGTGGCTGACTCTGTGATTTTCTCCAAACTCAGACCGGATTTGGAGGGGGAACCGTTGTGTGACGCAGAGGTAGTTTATTTCGTGGATGGGTCAAGTCATCAGTATGATAATAAAACACAGGCTGGGTTTAGCGTGGTGCAAATGGTAAGGCCAGGGGAGTATGTTACAGTAATGTGTATTCCTTGTAAGCAGCCGTGTTCAGCACAGCTGGCTGAACCCAAGGCGTTAACTGAGGCTTGTAGTTTAGCTGCAGGGAAAAGAGCAACCGTGCACACGGACAGTGCTTACAGCCATAATGTGTGTCATGTATACGGTGCGCAATGGAAGCAAAGAGGATTTAAGAAATCCGATGGATCTCCGATACAACATCAAGAGCAAATACAATTGCGTTTAACAGCCATGATGCGCCCTGAGCGGTTGGCCATATGTAAGTGCAAAGCACACAAGAAGGGTGGTGACTACATCACGCTGGGTAATGAAAAGGCTGACGAGAATGCAAAGGAAGATTGGGATGGTCTGTCATATATCAAGGGAAATAGCGCCATTGACAAAGATTATGAGGAGTTTTGGGATAAGATAGATGAAAGAATTATCACTTGAATGACTTTGTAACACAAACAATAAAACAGGATTGTTTAGAGGCAGGAATGGATCACTTGATAAAGGACATTATTGAAAGAAGAGACTTCTATTTAATTGAAATTAAGAAAAGACTTTTAATTGATTTTTCAAAGAAAGAAAATTGAATTAAATAATCATCTAATGCCAGAAATAAGAGAGCAGGCTTCACTAACCAAAAAGCCAGGACAAGTAGGAATAGGACATAAGATGTTTGAGATAATGAAGGCAATTAAGAAGTTTGAGGAGAATGCAGCATGAGGTGTGGAGATGTCTGAGTGTCAGAAACAGTCCAGAAAAGGGGACACGTGGTGGAAGGCAAGACAAGAAAACAGTTTGACTTAAAATAAAGGGATAAGTATAGATGGGGATCTGGAAATAGGACTTCTGAGTGACTCTGATAATGAGGAAGAGGACAAACGTCCACAGCCAGATTTGTAAACACAAGTGCTCCTATTAACAGTGAAAAAGACAGCACGAAGTCCATTAGGGAAAGTGCTGAGAGCACAGTTAGAAAAATTGAAGAATGGAATAAGGACAGAGAAGGCAGTGACTCAGAAGAGGGGGAAGAATTAGGAATAGCATAACAATGCTTTATAACAGTGCTTAGGAAAAAAAAAAAAAAAAAAAAAAAAAAAAGTTCTAAAGGAAAGAAGAAAGGTCAGCACACACTATCAACTTTGGGGACATTCAGTTGTGGCTGGGCTGATCTAGACTACCCATTTTTGCAAGAAAGTGCTCCAAACTTCATAACTCGTCTGGAAAGTGAGATGGAAAGAAAACGTCTTGCTTGAATCTATGCCAAGGTCTGAATTCAAACCTAACTGGACTATGTGAAAGGGAGAAAGAAAAGGTCAAGCCCCGACACCGGGCCTGGGACTGGGTCTCATGTCTGTACCAGTGTCTGTTCAAATGGAACACAGGAATCCCCTCCCTGACAGTTTTATGGCACCTCACCCCCAGCCTATGGGAAATTGAACTGGACACAGCCACCTCGACAGTGGCATCTGCCCTCGAAGGATTTCAGAGGAAAAGGCAAAGGCAGAGGGGGTGAAGGGAGGTGTCAGATTACTGGGCCTCCGATATGACCACACACTCAACAAGGACTCTCAAGGAGGTGCACTTAGAGGCAGGATGTGGTAGGACAGACAAATGCTCAGCCACAAGTGGGTGAAACTAGAGGTCTAGTGTCCCTGTAAGGGAGTGTGCAGTATCAGTGAAGTGAAGTGAGTGGGAAGAAAGCAAGGATGCCAATATTGATTTAAAATCATACTCTTATTATTATGTTAGGGCACTACGTGTTGTGCCGTATGGGAATTTAAATTCAGTGTACCCCGGATGGACTCTCTTTGACTAGTCAGACACCACGCCTCACCATGGTTCTCCAAGCACTTCCCACACCGCAAATGTAATCAAACCAAGCTGATAGAGAACTAAACTGCAGGTAACACTATGGTCCTTCAGACTCGTGTTACACCATAAAATACACAGATTTAGGGTAGATAATCCATACTGATAGTGAGTATAACCATAATATGTCACATATAGATAGGATTAATGAGGATTTAAAAGAGTAGATGATGCTCAACACCAACACTGAAAATAGATTTAACCTGATATGCATTTATAGGTTGAAAGATAGACATGGTAAACAGGAGAGAGATACAGAGAAAATAGAGAGATGGAGGAAAAAAGACGAGTAGAGTATGAAAAGTTTCTCTTATCAACATTCTTAGTTATACAGTTGGGTGGAGAGTGACAGAGAGAAGAGGATCCTCTGCGCAGGCGTCAGTAAAACTCAGAACAGGCCAGTCTTGGTATGGAGTTAAATGTCTTATACTTAAAGGAATTATGTTAACACCTTGACAGTATATATGTAAATATGTGGTTTTAAGTGTCTCTTACAGACTCGGCTGTAATATCTATGCTAAGTGATTTTGGTTGAGGAACAGAAGTGCCTTTAGAGGAACGTAAACTACGGATTATTGTACTTTCATAGGGGGGTGGGCATGAGGAAGGAATGCCATGCCCTGTGAGGTTTTAGTTTACTAGTGATTATCTTGGTGTAAGTTAGGATTGATGCAGTATACAGGATGTAAACACCAATGTAAGCCCTTTCATTATTATTATGTGGCTGAAGGGGGGTAGCCTGTAGATATTTGATAAACCATGTGGGCCATGGTTGTCTTCCACACAGGATTCAGCAATGACTTTGCAGCCAAACTTTGTACTAATAGAGATACTGTGAATATGTAATGGAACTAGTTTATTGAATAAGACCAGTGGATTTAAAACAAAAGGGGATGAACGGCGGGCATGATAAAATATGAATGTGCTCTGATGGCCACAGAGTAACTTCATACATGTTTATTAGCCCTGTTGATTTGTGCGCACTTTGATTCAAGTGCGCAAGGGGGGTATATGAGGAAAATTTAATATAGGGTTATGGTCACCCTATTTATGGGATGTTTGGGATAAAATTCTGCATAATGCTGTGTTTGTAGCATCTATAATCAGAGAAAAGGAGTAGGGATACAACTTTTGGGGAATATTTTACGATGAAAGGTGTAATTGTATAGGTAGTCATGTACTACATAGATATGGAAAGGTATTGGAAAATGGATGGGTTCATATGATGGACTAAGGAATGTCTAAGGACGGGACCAATACTAAGAGAGGGTAAGTATATTGTTAATATGTGAATTTTTGTTTTGTTTTTAGCATTACAGCAATGATTTGAGTATAACAATAAGGAATGTATGGGAAGCATGGAGTAAAGTACTGCTAACTTTGGTCATCATATTACAAACTTTTAGAGTATGTCAAGAGGGCGTGTGGAAATTATGTGTATCTGTTGTTTCTAATTTTTTGAGATTATAAATACACAGGTGGATGCATATGGACTGGTCCAGTCAGGAGACTGGATATAGATGGAGGTTTTAAACAAAAAGAGTTTCCAGCCAATGGTGGTGAGAAGTCAAGGGTTTAGTGTGTAATATTGTATTAACTTTTTGTAGAATTTCAGGAACACAGGACTACCACAATTTAGGTTTTTGGGGTTAGAATGGGGAACATTCTTTTGCAGCAGCTCGACCTGGGCGAGATAATAATAATAATAATAATAATTTAGTTCATTTGTAATGAACTATTCATTCGGAAGAATCTCAGAGTGCCAACATATTAGAAACTAACTATAATAATACAATAAAAAATTAGTTAACATAAGCATAATAGGAAACGTTTTAACATTTTAACATAAGACTTAACACAAGGCCAGAAATGCCTTCCTGAATAAAAAGGTTTTCAGAGTCCATCACCATCATGGTGACCTGGAGTAAGGTTCAATCAACTATTCTAGTAGCAATCCAGACCCCCGCACTTGTGGAAGTCCTGGATGATGGTGCTGGTGAGATCCAGGCCACCGCCCCCACTGAGGTCCAGGCTAAGGTGAAGGACCAACTAGAAAGTCTGGATGAGGATAAAGTTCCCAGAAAACGGAGAGCAGCAGAGGGGGGTGGATCCGTGAGTATGAGAAATCCTCTAAAGAAATGGAAGGGTGGTAATGAAGCCGAAAAAATCATAGCCAGAGGTAACAACCTCTGGTATAAGTGGGCAAGATATACCGCTACAACTGTTGAACCAGGAAAGAACTGTTATGTGTGTTCCATGGCATCGGAAGAAAAGGTGGTCATTCCGGTACCCTGGAGGTCGGAGGACTCTCCTCAACATGATTGGGACTATAAAGACCACATCTCTATTTATCCATATAGTCCTTTTGAATGCATGATGTATATGGGAAGTCATTCACATAGAAATATGACCTTTAATATAGGAAACGGTATAAGCTATACATTACGGGATTCATGTAAATTACAGATACATACTTGGCCGGAAACTGACCTAAGGGAAATACGGGACTACACAGTGGAAGAGCATTTTAATTATGAATGTTTTGACATGACAGATAAACAGCTTGGTGGAGAAGATGTGGGCGTGTTTGAAGGAAATTGTAATAGAACTTGGACCATGGTTACTACTGGTCCTTTCAACACTACCACAGGCACATCAGTGTTTTACAGACAAGCATGGGAATTAAGAGGAATGGTTCCCCTCAGGTGTGTGGCGGGCCAGGCATGTACTAACCAAGATAAATTCATCGACAAAAAAAAGGAACTATATGTATGCAGACAAGTTCCCTTATCTGTTGCAGGATGCTCCACTGGCTGACTTATGGTGGGCTTGTGGGAAAGAGTGGGGGTTAAGAAACACTTTACCACCAGATTGGACAGGGAAATGTGCAAGAGTAGCCATAATGCAGCCAGCAAAAGTTATTAATATAGACGACTCAGGACCAGAAAGAGACGGGTTTGCAAAAATTCGACTCAGGAATAAGAGGGAGGTGTACGATAGTGAGGCTAGAGATGCGGAGGCGGAGGATCAACCTTTCGCATACGGGGGTTATTTGGATGCCATAGGGCAACCTAGGGGAATTCCCCAACAATACAAAGCTCGAGATGAGGTGACCGCAGGGTTTGAGTCTATCTTTCCCTGGGTGGGGCTTAATAAAAACGTAGAGTGGATAAATTACATCTACTACAATCAGCAGAGGTTCATCAACTACACGTCAGACGCATTAAAAGCACTAGGAGAGCAGTTAGATGCCACTTCAAGAATGACCATGCAGAATAGAATGGTACTCGACTGGATGTTAGCAAAGGAGGGAGGAGTTTGTGCCAAAATAGGGAGTTACTGTTGCACCTTCATTCCCAATAACACAGCGCCAGATGGAAACTTCACGATAGCAATGAACAAACTATTCAAACTACGCCATGAGATGAAAGAGAATGCAGGTCCTCCTGAGTTTGGTTCACTATTATCCAACTGGTTTAAAAGTATTTTTGGGTCCTGGGGAGCATGGTTGCTTCTGTGCTTGGCATCATTGCACTCATAATATTAGTGTTCTGCTTAATAGTATGTTGTCTTATTTCCCTGTTTCAAGTCTCTCGCAGTTCGAGCAATAGCTTCTAAATTTACTCAAATGACAGTAGTAGTTGATAAGACTGAAAGCAGAGTTGGTCTAACAATGTCTCATGGTAATGATGAAGTCCTTGAAATGATACAGGTGATGAGCAATTAAGAACAAGATGAGTCAGGAGGCGAACCTGACTCCAACGGTGACGTGTGGGAACTGGGTGACCAGACCACATAAGTTCTGGATAAAAAAGAACAAATAACACGCCAGAGTCAAGTGCTAGCCTGCCTCGCCAGCAGGGCGACCGTGTGGTTCGCCACAGACGCAACCTCTGACTCACTCGGGCAGGCTCAAAGGAGCTGAAGACTTGCCACACCGGACAATGCATAACATACAATAACATACACTGAATACATTCACTGGACTACTCAGACACTGATGACCCGTTCGGAGCAGTCCTATGAAGAATGAAATTATGCATGCTTATATACATAGGGGGGTTTGGGAACTATTAGCATAGGTATTGTTACATGTATGAAGACCTCCCCGGGGTAATATTACCTGGGGATGATTGATTTATTAATTTTAAGATGTCTCAGGAAAATGTGAAGGGATGCATAAGAAATGGTGCTATATTTTAATTTGGTCTGTGGAAAGAGGTACACGGACGACCATATACCTCAGTATAAATGTTGAGTAAGGTGTCCGTATAAATGGACACCGAATTGATGTTTTTCTTTTTACATGCCTTCATATGTTGTACCTTCTACAATGTAATACTATGATGTGTGCCTTAGCCATTTGGGACATAGGGGGGATTATGTGGGATATTTTTTATGTTGATGTGAATATGGAATGGCCTGGGTCTCAGCGCAAGGTACAGTACAGGAATAGATAAGGACACTTGTACCAGATAAGGACATGCTTACAGTAAAGAACTCTTATAATAGCCAGAAGTAACGAGTATACAGGAGACAAGAAGTCTAGCTCTCTGAAGAGACAGTTGTCAGGTCAAAGGTGGCCTCAGTAAATATACCCCCTGCTGGTAGTCGATACAAGACCTAATACAGATGATTAGGGTAATTAATACGGGACAACGCCCCACAAGAATGAGGCTTAAATAGTACCAAGGTACCAGTACATGCGCTGAGATCGAGCTTGACCATGGACGTCTCCTTATTGTGACATTAACGATTACAATAAATACTATCAGATTTTCTTTACAATCAGTCTCAGAAAATATATTAATCACGAAAAGAAATGGAATGATCAGCCACGACAGTATGTAGAGCTGGCACTGAGAAAAGCAGCAACTACAAGACAAAGACAATAAATAATTTGGAGAGTGACGTTGACTCCTTATACAGGTCCCATTCAGCTACGGCCCACAGAGACTGTCTTAATTGCATTTGGTGGAGCCCGCCTGCCCACAGATGGTGTTGCATCTCTAGAATGCAGGACGACGAAACATAAAGCTATGCTGGACTTTCATTTGTCAAGCCGGGCCGACAAGCCGATTCTGGGTGGAGATGCATGTGAGGAGCTGCAGCTGGTGAGAAGAGTTGAGGCACTCACAGCAAGATCCAGTTCAAAATTGACACAGTAAAGTATATGGGTAACATCATCACGGCAGCAGGACAGAGGGCTGATGACACAAAGATCAAAGCAATTGTCGATATGCCAACCCCAGAAGACAAACAAAGTCTCCAACATCTGCTGGGAATGACAAAATTCCTGGCGCAGTACATACCAAATGAAGCCTCACTCACAGCACCCCTCAGACAGCTGCTTAAGAAGGATGTAGCGTGGCAGTGGTGCCCACACCACAGCTCAGCACTACAGACACTGAAATCCACCCTCACACAAGCCCCAGTGCTGAGGTACTACGCAGCCGCTGAAGCTGATTCCCCAGAAGACGGACTGGGAGCCTGTCAGCTGCAGGATGGCGGCCCAGTGTACTATGCCTCACGAGTGCTCACCGACACAGAAAAGAGGTACGCGCAGATAGCGAAAGAGTTGCTGTTTTGCTGCTAAGAGATTCCACCAGTATGTCTACGGCAGACCAGTAACTGTGCAGTCCGATCATAAGCCTCTGGAGGTCATCGTGCACAAGCCGCTGAGCAAAGCAGCTGCGTGGCTGCAAGGAATGCTTCTACAACTGCAGAGATATGATTTACACGTAACATACACACCAGGCAAGCACATGTACATTGCCGACACACTCTCACGCGCCACTGCAAGCAGAGAAGGGGAAAACATTAACGAGAACCCCTGTGCTGAGAGAGTTGTGTATGCCTTGGAAGCCACTGATTCCTTGAGCGAGGAAACACTCAGCCAACTGAAAAAGGCAACGGCAGCAGATAGCGTGTTACAAGCGCTGTGAGAAACACAAGAATGGCTGGCCCATGAAAAAGAAAAGTCTGGACAGGAAACTACACGGCTACTGGTCAGTCAAGGACAATATAAGCATTGAGAACAAGGGCGTCAGCAGCATTTTGAGAGTGGGGGGGGGCATATTTTGGCAGGGGGTCTGGGGAAATTTTGAAAGATGTAGATGCCATTTTCCGCATTCTGGTGCATTTACCATGTTTTTAGATAGAAAATGATCTCTCTCTTTCATCCCCCCCTCCCCAGTAAAAATCTTAAATAAGATTGAGCTTGGTCTGGTGATAGTCAGGATAATGTTTTGGTGTAATACACAGAATACTGACACTGACAACTTTGGCACTTTATTCTCCATTTAATGAGAGCAAAATATTTAAAAGGAGGATTTAAAAAGTCGTTAGAAAACTAGCATGTTAGCTAATGTTAACTCCAGATTAGCTCACGGTTGTTATGGCAATACAAAAAACCACCAGCATTTGTTTTTAGCTACTTGAAAAAAACCTCCTGGTCATTGCTTTCTGCCCGAAACAGACGCCTAGGTCTGAACACGGCCAAAAGCACAACATATTTCAGACCCAGATTAAGAAATCAACAAATGCTGTTCCATGGGTAAATAAAGTATGGTATTGCCTAGTGCTAGTTTTAGGTAAATAGCTTGCTTATCTAGCTATAACCATAATGTTTGCAGAAGGATCTTTGTGACTTAATGCTATTACAGCCAGAGAATGTCTCATAAGGGTGCTTTGGCCACTAAAGGGAAAACTTGGGCAACTCTGACTCACTTTCCTCTTCCTCGAAAAAACCTCCTTATGTCCATCTCGTCTGTGGGACAGTCTATGTCTGAAACCAAGTGCTAGCTGCTAGCGAGACGCTTCGATCAAGGAGTATTGGAGTTGAATATGCGTGCGTGAAGTGTAGGAAACCAGGAAAACGCGGAGTGGATTTCTATTGCTATGGGTATTCCCCCTACTGATAAAATAGAACGGATTTGATTGTGAAGCAATGGAAAGAAAGAACGCTGGACTAGTAGACCAGTCATGCACTAATATTTTGATGGCAAATGTGGGGGGGTCCAAAAGACTTTTTTTTTAAAGTGAGGGGGACGTGTCCCCCCCAAGTTATATTGTGGCGACGCCCATGATTGAGAATTACATTGTCATGGTCGGAGACAAAATCATCATACCCCAGAGCTTCAGGAGTACGATTTTGGAGAAGCTGCATCTTGTTCACCAAGGAGTGCAGCGCACAAAAGCCAAAGCAAGAAAATCCCTCTACTGGCCCGGCATGGCACGAGACATCGAGGCAATGGTGGAGAAGTGCATGCAGTGCCAGCAGCTACAGCCCAAACACCAGGCTGAGCCACTCATACCACATCAGATTCCAGAACTGCCATGGATGAAAGTCGGAGCCGACATCTTCGAGCTACATGGTCAATCATATCTGTTGTTAGTTGGTTACCTGACCAAATATCCTGAAGTGCTTGACCTGTCTGATAAAACAGCCTACACAGTGATCCAGAAGATGAAGTCTGTTTTTGCCGGGCACGGGATTCCTAGGGAGATAGTGAGTGATCATGTCCCATTTGCCAGCTATGAGATGAAGTCATTTGCAGCTTCATGGGAATTCAAACTCACACACTCCAGCCCAGGTTTTCCCTCTTCAAATGGAATGGCTGAGAGAGCCATAAAGACTGTAAAACATGCGCTGAAGAAGGCAACGCAGACTGGCACCGACCCACGACTAGTGTTGCTGTCACTGAGGAACACACCGGTGACAGGACTGAATGAGTCGCCTGCACAGATGTTGATGGAAAGAGTTCTACGGAGCACACTTCCGTGTTCCAGTGCCGTGCTGACACAGTCAGCTCCACAGCATCTTCACAGCAAAATACAGAACCTACAGTTCCCGCCAAAAGCAACACTACGATCAGCGTACAAAGGCCCTGCCAGTGTTGACCACAGGAGACACCGTACACATGCACACACGGCGTGGCTGGGAGCCTGCTGTTGTCATCCGACAGCGAGATGAACCACGCTCCTACACTGTGCAGACGCTGGCAGGTAGGACGCAAAGGAGGAACCAGCGACATCTGAGGAAGATACACCCGAGACTGTTCATAGACACTGACCGTGATGAACAGTTGGACTCAGAGGTACAACCCTCTCAAGCGCCTGTGTCAGTGGACTCACCATCACATGACCTGCCACCACACAACCCTCCTCCGGTGACTACAGGCAGTACACCCACATGCTACACAAGGAGCGGCAGAGCGGTTAGACACCCTGCTAGATTCAATGACTGATTTCAGGAATGTTTTATATACTCATTCAAGTGTGTTTCTAAAAAAAAAGGAGAAAAGATAATGAGCGTTTAACCTGAAATGTGTTGAATGAGTGTTGAATGTTCTAAATGCTTAAATGTTTCTCCAGAATGCTTAGCAGGAAAGTCGTTTGTAATGTTTAATGAAAGCCATGAGTCTATTGAAAACATGCTTTATTAACCATTGAAGTATGCAAGTAGAAAAGACAAGTTTAATGTTGATGCCATAGCGTTAATGGTAAGCAAAGAGTTAACTGTTGAGGTAACTGATACGTATGCCACTTCTCAGTCGGAAAAGAGGGATGTGGTATATTGGATCGAGCACTCGGTCCTCGTCTCCGTGCATTTGTATCTAACAGTGATTTAGATAACCCATGAATAGTATTACTATAACAGTAACTATACAAGTAGCTTAAAGTTACAACACTCCACGTCTCATACTGATGTCCAAATCTGCGCATTTATTATCTGGAACACCGTGAAAACTAGACAAACAAACAAACAAACAAACCCAAAATGTACACATAGCATCTCAAACAAATATACATATTTCATTTATAAAACAAAATGCAGACACTTTAATTGAATTACCGTGTTCGCCTGGAAACCAGCAGTAGATTTAATTAATGTGTGTTCTCTCAATCTTTCAAGTCCGATTTGCCGTAGCACTTCCAGGTCATATAACCAGGTAGGGGTCACATGACACAAAGGGTCACCAAACTAACGCACAAATTCACTTTCAAACATCAGAAATTGAAAATTAAACATTGCACAACAACAAATTACATCACAATAAATTCATGAATGAAATGTATGATATTTGAATTGCATATATTGATCAATCAACCACCTAAGGCCATATCTTAAGCAGCTGACCATCAGCGTCAGCTACAGCCATTGAAAATGATTTTGTACTTTCTGCCAACGCCAGCGGCTACATTTATTTTTGCATGTCCGGCATCATTGTGTGGCACTGCCACAGGATAAGTAGGACGTAGTTCACACCCTTGCACATACCCCAGTGGTACGGGGGGGGGGGGGCGACAGTGGTATAGGAGGTAGATAAGTCGTTCAGTAATCAGAAGGTTGCTAGTTCAATTCCCTGTCGAAGCGTCCTTGAGGAAGACACTGAACCCCTAATTGCTCCTGATGTGCAGTGTGCCATCAGTGTAAATGTAAAATGTGTATACATCCTTATAAGTCGCTTTGGATAAAAGCGTCTGCTAAATGACTAAAATGTAAGTAACAAAGTGTACGTCAGACTGTTGAGGGAGGAAGATAAAGTCCTAAAGGGAAATCTACTCTATTTATAAGTTACTGGTAAATGGAGACTTTGTATTCTTTATTTATTTTCCTGTGTATAATTGCTATCAGGACTTTTCTGACTCTAACAGGAAGTGGGACTTTTAAGTTCTCATAAAAAGCACACCTGAGGAAGCAGGAAAGAAGTGCATGTGTGGGACACCTGTGACTTTCCTAGCAGATGGAGAAGCCATTGCGTGTACCAAACAAAAGAAAACTGGAGGATTTCTGTAAGGAGCCTGTGGCCAGTGTATGGAGTATATCCTCTCTTACTTGCCTGTTTGGGTTTCATTGGAACATACAGTACTTTTACTTTTTGATCATTTTTGCAAGAGGAGGAGTTGATTTTTGGGTTAAACCAATCTTTTAGTTTGTTGCTTAACCAGGGCTGGATATTGTTTGAAGGCCTACTTTTTCTGTTTTGGCCCTTCTTTTTTCAACCTCATAATGGACTAAAGCATCAAGAGTACTTATTTGTGATTTTATGTTATGTGTAGTACTTATTGTGTTTCTATGTTTTTATGTTTACTGTATGCACCATCACACCAGAAAAAATTCCAAGTAGGTGTAAACCTACTTGGCAATAAATCCCATTCTGATTCTGAGACTTAATGTATAGCTTGCTATGTATAATTTCTTTGTTATTTCGTTTTTTCAGAATCATTGCTGTGTATTTCTTGATGATTGTCCTTACATTTTGAGAGAAGTGACTAAATAGTTTTGACTTGTTATTTATTGTATACATTTGCACCTCTAGTGTCTCGAAAAAATTATTAATAATTTGAGTTTCTAGAAATAAGTCAATTTGTTATAGCGGTGCAAGTAGTTTTGCATTTTTCAGTGTCAAAACACCCAATTTCTGTTTTATTCCAACTCTTCATGTGTGGTTTGCGTGAACTAGGCCTAAAATGCCATTACATTGATTTTGTATTTTCTGCCAATGCCAGATGCTGAATTTTTTTTGCAGGCAGATTTTGAATTCTTCAAAAAGTGTCAAACACCCAGTTTGTGTTTTATTGTAAAAGACACAACTGCTGGTAATCTTTCAGAGCATGGTACTGATGATCATTTACTTAAGTGTAAGTGTGTAGAGATACAATTATGATGAACTTGAAGACAGCAAAGGCAGATGGGTGTAAGTTTTTAATTTACATTGCAGTTCATCATAATAATGTTATTCAGCTCAGGAAATTAATCTGGTTTCTCAGTGAAGCTGCAGAAATGGCTGTGGCCCCCTAATTAGGGGGGTTCCTTTTGGCCAATTAATGGAGCTTTAATGTAGCAGCATGTAAACCACCAGTCTAAAACGGTTTCAAAACGGTTTCATTTTTCTAATTACAGTTCAATGGAAAAAAGAACACATTTTTATTTGTCAAAATATGCCATACAAGAAAGCTCTTTCATCTGTTTATTTGTTGGAAACCAAAACTCTCAGGTAAGAGGTGCTCTGATGCCACGGCAGCATGGTATCTGATACACATGCAGAGCACAAAACCCTAATTGGACACACAAGTCACCCTTTTTAGTGTTTCCTACAAATGTCAAACTACATGACAAGAAACTATAACTGAGACAGAAAAGACAAAATTTGAGTCGCGGGGGGGCAATGGCAAAACTGGGTGGAAACGGATATTCCACGGGACTGCTCATCCAGGAGACATTCAGGTTGACCTGCAAACCAAAACAAGATGATGTAATTTATTCCATCATGTCCACAATAGTTCTTCAGACATATTTACTAAATAAAAGGATTTTCAAAAATGTTTCAAGGAAAGAGTGCTTGCAATCTGGTTGCAAGGATATACAAATTGACTAATCGAATGGTGCATAGATAGACAGATATAGATAGATATATAGACAGATATACATAGACAGATAGATACACAGATATAGACAGATATACAGAGAGACACAGATATAGATATAGACACAGACAGACAGACAGAGTGTGATTATACAGGGTGATTGCTGTGGGCAGCGGAGCTGAAGGAGCCTAAGACTGAAAGTACTCTGGTGTATGACCAGTAGGCTATGAAGAGGATATTAAAGGCTTTACTGTGACCTAAATTACTTTTGTTTTGGAGTTAGCTGGATTCATAATGGGATTAAACTACTTTGATACCATACTGGTTTTCATTTCAAAGCAAGTGTAGGTTTTTTTGTACAGTTCTGAAGGTATATTTTTTATTAACAGCATATAAAGTATATCAGGTATAATTTGATGCTATAGTTTCTTTGATGGTTTAAAGTTCTGAGAAACACACCTGTTATACACACTAGTTGCCCAGGCTATGCACTTCAACTGGAGACTCAAAATCATGTCAAAGCGGCAGGGGCGTAACTATAGGGGGTGCAGCAGGTGCGACTGCACCTGGGCCCGTGAGTCTTGGGGTTTCTTTCGTGCCCAAGAAAAATATCTGCGCGGGGGGGGGTGTGGCGGCGGCGGTTAGTGACATACCCGGACAATTTCACAGTTTAAATGGTGTAGGCTGAATATCTGCGCAGGGGTAGGGGGCGTGGCGGCGGTTACAAACATGGGGTACGGGACTGTAAAATGTTAGGGAACCACTGCCTTACGCCACTGACCGTCATAATAGCCTGGGCCCGTCGTAACTACGTTACGCCACTGCAAAGCGGAAAGCGAACACCAGTAGTGCACCGGCCAGTAAACGCAGATCTAACTTCACTGGTGCAGGTACTGTGGCAAGGAGTAGAACATAACGGTACGGACACATGCCAGCGACGCGGAACGCTTCCATCGCTTTGAGTGGGAGTGGCGGATCGTGTGGAAATAGCATAACAGACTGGACTAGCGAGCTAGTTAACAGGCTAGCCAGCTAGTAGGCTATCTAGTCACTTGTCTTTTGTATCAAAACTGTCATTCTGTTAAAGTAAGCCCAGGATTAAATATCTAACATACCAGGAACAACAACAACCCCTTACAAGGCCATCCAAGCCTTGGGTAGGGTAGGCTACTTGTGGATCTTGATATCATATCTATAATATATTTTAGTTATGGATATTCACATGTTTATTTACAGGATGACGATGTGTCCATTCTAGTCCACTATGGCTATACAGTGGGTACGGAAAGTATTCAGACCCCTTACATTTTTCACTCTTTGTTTCATTGCAGACATTACAGCTTTTGCAGATTTTCCGCAAAAAAAAAATTCCGCATTAATGTACACTAAAAAATAAAAACTGAAACATCACCTGGTCATAAGCATTCAGTCCCTTTGCTCAGTATTGAGTAGAAGCACCCTTTTGAGCTAGTACATCCTGAAGGGACCGACATTTGATAATTAGTTTAATAAATATATTCCATAGGCAATAATTCAATATATCTGACCTACTGGTCATTTTTAGTATTATTTGGATTTTGTGAGATTATTCTAAACTTCTCATGTGTATTCTGTTCCCGGCCTACATGAGGTGTGAGAAAGCGTCACAGCTCCCCCCCCCCCTGACTAGAGACAGATACTAATTAGCATTTAGGTATCCACCCATCCCTTGCTTTCCCAGAGTTTAAAAGACTGTGATTTTCAAGACACAGTTAGTGAAGGAGATTTATGTGGAACGCACTCAGTGAAATCTAACTCTCTGTCCTCCTCTGTTGCGCACCATTGAAAGAATAAAACCTGGATCCTTGGTTTTTCATCACAATCTGACTGAGTCTCCGATACATTTGGGATATAGAAATAATTCCTTTCAATCCATGAGTCTTCTTGGGAATGATGCAACAAGTTTCTCACACCTGGATTTGGGGATCATCTGCCATTCTTCCTTGCAGATCCTCTCAAGTTCTGTCAGGTTGGATGGTGAACGTTTGTGGACAGCCATTTTCAGGTCTCTCCAGAGGTGCTCAATTGGGTTTAGGTCAGGGCTCTGGCTGGGCCAGTCAAGAATGTTCCGAAGCCACTCCTTTGTTATTTTAGCTGTGTGCTTCGGGTCATTGTATTGTTGGAAGGTGAACCTTCGGCCCAGTCTGAGGTCCTGAGCACTATGGAGGAGGTTTTCTTCCAGGATATCTCTGTACTTAGCCGCATTCATCTTTCCTTCAATTGCAACCAGTCGTCCTGTCCCTGCAGCTGAAAAACACCCCCATAGCATGATGCTGCCACCACCATGTTTCACTGTTGGGATTGTATTGGGCAGGTGATGAGCAGTGCCTGGTTTTCTCCACACATACCGCTTAGAATTAACACCAAAAAGTTCAATCTTGGTCTCATCAGACCAGAGAATCTTATTTCTCATAGTTTGGGAGTCCTCCATGTGTTTTTTGGCAAACTCTATGCGGGCTTTCATATGTCTTGCACTGAGGAGAGGCTTCCGTTGGGCCACTCTGCCATAAAGCCCTGACTGGTGGAGGGCTGCAGTGATAGTTGACTTTGTGGAACTTTCTCCCATCTCCCTACTGCATCTCTGGAGCTCACCCACAGTGATCTTTGGGTTCTTCTTTACCTCCCTCACCAAGGCTCTTCTCCTACGATTGCTCAGTTTGGCTGGACGGCCAGGTCTAGGAAGAGTTCTGGTCATCCCATACTTCTTCCATTTAAGGATTATGGAGGCCACTGTGCTCTTAGGAACCTTAAGTGCTGCAGAAATTCTTTTGTAACCTTGTCCAGATCTGTGCCTTGCCACAATTCTGTCTCTGAGCTCCTTGGGCAGTTCCTTCGACCTCATGATTCTCATTTGTTCTGACATGCACTGTGAGCTGTAAGGTCTTATATAGACAGGTGTGTGCCTTTCCTAATCAAGTCCAATCAGTTTAATTAAAACACAGCTGGACTCCAATGAAGGAGTAGAAACATCTCAAGGAGGATCAGAAGAAATGGACAGCATGTGAGTTAAATATGAGTGTCACAACAAAGGGTCTGAATACTTATGACCATGTGATATCAGTTTTTATTTTTCAATACATTTCTCTGGTTTTTTTCTGTCAAGATGGGTTGCTGAGTGTACAGTAATGCGGGAAAAAAATGAACTTTTTCGATTTTAGCAAATGGCTGCAATGAAACAAAGAGTGAAAAATGTAAAGGGGTCTGAATACTTTCCGTACCCACTGTATCCACGCGAGTGAGTTTAGTGCTTGATTATTTATTCACTGCCATTTGCAGTGTTCGTGTAGTGCTTTTATTTATTTTAGGACATCACAATGCTTTGTAGAATCATGACTATAAATGTGAAACGGAATTGTTAATATTACAAATATTCTCGTATTTATTGTTATTATAATTATTTAAATCCGAGCATGTCTGTGGAATTTATGTGAACGCAATCACCAATGATTTCTCACAGGTAAGTGACAGGTAAGTCCCCACTGTCAGGGGCATTTAGTGGGAAGGGCTGAATTTGTGAGAAATTGTTGGTGATTACGTTCACATAAACTCTACAGACATCCTCAAACGGAGATCTTTTCTGACGTTGGTCTTCTGAAGGGCGTAAGAAAAAATTTCTTAGATTATTATTATTTTTTTTCTGTATTTAAAAAAAAATTATTTTGGAGATCGACAGAGAAAGTCTCCGAGATCGACACGTCGATCACAATCGACGGGTTGGCGACCACTGGTTTACAGTGTATTCAAAATGCTGTAGTCCAAATGTAAACATGCAATGGATCAAATTTGAATGTATAGAAGATGCAATCACATTGCATTCCTGGAATAATACATCATGTAACAAACAATACAAGTTGTCTGTCCAAAGAATAGGATTCATTATTAATTATAATATATATATATATATATATATATATATCAGGGTTTTTCCTGGGTCAAAATGGGTCTTCGGTGCTCCAAAAAAAAATTGCGCGCTACGCGCGGACAGTCTGTGTTACCATGTCACCTTATTAGCTTACATGTTACCATTTCAGAAATAATGGAGGATATGCTTCAGGAAATCATTTTGCTTACACTTTAGATTAAAATAGATGGGCTAATAGATTGACAGTAGTCCAAGCCCCATGGTGCTATCATGTATGGTTCAAAGATTATCAAGGTTTACCTCTACATATGCAAACTACTGAAATGTATATCAATAAAATCTAGAACTAACCAGTGGTCAGAAATGTAACACACAAATTATGAAATTCAAGTTTCATCTATTATTACTATTCATTTTTATTATACAAACCTACATACCATTCTTTTTGTTTTTATTATTAAAACTGTCCACAAATATGTTTAATAGTGTGTTTAACTTCTATTGGCCCACCAATGGAGGCTGCGTTGGAAATCAAACTTTTGTCAGCATTTTGAGTGGACATTTAATTTGCATTTGTACAGGTGTATTCGTGCACGTCGGGCTGGCCCTCGCAGCGGAACGACAGTTTACAACCGCACCGGTTTATTTATCAATGATAATATTAATATTATTATATTCGAGATGCAACACAAATCTATCCGCTCTCCTCCGAACGAGCTGAGCTTTCATTGATAAACCAATGCGGTTGTCTGCCTCTCCCGAGGCCCCGCTGTCTACTGGTACTCGTTCAAACGGGTAGACAAATCAAATAATAGCCTACACCTGTGTATGTCCTCAACATAGCAGATATTTTAATTAGGGCTGTCAATAGATTAAAAAAAATTAACTAATTAATCGCACATTTTGAAATTATTTAATCGCGATTAAAAGTTTTTTTTCTTCTTAAGACTAAATCTTATAAATTAACGAGTAATCACTTCATACAGCGTGTATTTTAGACACTGTTGTTTAATTGTAGTTTTTTTTTTAAACACAATGGTGGCCCTCGACGGTAAATCGTAAGAATTTCCCCTGAAGCAATTCGAATCACCTCAATCAGCCCACTGTCCTCAACTATGTTGATGGGCCGACAGTCACTGGCAACCCAAATGGCAACCTTTTCACGGACTCGTCTAGTTATTTTCCTAGAGAAGTCATGGAGTGTGGGTTGGCGATCATCTAACCTGGGACTGCTTTCTGTCAGGTGCTTTGCATTAAGGTGATAACTTCAAGACGAGCTGCTTCTGTGATAGCTAAATTCAGCTTGACAATTGCTACATACAACTTTAGTTTTGTCGATTGTTCTGTCATTTTGGCTCTTAAACAGACTTTCCGCCCAACAATCCCTCAGCTCTCTCCATCTTCAACTACCACAGTGGTTCTCAAACTTTTTCTGTCTTTCCCCACTTTGAACAAGGGGGGCTATTCAAGCCCCACCTGTCCCTCATCGCTCCCATAAAATGGTAGGCCAAGTCTGGCCTGATGTAATTCCCAATCCTCTCCCCACCTCTTCTCCGCCTCGCTTCCTGTCATAACTTCATGTCCTATCCAAATAAAGGCATTTAAAAAAAAAAAGTTGCGTTAATTGCGTTAAAATATTTTATCGCGTTAATCGCGGCCGCATTAATCGCATAGATTAACGCGTTAACGCTGACAGCCCTAATTTTAATACATTGAAAGCCATGAATACTGAAAATAGAATGTTATGCTCAAAATCAGCGCCGACTGATGAAGTCAGGATGCATACGCAAGTTGACTGATTGGCAGCTGGCCGCTCTGTCCATTCGCGCACCTCACAGTTGCGTATTGTTCAGACAAGACACGCTTATCAACTCGATTACTATTGATCAAAACATAACGAGGTTTCGGCTGTAGCCTATACTTGAAACATACTATTGAGACCATATACGTTTACATGCATTGCACGCGTGATGAATTGCCAATCATTGAACAGAGGCTGCTCCTAGCTTGCCAGTTTAGAGAAGACGTTGGTTTGAATTTGAGCAAGCAGCTAGCTAGCAGTTGCTGACATTATCTAGCTAGCTAGCAGTTGCCTACAATATCTTAAAAAAATACTTTGTAGGCTTAGTGTTTTATTTAAGCAGTGTGTTTGTGTACCTATATACCCTATGTGTGATGGTTAGAATATTAATGCCATATACAATAACTCACTTATGAGAGCTATCCGAAGACTGGTGGCTGCCTTAATGTACTGTATTTAGCAGTCAACCTCCCTTACTCTGTACGTTTAGATGCTTTACAGGTAGCTGTAAGCCATTAGATGCATGAGAAATAATTCATATCTATAAATAACAGCTCACCTTTATCTTTTTAACCAGATTTGTAAACAGGTCGCGATCAATATTTTGCAGTAGCTACAATAGGCTACCTTGGTTAAATATCGAATTACGGTAGATAATAAAGACAGCTAACATTAATTAGTGGTGTTAACATAAAGTCAGTTATTGTATATGGCATTAATATTATTCTAAAACACCTTCACTGGTTGTTTTAACCAGATTTGTAAGCAGGTTGAAAACAACATTTTTGAAGTAAAGTCCCTTGGTTTAAAACAGCTAAAAGCTAGCTACATTAAGTTGCTTGCTCAAATCTCAAATCCAAACCAACGTCTTTTCTAAACTGGCAAGCTTGGAGCAGCCTCTGTTCAATGATTGGCTCAGGGGGTGGGAGGTGGGATGCGCCCTTGAAGTCGACGGTGAGGGCTCAAAACACTATTAAGCCGAATTGCGCCATGAATGACAGGTTTTTTTTTTTTTTTTTATCGCGGACTTTTTTTTTGCCTTAGGCGCTCGCGATTTGTTGTAGGCGCTCGGGAAAACGGCTTAGGCGCGCGCCCAAATTTTCTCTATGCAGGAAAAACCCTGTATATATATAAAAGTAGTGAGTTGCTCTGGTCTAATATTGCTGGATGCAGCATGTAAGGTAGAGTAGTCTCTCAAATATATTTTATGATGTGCTGCGCCAACAGAGAATGTGCAGGCTGTGCATTACTTTAGAGAAAAATTTTTGTCTAACCTTATTAGACTGTTTATGTGTTAATACATTATACACATTGTTCACTATAAAAACTAGGCAGACTGAGAAGATATGCTATGAAAGCTAAATATCTATAGCCTATATAAAGTTGACCATGACAAAATAATCGAGAGTTTACTTTAGATAAGGTACAGTCTCTAACTAGCCTACCATATCTATGGGCTAATTGACAGCATAGCAAGCTTTAAAACGTTATCTAAAACACCCATTCTCATAGAGTCCACAGGTGCTCATGTTTGTGTGACGCGAAGGAATAACTCACTTTGGCTTGGTCTCAGCGTCTGTGACCTGTCGGATGAAGATTGCATCCTCTGGGTGTGTGATGTCACCCTGTTCCTGCATGTAGGATGAGGCGATGGCAAGAAGCGTACCATCTATACTGAAGGCCAGAGAAGCAATGCTGGTGGGGTAGCGGTGGAACTGACACAGACGCTTCTTGTTAAAGGGATCCCATATGTTCACAAAGCCATCAGAACCACCTGTCAAAGAAAATAAAAGCCAGAGACTTAGGTCTTGCCCACAATAATGCTGATATTTTGGAAAATGAACATTGGAGAAAACTTTTAGTTTTAGCGAGACTTAGCTTTAGTACTCTTAGTGGTAAGATAAAATGCTTTCTAATGCTGTATCTTATGTCTGTTGGCTCACTACCAACTATGTTAAACTGGCATAGTTTCCCTGTAATAATACTGCATTCATCTCCAATCTTCAAACCACACATGCACACACATTTAATAAAATGTACAAGAATACACCAATAAATTGCCCTCATACCTACATGAAGTGTCTTGCTTAAAAAGAAAATCAGCTGTGTTTGGGAGACACAGAGAGTGTACTTGTATGTGATGCGTGCACCCCTGTCCCTGCAGGGGGTATGATGACTAATGTTGAGTGACTGACAGTATGGTAATGTAATGATGACAATCCATATATCTGAGTCTCTGTAAAGTTTGTTCAACACAATTCTGTCACAATTTCCTGCTTGCATTGCCATGTCTGATTCGTATGGTTACAGTTAGTGATCCAAAGATATGTTGCGAGTGGATAGGTAGACAGAATTTTAGTTTAAAAAATGTCTTCACGGCTTCTGGAATAATCAAATAAGTCAGATATTCAGAACAATCTGTTTTGTGTATTGACAATTCACTAAAATGGGCATGGTACAGTCCTGGCAAAAGACAGAACATACAGGAAAGTGTACCTGTGGCAAAGGTATTGTGAATACTATGGAAAGAGATGGCGTTGACAGGGTAGACCTGCTCAATGCCATTCTCCTTCAGGCGGTGGCATTTAAATGCATATTTCTTCTTCTGCACTTCCAGACTGGGATCCAGGTACTCAACAGCCACCCTTCCCTCGATTGAGCTCAATACATAACCCTGCAGCCATGGTATAAAATACATACAACCATGATTATTAAAATCTTCTGAAAATTTTAATCTATTAAGATCTTATACACACACTCTCAGGAAAATAGTTCCAGTTATACAGTCATACCACATTAACTATTATATAGATGAAAACATGAATGTATGTTAAAAGTAAAATCCATAAAAAACCTAATGTACACGCTTAGGAACAATCAATAGGAAGAGAAAGATGTAGATCACCAGCTCCAGTAAGGCATTTACAACATTAATAATAATAACACTATTTCTGATCATTTTCAAAAACAAATAAACAATGAGGTTAACCTGTTTGTTGGGAAAAGCACGGATGCAGCGGGTCTGGTACTTCAGACTGGACTCTCTTCTCTGCTGGACATAACCCATGTTTCGGAGGTCCCAGACCAGAACCCTTCTTCCTGCTGTGCCTACAATAAGCCGGTCTCCAGCAACCGACAGTGTGTAAACCTTTGGTAGATCAAAGAGACTATATGTAAACATAATTCTTAAAAATAAAACTAGTCTACGACCTCTCACGTCTTCACACAAATGTGTACTGTAAATGTGCTGTGTACATGTGTTTGTTTCTGCTGGCTCAAATGCCCATGCTCCCTCTGCATTTTGTCATGTGCCTGGGCAAAACAAAAAGGAAAAATATAGTACTACTAGAGTATCTACTAGAGTCAATATCTACTATATTTTTCCTTTTTGTTTTGCAAGGAAATGATTGTAGCTCAGTCTTAAACAATGCAAACAATGGCCCAATTCCCATTGAAAGCCAATGCCAATTAACTCTGGGTTTTGAAGTGTAGATTCTGTATATCCATTGTAATATTTATAGGGTCATTCCCTATATATGGATCAATATGTTTGTTAATAAAGCTGAAGTTACTTAACCATGTCACCAAAATCTCTCGTTATTAGTACACTTCGTAGTACCATCTTCAGAGTGTTTTACAACAGTATATGCATATAATTCCTTAAAATTGTAGCTGGAAAGTTGCCTCTCAAAAAACATTTGTCAATATGTTAGATCTAGCTATTAGGATAATCATTTCAGTAAATTAGTGTGGCATGTTGCAGGAGTGATGTGTGATGTGTACTTCCTTGTTGCATTTATTAGGTGGTGTCTCCCAGTCTTCAATGTGCCAATGTTGATGTCAGCAGAATTCAGTTTTAATGTTCTGTGATGAGTGATTGGTGTTTTCACCTTCTGTTAATGTCTATGTGTGTTTTTAGTTGGTGCTTAAGAGTCAGTGTGTTGTATAAATGCCCTAGTGTGATTTCCCTGGTGTTTTAGTCTTTGTCTACCCTGAGCCTGAAAAATGTGTCTGCACATTTAAGCCTGGTCCATTCGCCATTCTGTTTTAGTGTCTGAATGCTTGTGCCTTTGGTTAATAAACAGCAAAGATACAGCTGACTGTGATATCACCACATTACAGTGGGGAAAATAAGTATTGGAACCCCTGCCGATTTCGCAAGTTTGGCCACTTGCAAAGAAATGTGTGATCTATAATTGTAATGGTAGGTGTATTTTAACAGTGAGAAATAGAATATCAACAAACAAATCCAGAAAACTGCATTTTATAACATTTATGACTTTATTTGTATTTGATGCAGAAAGTAAGTATTTGAACCCCCAAGCAAACAGCAAGAATTATGGCTTCTAATGACCAGTTATGTGCCCAAGAAGCACACAGATTAGTCCTCATTAGGCCTAACAAGGTACACCTGATCTCAACTGGTGACGTGTATAAAAGAAACCTGTTCAAAGAATCATACTTCACACCTTCAACCTCACCACCATGGGCAAGACCAAAGAGTTGACCAAGGACGTCAGAGATAAGATTGTAGACCTGCACAAGGCTGGAATGGGTTACAAAACCATCGGCAAGCAGCTTGATGAGAAGCAAACGACTATTGGTGCGATTATTCGTTAATGGAAGCAACACCAAACAACTGTCAATCGCTCTAGGTCTGGGGCTCCATGCAAGATATCCCCTCGTGCGGTATCGGTGATCATCCGAAAGGTGCAGAATAACCCCAGAACTACAGAGGGGGAGCTTGTGAATGATCTCAAGGCAGCTGGGACCAGTCACCAAGAAATCCATTGGCAACACTACGCCGTAATGGTTGAAGACTGGCACACTCGCAAGGTCCCCCTGCTCAAGGAAGCACATGTACAGGGCCATCTGAAGTTTGCCAATGAACACTTAAATGATTCTAAGGAGGATTGGGAGACAGGATGTGGTCAGATGAGACCAAAATCAAGCTCTTTGGCATCAACTCGACTTTCCGCGTTTGGAGGGGGAAGAATGCTGAATATGACACCATCCCCACCATCAAGCATGGAGGTGGAAACATTATGCTTTGGGGCTGTTTCTCTGCCAAGGGTACAGGACGACTCCACTGCATCGAGGGGACTATGGATGGGGCCATGTAACATGGAATATTGGGCTTGAACCTCATTCCCTCATTACCTCCCATTGAAGACGCACCTTAAGGATTTGGAGAGGATCTGCAAAGAGGAGTGGACCAAAATCCCTCCTGAGATGTGTGTAAACCTGGTGACCAACTACAAGAAAAGTCTGACGTCTGTGCTTGCCAACAAGGGTTATTCCACCAAGTACTAAGTCATGTTTTTGCTAGGGGTTCAAATACTTATTTTCTGCATCAAATGCAAATTAAGTCATAAATGTTATAAAATGCAGTTTTCTGGATTTTTTTGTTGATATTCTGTTTCTCACTGTTAAAATACACCTACTATTACAATTATAGATCACACATTTCTTTGCAAGTGGTCAAACTTGCAAAATCGGCAGAGGTTCAAATACTTATTTTCCCCACTGTATGTACATTTATGTAGCTAATGTTAACTGATGTAACTAATGTAATCTACACTTATGAGTCACTCATACCTTTTCAGGCTGGGTAAATGTTCCAGCATTGCACGGGCGTCCTTGGGTCCCAGAGACGAACTGACCTGTCCCCAGCTGCCTGTTTACCATGAACATTGAGCTTGGGCAGTACTCTACAACTGCGAATTGGTGCATCGGTTTCCAACAATAGTATCTACAGAGATAACATGTCACATTTGCAATGTTATATAAAGTCATGCATCTCTTACAGAGAAAACAAATATAACTAGACACACATGTTTACCATAATAAACAAATATTGTAAATATGAGGGCTACCTTGATCTGTAATTTAAATCGTGCATTTTCAGCTGTGCATCCAAGCCCCCACTCCAGGCATGCGTGGGGTCCTGTCATTTGTTCAAAAACAATCAGTTTTGTGGTATACTGCTTATAAGACTGGTATTACTCATTATTCACAGTGGTTATCAGTTGCTTCTTTTAAAATAAGAGACCAAACTACTATAGCCATGGCAACTTACATAAAAAGCACAATCCAATACTGGAGCCAGATGCTGAATACTTCATTCTCATAGAATTGTCCCAACATCAAAGAGACGTACAGTGGAGTCCCACGAGAAACCAGTAAAAACTGTGCCGTACTAGGACTGAATTTCACAGCCGAAATACTGTCCTCAGGACCTTGGTTGAGTTTAAATTCATTGGACCCAGTCATCTACGACATTAGAGACCAAGAATGAAGGTTGACTTCCAGAAATAACCAAAACATTTGTTGGTTAACAACATTAGTAGAAGTAGTCATAATAACAACAATAACAACAACAATAATAGCTGCAGGCAGCGATGCGGATCCTCCAAAGATTGCGAAACCAGGGAAAATGTATATTCTTCACAATTTTGGAAAGAAGATAAAAGAAGGAAAGAAGAGTGAAGAAAGGAAAGAAGAAAAGAAAGAAGTGTTTTGCTAAAGGGCGCTTTGACAGGGAATTGAACTTACAACCTTCTGATTACCAAAAGACTTCTCTACCCCTGCACCACTGACGCCCAGGTTAATATTTCAAAGATTTGCCTTAGATATTACTTCACTTCCTGCTTTTCTGCTGAATTTGAGTGGCTTTACCGGACAAACGGTTGTGAGGATCAAAATTCTATTCACTGTTTTTTGTGAGGCTTGGTCTGAAGATATGCTTCTGGTGAGATTTGACCAAAATTGTAGGAGGAGGTAGGCTTTCAAAGGTTTTTTTGATAAAACCGGGAATAACAGAAAATCTATACAACCGAAAATTGTCGCCATTGAACATTGAATTTGTCTTGATCCAAGGAATCCAATGGTACCTCATTTTTTGAAAATCGTCAAACGGTTCAAAAGTTACAGTGTTAACAAAGTCCAACTTTGACCCGTTGGTGGCGCTAGTGTGTCTAGTGGGAGACATGAGACTTGGTGTGAGTGATGAAGGGACTGTCCTTTAATGAGTGTGCCAAATTTCAGAAAAAGTTACCATACGGTTCTAGGGGCTGCCATTGACTCCCATTGCAGAATAATAATAATAATACCTACAACAACAATAGGGTTCCTCCTGACAGAGGAATCCTAATAACAACAACAAAACAATACTGTTTGATAACAATAATAATAATAATAATAATAATAATAACAAGTGTTATCAATATTGATCAGCAAGTTATTTCCTCAATATGTTTTTTAAAGTCATCCAATAGTCACCAATTATAAGCCAATGTTTTCCCAATTCACAATTTGCATATATAAACGCATTCATGCAGCCCCTTTAAAAACTTGACCGCTGAATTGTCTGCCGGATGGCTAGCCTTGGCTCAGCACGCTTGTAGCTTACTCATAGCCTAAATACGCACATCATAAGCAGTGCCTTTCCTCACTCTACTGATTTCACCACAAGAAATGCAGTACCTTTGCCCAAATTCCAAAACCTTAAGGCAGTGGTGAAGAAAGCAGAGTCTACCCATACCACTGGAAAGAACCCACTGAGATTGCGGTCAGAAGTTTATAGACATTTAACAGCAATATATTTCAGTACTACTTATAAGTAGATTGATTGATGTATTTTAAATTTGTTGTAAGTTGTTATAGGCTAGTTATCTGGATTAGCCTACATATTATCAACAGGGTAGGCAGGCACGTCATTGTTCCAATCAAAAGGTGAGTGCATCATCCAAAGAATAGCGACATTGCAACACTATAGACTAACTACTATTAATACATCAAGCTGGTCATTTGCGTGTATTCCAAAACTATCTATCATACAGGTGATTTTGCTGGAGAGGAGGCAGATGGTAATTAGCTTTTTTCGCAAGCCAAGAGGAGCGAAGACTAGAAGAGCGAAGTGGCAGCTTTCTAAGCAATAGCAACAGCAATGGATGAACTGGCATGGCGTCGAGACAAGGAAGGTTCAGCTGAGAGAACTTTGGGCTATTAAATTAATCGATGGAGACACTTGTGATTGTCCTCCCAACTCCATTAGAAACCTCAGGTCAGTGGTTGGGTGAAGACAGAAGTTGCAAGTTGTGTTTGGGTGTGGCCCATTAAAACTATTTTGTCTGGATGTAAAAATAGCCTGACACAGGGTTGCTACAGGTGGAAACAGGTTTAAAAAACATTTGACTGTTTGAGAATAAAACAAGTTGAGGTTAACTCAGGGACAGGTAGGATTTTGTTTGTGCGAGAGAGGCAGAAAAGTCTCGTACAAACAGTACTGGCAAATGGGACAAAGCGCAGGATTGGAGATTGCTGGCTGGTGTCAATTACCACAACTTCCAAGTTCCACAGGTATTATTGTGACTAATATGCACAAGGAATTAAACATATTTTCCTATATAACTTAAAAATATGTGAAATGTATTACTTAAATAATAATAAATATCTCCCATCATTTCTCCTTTAAGCCTGAATAAATCTGAGAACGTTTATGCCAGCCATGCCTGGTTTTGCCTACAGGGATATTGGAATTTGTAAGTTACTATCAGTCACCACAGCAAAAATAATGTAAGCATTAGTTGAGTGATGGGGGCCAACTTGTTTGTTGGTTTATTTTGGAAAAGTAAGGCAGTGTACTAAGTAGTAACTGTACAACAGCCCTATCATTTTTCTCCCTCATCATATCCCATACATTCCCTGGCAATATCGCTGACAGTTGCTATGTTAACTAATGCCATGGTTTGGAGGAAGAAAACTAACATGAAAAAACGTGTTAGCCAACTAAGCAAAGGTTAGCATACCCGTGATTCACACATCAATACAGAAGTTCAGAGCAGTTATTGGTGGCCAGTTTAAGTAGATCATACTGCCAAAAAACATCCTTTTAAAAGTCAGTCTCCTCCAACTGAAATCATCATTTCCCAAGCCTACTGTAGTTGACTAATAATTCAACTACAATATGTTTTTGACTGGGAGATCAATATTTGATGTTTTTCTTGTCTATGCTTATGTCAGATCATTGAAATGATTAGCCCAGAGAATACAGTAAATTAATGGAATCCACCATTGAAAACAAGCAGGCTACATAACAGTTAGAGCTGATTTAGACACCCATCGCCCCTTTATTTCCTTTTAGTTTTTTGTTGTGTTTCAACAACAGTGTGTACTCTAAATACAGCAAAGTTAAATATGGCTTCTTTTTTTTTAAAGGGTGACAATAGTGGTTGAAAAATGTTTCTTGCAGCTTGTAAAGAATTGAAAAGGATAAACTGGATAAGAGAATACATGAATGTAGTTAACAAGAGCAAGCAAACTAACGCAGTCCACTTTGTATTGCTCAGTGAAAGGATTATCCCACCTCCAGCTAACTCTCTGGGACCCATGACATCACAGGCCTTACCGGTCCAAGTCTTCCTATGTTTATGGGCAAATTTAAGCAGCACTCTGTATGTGTGATCATCAGTCATGTGGTGTTTGCAGCTCAGGCAATTGTCTCTGTTGGTGCCAAAACAGCACCATAAAACAAATTTGTCGCCAATCATTGTCATACTTCCTGGGTTGAAGCAAGGGGGTAGTTTAGCATTCAAATTGCGTACCAGTCATGGGAGAATCTCTCAGCATTAGAGACCCAACTAGCATTAGCCTTACATTGACTTCCATTCATTTTAGCTTCTTTTGACTTCAAATAACTTAACTTCTGAAGAGTTCTGTCCCTTTTTACACTACACTGTATGTAGCTCTCTTTATGGCTGTGTGATAAATGTTTTCCTCCAACTATGGCAAAAATGTCGTCGCAAACACAGGAGAGAAGTGGGAGAGAAGTAACTGCATTATTTGGATAAGAAGCTCTCTGAAAAGGTAAAAAAAAAATGTAACTTAGGCAGAAATTCTAGGGGACAGGGGGGGTCAGGAGCCATCCGTCCTGAGGGGTGTACCCCTCAATAAATCATTGTAACCCTAACTATGTCATTTTAAATAATAATATGTACTGAAAGCACTTCTGCAAGTTATAAATGCAAAACCAAGATGCTATCCTCTTTGCCTCACAGTGCCTATCCCCGATCCCACCCCATCTGTGGCCTCAGTGGTGGCTGACCTCCAATAAATAGCTACTTTGCATTTAAACAGCAGATGTGTCAACATGTGTCTTTACTTCTACCACTTTAATACAAGGACAATAGTACTTTAAATGGCATATTTTATGCACCCCCCCCCCCCCCCCACCACCCCTCAGGAATGTATGTTTTGCCCACCCAACAGTGGACTGACATTTCCAAAAGTAGTACCCCTTAAATCATTTAGTAAATCAGAACACTTACCAAAATCGGCAGCAATCAAAACTTTACACGTCATAGTGACATTGTAAGTCAGCCAAATTGAGCCAAAATAATTTGGCGGGCGCATCTACCCGACGAGTACCGTGCTTCTTCCATTACTTTAAGTCATCAACCAGAGCCTTGTGCTTGCGCAGTCGACGAGAGGCCAAACAGGAAATGGCACCCAATCCGGCTTTACTGCTCTTCATTCAGCCTCTATAGAGTGGGTTAGGGTCCACTGCTTTTACGGTCTATGGGTTGAAGTCGCTAGCACAGCATTGGCCATTGAAATGAATGGGAGTAGTAACCTACCACTCTTTCACGTATACAAACTACTCCCACATGTCCCATGGCCCAGATAGAGCCCACAGGAGCAGAAGATGTGAGCGACAATATCGCAGTAAGAACGGCGGGAACTGATGCATTTGCTGGACTGTTAGAAAGGCTTTGATATACAACGCTCGTGTTAGTGTTAGCTAATTATGTTGGTCTGCCAAATGTAACGTTAGCTATCAACATTTCGATTTTGTATTAAATTTACGTTGAATACCATATCAACGTTTAGCGAACCTACTAAACTGAAAATAATGTTAAACAATCTGCAAATTTCGAAGAACTATCGCTAACAAGCTTTACTCTACGGTCGGACATTTGCTTATGGTTAGTGAGCGATAACTTACTGTTAGCTTTCTTAATTTGGCAAGTCTGACTACCGTTCACAAACATTACGGTTTACAAGTTTAAGAAACAGCACAATACATTTTTAGAGATCTGTAGTGGCGCTCGGCCATCTCACCGTTCATAAGTTTGTTGCAGCACTGTAAATAAAATAAGAATTAGCCGCCAAGACCATTAACAGTTTCCCTCCGCGGTATAGTTTTGTTTTTAACCACTTCTGTGCTGTCTCACTTTCAAATGCATGGATTGGTCAAATATTTCACGTCGTTGTCCTCTCCTTCCGCTTCTTCTTCTTCTTCTTCTTCTTCTTCCTCTTATAACAATTGAATGGCATGATATTTGCAGGATTATCGCCATCTACTGTCCTCTCGTTGTAAAGACAACTTCAAAGTATCACATCTCTCAAGGTAACTTGACACAAAGATTTGGCTAAATATGTGAGCCATGCTATGCAGCAAGATAAAAGAGAAATTCACAGGGAAAACTGTGTGAGTGACATGTGTGTGTGCCAGCCTATTTACCCGTAATAGAAACACGTAATATAAACAATTGACATAGTTTTCTGCTTCATAGCTCTGCTTATCCTTATAATAGTAACCATATGAGCACACTGTATACCACTAACTAAGCTGTTCTACAACCAATACTTTAAATGCTTGCTCTCTCCATTTTTATCCACTATCAATCATGTTTGTACATCTTATATGTATTATCTATGTATCATGTTGTGTGTCTATGTGCATCCCCACCCCACCCCACACACAAACGTTTCCCCCTTCTATCTACGGATACCGATGCAGAGTACTGATCCGTTACCAGTGTTTAATTAATAAGTTGTATGCCTCATTGTGTGAAAGAGACTAGGATCATCCTTTTATGTGTAAGGCAACATCAGGCTTGACTTAACATTGCTTTCCTAACTTTGTAAAACAAAATGTAACAAATAAATAACAGTAATTGGGTGTCTGAGGCAGAAATCGTTTGCTCTGTTAAAATACGTCTGCACTTGGACAAGAGTGCTTGAGCTGCTTGCTACACTAGGATCCTCATGCTCAACTCCTTTGTGTTTGGTGCTGCTGCTGCCTCCACACAAGGGGGCTTTTCTGGTGTCTCTGAAGCCTCTGATGCTCCAGCTGTGGTCCCCTCAAGTTCCTGGGTCAGTACACAGCATGAGAAGTGACTAGCCTGCACAGGAACAGCATATATATTATTATTACCAGTATTTCTTCTGTCCATCTTTTCACTATAGGTATGGCTAATCATTTAATCCTTAGTATGTTCCTCATGGTTTAACTTTGAAGTTGTTACTTCACAGCTTACTACACCTACAATCAACCAGTGGTGGTAGCCCGTATAAAGTTTCCCCGGTGTGTAAACAATATTTGTACTGGTGGCTGCCCGGCCCGAAAAGAGAGTCTCGGTGTTCTGAAAATTTGCAGATGGCCCTGCATACTGGTTGCCTGGCTCGAAATCGAAACTGTGCAGATAGCCTCATACGCCGGTTGCCCGGTACAAAAGAGGAACTGTACAAGTAGCTCAAAGCACATGCCACTACATCTCGACTTTGAGGGGTATTTTCAAGGAAAGTGTTTTTTTGAAAGTTGGTCCGATGAGTTCCTCAGGTTCGCCGCCAACGCAACTTCCTCCGCTTGCCTGTGTTCTATGGGGTTCAGCATGGACGAGGAAGCATATCACTTTTTTGTGACAATGCAGCTGTTGTGGCCATTAAGGCCGTTCACAGTTGTCCTAAAATGATGTCTCTCTTTAGGCGTCTGACTTGACATTGCCAATGACTGATGCCATCATCAATGTTGTCCATATTCCTGGCTATGCAAAGAAATGTGTTGAGGGCCAATTCTACTCTTAAAGTGTATGATTCTGCGTGGTCCTGGTTTTCTGTTTCTTTAACAATTTACCACTTCTCCCAGTATAAATTTCCACATTCAGTGCAATCATCGTGTACTGTTTCACACCATATCACCTTAAACCACCTTCTATCCACAAATTCCACACTAGATGTCATAAGCCTGATTTTCCCAGTCTCCTCTCTTACCCCTCAATGACACTTCTCCTTACATTTATCTCTAAATCTTCTACAAACTCTCCTGATTCACGTCTTCAGATAGTTTACATTGTCTGGTGTCCATTGTCCGTGCTAAGGAGAGGATGCTTTTCTCTATATATAGATGATCTGCTCAAGCTGTTTTTCGAATGGTTTTCTATGGTTTCTTTGCGGGGAATCTACCATCCCTCTCCTAACCTTTCCTTCACTGACTCACAATTCACCTAATTTATTTTCCATCATTCTTAAATATTTGAAAATGAACTTCTTTTTCATTAAATCAAACTGTGCTTTTGTCCTTATGCATCTATGGTCAACTTTTCTCAAATTACGATTTAAGACCATTCCTTTGTTAATCAATGATGGAAATCTTCTGTCTCAGAAGAAGATCTCTGTCTAATGGTTTAGCAATCATTTAACAAATGTGCTTTAAAAAAAAAAAAGATCTTTCACTAAAGCGTCACACAGTTCACTCCTTCAGAACTGGCGCAGCTTCAACTCAACGAGGCCTATCTTCCATCAAAATGCCTGGAAGACGGTTATCTTAAGCGTATGCATCCTATATCAGATCTAGCCCTCAACTTGTCCTCAAAGCTAAGATGGCACTGTCTAATCCCGGATCAAGGTACGGGTTCACCCACCTCTCTGGTACTTTCGGTACAAGTAGCCCTTTACACATGCAACTCCATGTCTTTATGATTTTGTCGTAGCATACGCATACCGCCTAACGTTCATGCATTTGTTTAACCCCTCTAGTGCTTATTTCCAGGCTGCAGGTTCCCGTCTTAATGATCCGGTGAGTATCTCATTTTATTTCATCCTTCTTTGGGGGTAGGCTACTCGACCCTACCTCCTACTGTCAGCAGTATCTGAGCTCTTCTCGCCGTTTGCTGGATTTATACAGGCCTATGCCAAAGACCGTTACTCTACTCTACAGACTGGATTTATACGGGCATATGCCAAAGACCGTTACTCTACTCTACAGACTGGATTTACACGGGCCTATGCCCAAGACCGTTTCATGTTAAATAAACCAGTTTGAGATGATTTGAGCACACTCTGGTCATAAAGGGATGGACATGTACAACAATACTGTGACGTTTTAACGATGCTCAATTGGTACTATGGGGCCCAAAGTGTGCCAAGAAAATATCCCCCACACCATTACACCACCAGCCTGAACCGTTGATACAAGGACCATGCTTCCATATTTTTCCAAATCTTCTATTGTCCAATTTTGGTGAGCCCGTGCGAATTGTAGCCTCAGTTTCCTGTTCTTAGCTGACAGGATGGGCACCCGGTGTGGTCTTCTGCTGCTGTAGCCCATCTGCTTCAAGGTCCGACGTGTTGTGTGTCCAGAGATGCTCTTCTACCTTAGTTGTAACGAGTGGTAATTTGTTGCCAGTAACTCAATCCATCTCAAACCAGTCTGGCCATTCTCCTCTGACCGCTGGCATCAACAAGGCATTTTTACCCAGAAAAGAGCCACTTACCAGACCAGCCCATCTGGCACCAACAACCATGCCACGTTCAAAGTCACTCAAATCACCTTTCTTCCCCATTCTGATGTTCGGTTTGAACTTCAGTAGGTTGACCATGTCTCCATGCCAAAATGCTTTGAGTTGCTGCCATGTGAATGATTGGCAGATTAAATATTTGCGTTATCGAGCAGTTGAACAGTGAAAGTGGCCGGTGAGTGTATAAGGCCGGCTGAATCAAATTATTCAACAAAAACTCAGAACTTAGTTAAATTAAATTCCATTTATTTTTAGTTTTGAGTTTCAACTATAAACCGATCACCTGGTACATTTTAAACATGATCTAACATCTCTTAACGTAAAGAGATAAGAAAAAATTATCATAAGATCAAGTCATTTAAAACCATATGCAAATGTAACAGCACATTAGTATTAGTATACCATTCCACAACGTAAATCAATATTGTACACTTAAATAATAGTCCTGAATACACAAGTATAGAACAGCTTTCACACCCATCTTCTCGAATACATCTGGGTGAATCAATATATTCCAAATGATACAGCAGAAACGTCTCAAAAACCCTGTGCTCTACAGCCTCTCAAAACCAGGCACAGCAGCATGACAGCTTAACTCTTTGTGCTACATCTAGCAAATTCAGACAATTCCTCTCAAAAGTTTCCACACATTGAATGAACCACTAAGGAAACCCAAGACAACGCTTAACAGATGTGCATGCTAGTACAAATAATAACTATATAAAGGACCTGTTTGTACTCATCACAACTGAAAATGAAAATAATTACCAACTTCAAACCTCAATTTCAAGATGAAGGACCTATAGGTTGATACAACATTGGGCAAGTAATTTACTCTTCAGGAACTAAGACATACCCTAACATCCTCAGAAGTTGTCGATATCTATATGTCCCCTATACCATTTCAATGCGATTATTATCATTGGGGATAGTGGCCACTTTTTCCACTTTCAAAACTGAGGAGTTTCACTGTTTTTTAATAAAATCTATTAAACCTCTAAAACATATGATTAAAAATAAGAAATCTGTCATTCCCCTTTTTTCTTTGCCTTTCTTAAGTCAATTAACAATTCTACATTTTCGTTCTCAACTATTTAAATAAATGATGTACTATTAGCTTTGTTTCAATTTAACCTCTTATTTTTCGAGGTACTAAATGTTCACCTTGACCTGTTCAGCTAATAAATCACAAGCTTGTCTTCATGTAACATTGCTTTTCCGTCTTTTTGTGGGTAACAACTTTGATTGTAACATTCCAGTAATGAAAACACTTATTAGAACATAGGCTCTTAAAATCCAGGGAGAACTTGTGTTTCATCCAGTAATTTTACAAAAAGCATTCAAGTGTTGGGCTACACATGCCCATGCTGGTTTAGAAGGACAGGATGGTCCTCTGGATGATATCAACACACTCCCTGATCTCATCCTCTTTGATGATGAGGGGTGGGGCCAGTCTGATGATGTCACCATGAGTGGGCTTGGCCAGCAGGCCATTGTCACGGAGACGAAGGCAAACTCTCCATGCATCATAACCTGGAGGAGGAGGAACCACATTCTCAGTAATGTATATAATTATGCACAAGATAACGCCAAACATTCATTAACTTTCCTTATAGACTAATTTACTTCTGTGACTGTCACATAAAACGTATATCATTTCATTCAACTGGTTTCTTTTTTACTGCTCGGCAGTGATGTACACAGTACACTGATGTAGTGTCTGCTTAGTTTCAGTGGCTGGTACCTTTGGTCTCCTTTATAACGATGGCATTCAGCAGTCCCTTCCCCCTTACAGTGGTCACAATGTCATTGGGCAGCTTCATCAGTTCGGTCCTAAGCAGCTGGCCCATCTTATCAGCATTTTCAGCCAATTTTTCCTCCTCTAGGACCTGCAATTACATACATAAAATATGCGCGCACACATAATTATTGTAGCATTAGCCATGTCTTGCTCAGTAGTTGTTTCTCACATAGTAAAGAGGTCTTAATCATAATAATAACAGAGGTCGTCTAATACTAGTCTTTAACCTTTAGAAGTCAGCAACATAGTCAGCGGTAAAATGACAATTCTGTCTTGAATCTCGATTCTAATCTTCATACCATATTATCAGAAACAATGTGATAATAGTGGTGATGGAAACCTTAAAGGCTTTTCCTTCCAATAAATCCACTGACATACATTTTCAAGTAAAAGTGCCCCAATTTCACTGAAATATTCAGTGTGCATCTCACAGCACCGGTAGGACAGAGTAAACATCCACGCCTTCATTATCTGATCTATGCACACGCTAAAGACTTTAGTTTCGGTTTTAAGGGAGAAAGTTCACGGCAAACAAAAATGCTACCCCAGTCCATGCATTGTTCCTTTATTTTGAGACCATGGCATTTGTAAATTGGAAATGCATTTTCCCATTTCAGCACATGAACATTTCTGTTCTATAATAATATTTGACTACAGTCTTGAACACCAAGTCATACAAAAGGAAGTTATGGAGTTTCTTAAGGCCTAGTGCTTGGACCCCTGCTCTTCTCTTTGTACATGCTACCCTTAGGTGCTAGAATAAGGAAACATGGTGTTTGAACTATTGACCTCTCATTCCACTCACACATGAAACAGATCTGAAAAACATCTTTTTCCATCTTTGCAACATTATGAAAAATCAGAAACGTCCTATCCCTTTAAGATCCCCAAAAACTAGTATACGCATGAATTACTTTGCGACTACACTACTGCAATGCTCTCCTGTCCGGATGTAGTGACAACTAACTCAAAACTAACTAATAGAGAATGCTGCTGCTCACACACTCACAACTAAAAAAATATTAACATCTCACCGATACTTGCCTCTCTCAAAAGTACAATTGATTTCAAGTACAAGTATTCCTTCTACCAAACAAAACTTTAAATGGCGTAGCTCCAAATTACCTCAACAAATTAACTGTCCCCTACTGCACACCAAGACACCTTTGTTCCCAGGGTACAGGTCTTTGTGTAATTCAAGATTAATTCCCACTCATTCCCATTCCTGTCAAGGAACAATCTCCTCGATCCAAACCAGTTTGGATTCAAAAATGGTCACTCCACTGAAACAGCCCTGTTGTATATGAGAGAGGCTTTAAAAACAGCTAGAGCAGCAGCTCAATCCTCGGCTCTCATCCTCCTTAACTTATCAGCTGCGTTTGACACAGTCAACCACCGCATCCTTCTGTCTATACCAGTGGTCGCCAACCCGTCGATCGCAGAGACTTTCCCTGTCGATCTCCAAAATAATAATAACAATATTAAAAAAAACAGACATTTTTTTTTTTCATTCTCGAACATTTTCTGAAGTGTCTTCTGAAATGTTTTCTTACGGACTTCGGAAGACCAACGTCAGAAAAGATCTCCGCCTGAAGATATCTGTAGAGTTTATGTGAACGTAATCACCAACGATTTCTCACAAATTCAGCCCTTCCCACTAAATGCCCCTTCTAAAGCAGCTTGCACACTGCCCCGACAAACGGCAACATTCTCCAACAAACGCCAACAAACACCAACAAACACCAACAAACACCAACAAACACCAACAGTTGGGTCATTGTGCGCCAGCAGTTGGTGTTCATGTTCAGTCGGATCGGGTAAAGTTGCAGAATGTCTGCCCAATGTAGAGAGATTTCCATCGAACTCCAACATTCGGACGGCTCGTTACCTTGAAAAGGCTCAACTCGCGTGCATAACATCCTCGAGCTCTCTTGGATGTCGTAGTTATGTTGGTTATCGGCCAGTTTGTTAAAAAAAAAAAACGATATCCTAAGTCTATTTATAGATTAACGTTATGTATTAGCTTACCCAAACGAACGGTTTTCGAGACAGATATTTGTCTAATTTAACTTCTACGACTCGTTTAACACTGCAACGTGTTTCTAAATATTAATATTAATGTTTACGGTGACACGTTACATGAGTATGTTTGCGCTTATGTTAGTTATCGGGCACTCCCACTTACCGCGTTGGTTTTCGAAATATTAATATGCACGCAGCCTGCTTTTACATACTGTCGTATGAAAAAGTTGGCACCCCTCTGAGGCTGCATGATCATTTACTCTGTCTTCACCAAAAAAAGATCACAGTGGTATATTATTCATTTTCTAGTTAACACTGAGTACTGGGGTGTTTTCCAGACAAAGATATTTAGTGTAGCAGTATTTAATTGTGTGAAATGAAATCAAATGTGAAAAATAGGCTGTGCAAATATTTAGGAACCCTAATCATTTTAATGGACAAAATTCATTTTCGCTGTCTCCAATTGTTTCTCCAACACCCCGTGCGATAACTATAGCTGCCATGTTCTCATTCACGCAATTTAATACACATTATCAGGAAAAGCTTAACTGATGTTTCACCTTACCTGAACGTTCTGTTTATTTCCACCGTTGCTATAGCAACAGCTGTACGGTTAAACTTGTGCAGTAAGTAAATCTATCGAAGTCTTTTTTTAGCCTTATTTTAGCAACTATTGAAACGTTTATGGCAGATTTGAACAGTGATCCCAGCGGTGCACTTTTAAGGGCTGTTTCACCATTCTATTTGGAGTTATGAGTCTCTACCCATTCATTTAGACAGGAGCCTGATCATGTTTCCCTGAAATAGCTGCCTGGAGGCGTTGCCACGATGGCTGCCAAGTGGCAGGACTTTGTACATACCCATGGTTTGTATTAAATACCTCTCACAATTATTACTTTGGAAATTACTTTCAGGCTCGATAAATCAGAGACATTAACTGAAAGTACAAAATGTAAAAAATGTATCATGTTCAAAATATTACTGTTTCTCCTGACTTCATTCAAATACCATTTGTGAGTGGATTTATTGGTAAGGATCACATCTGTAAAATTGAATGTTGACTGACAAGAGACAGAAAACTCACTTCTAAAGCTGCAATGGCGACTCTGCAGGCCAAAGGGTTTCCTCCATATGTGGAGCCATGCTCTCCGGGTTTAATGGTCAACATCACCTCATCGTCGCAAAGCACAGCTGATACCTAACACAGACACAAACAAAGAAAAATTAAAATGAAATTTTAAAGAAAACAAAATCAACAGTTCTCTCCACATATCATTTATCTGGGAAGAAACTCATCTTAATGCTGTAGGCAAGAACACTTTTCTAAACCTTATTGCATTTTATTGAATGGAATAAATAATTTGCAATACGTGTAGTGGATTTCATTTTGTTTTTTTTTTCAATAAGAGAGATAGAGCTTTCTTCTTTTCACAAATGTCATAGGATATACAGACGTGGACAAAATTGTTGGTACCCTTCATTTAAAGAAGGAAAAACCCACAATTGTCACTGAAATAACTTGAAACTGACAAGCTCCAGTTTTGTCTCATCTGTCCAAAGGACATTCTCCCAGAAGCCCTGTGGCTTGTCAATATGCATTTTGGCAAATTCCAGTTTCGCTTTCAACAGTGGTGTCCTCCTCGGTCGACTTTGGCTCAAACAGCGACTGATGGTGCGATCTGACACTGATGTACCTTGACCTTGGAGTTCACCTCTAATCTCTTTGGAAGTTGTTCTGGGCTCTTTGGTTACCATTCGTATTATCCGTCTCTTCAATTTGTCATCAATTTTCCTCTTGCAGCCACGTCCAGGGAGGTTGGCTACAGTCCCCTGGACCTTAAACTTCTGAATAATATGCGCAACTGTAGTCACAGGAATATCAAGCTGCTTGGAGATGGTCTTATAGCCTTTACCTTTAACATGCTTGTCTATAATTTTCTTTCTAATATCCTGAGACAACTCTGTCCTTAGCTTTCTGTGGTCCATGTTCAGTGTGGTACACACCATAATATCAAACACCACAGTGACTACTTTTCACCCTTTAAATAGGAAGACTGACTGATTACAAGTTTGAAGAAGCCTGTAATGCTAATTAGAGGACACACCTTAGTTTAACATGTCCCTATGGTCAAATTATTTAAAATCTTTTCTAGGGGTACCATCATTTTTGTCCAGGCCAGTTAATTTTTTTATTTATTTTTTATTATTCTGTTGAACCACAATTCAAAAGCAATGTCTGATTTTCATTAGTTCATTTTCAGTATTTTATATATATATATATATATATATATATATATATATATATATATATATGTGTGTGTGGTTATAAACATGACTGGGAAGGAGGGGAGGGAAGAGCGAATGACAAGCAAGGAGAGAATCAGAAGCAAAGATACACTCAAAGATACACACTAAATTGCTTAGTGAGTATACGATGTGCTCATAAGGGTATTATATGGAGAAGTAGAGCTATGAAGCATACTCATGTCAATGATGGAGTAGCAGAGTAGCTAAAGATGTGGTTGGCAGATGTACCAACAATATAACACATTTTAAACCGGTGGGTGTTCGTGGAGAATATGGAAACGTGGCTAAAGGTGAATCAAAATATCTATGATTATGAAGCATAATTATATCACACTCACAGGATAAACTCCACCAGACAGGGCCTTCCCAAGTACCACCAAGTCAGGACGGACAGACTCGTGATCAACTGCCAAGCGTCTGCCAGTGCGGGCCAACCCAGTCTGCACCTCATCAGCAATGAACAGCACCTGAAAAAAAGATGATATTAACCCTCTGGGTAAAACAGAAACAGATAAACGGTTGCAAACAGAATACAACCTTCTGGTAAAAAAGGTAGGAGGAATACAAACACAATAGCATTTGATTGACAGACCATAACCAGAACTGGGGCTATGCCAAAAATGCGGTTGATTTGTTCACTGAGACTGACGATTCATTTACAGAAAGGTGAGTTAAATGCATTCCATTAAATGAATCCAGTAAGCGAATAATGGCAGATGTATCTGTATGACATGTCATAATTGTCAGTAATGTAGCAAACTTGCTAATAAATATAGACAGCTGAGGACCATCTGTGTTATTGACATATTGTTGCTGCTAAGATACCTGACAAATGTTTAGTTGTAAACAACCAATCTCTGTTGCTCCTTTTTCAGTGAAGCATGAGTCATCTGTGTGCAAGTCTTTATTATACAACTGTCGTTTTATTTTTTAATCACTTAGGGTAAAACAGTTTATTTACCACTATCTTATTAATTATTTTAAATTAAATGTATTATTTATTAACATTTTATATTATCCTATTTTCTGTCTGACTTTAGCACTTCTATTGCTTTTTTTATTGTTGTGATTGTTTAAATCATGTAAAGCACCTTGAGAATTCTTTGTATTTAAAAGTGTGCTATACAAATAAAATCCATTACGATCTTTGAATAGGAATCCAAGCTCAGGAAAGAATGGATTGAAAAATCAGTGCCTCTGGTTTGAAAACTGTGGGGTTGGACAAACAAACCTGTGGATATGGACTGCTCCAACAAGAGAAAAGGCTGCCCATTCATGTCCATGGGTCTGAGAGAACTCAGCTAGCTAGCGTGCTAATCAGCCCATTTCTGAGACTGTAATACCAGTTCAATACCAGTTCAGCAGACCAGATCTAAAACATGACCTTTGCTGTGGGTTGAAAAGTCCACATATCGGATGATGCTAGCCAGTAGTTCAAAGGTGAGCACTAGCCCTGTCAAAAGCGGACTCTTCATACATCTGAGCTTTACCCCAGTTGTTCCAGAAAAATCACCATGGTATAGCACCTGTCTTTTTGAGACAAAAACAGTCATGTCATGTTTTTAATAATTTTAGGCATGGCATAATGGCTCTGGTTTGGAGTGCACTGGGGAGCTAACGTTAGCTTGATGTTGTTGATAGATATGCTAAAGGCTCAGGCCACATCTGTTGGTTTGCAAGCTAACAAAACCTAGTAATATATAAAAGGAGTTACTGCATTGCTTCTTTGTAGTTCACTTCATTTGTTATTAGATATATAGACATTGACTGATGGGGTGTCCATGCCATGTAATCTATGATCATAGGTAAACCGTTCACGTAGAGCAGTGGTTCCCAAACTTTTTACAGTCCCGTACCCCTTCAGACATTCAATCTCCAGTTAAGATTTCATGTCTATTTATAGCTCAGTTTGAAAATGTAATGCGCTTTTTCACTTTGAAAACGCAAATCAGATTTTCTCCCTGAACCACTGGGGGTACGCGTACTTGTTCTTGTTAAAGCAGCAATACAGAGTTCAGTTCCAAAACTACTACGCTAACTACCTAAAAGGCATGCAAAAAACCTTGCAAACACCACCAACAGCCCAGCTGACACTGATAGAAGCTTGCCAACACACTAACTGGTGTCTTTTGGCAGTATAGCTGGCAATGTCATGCGTGTGAAAGCTTTTGTTCTATTTTTGCAGGGTATTCCAGCCCGGTTCAAAGAACTACATAGAGCATATCCTGGATGGCTAGTGGGGAAGACACAGGTGTTTATATCTGTCCTTCACATGACCATATGCTATCAAAATGAATTTGAGGATGGTACCAAAATTAGTTGCCTATAATACCATACCTGAAAAGTGTCAAATTGTTGCATAGTGATACTTTAATACATATATATAAAAATATACACACACACATACATAACACTAATAATTCACCACTCAGATGATCCATTTGGAAAGTCTCGTCATTCTGATTGTTTAGGCCTGTATAAAATGTATCATGGGTTATTCTGGGAACATTATTTATTATCAGTTTATGTACACTAAATGCAAAAAATACAACAGAGAATAAGGTACAATGTGCGTAATTATGTAACTTTTTACGATTTTCCCTTTTGAAATGCCCTTAATGGGTCAAAAAATTCTGAGTACCTTCCGAAATGGTGAGATGCATCCAAAACACGAGTTGGTCCTTTTTTGAAGGACTACGAACCTATTCACAAATTCTACATTTCCATACCCATCAATAACGTAATTCCCTATTAACTGCGGTTTATACATTTAAATTTTTTCCTGCAACCCTGCCAGGGTAGGAAATTTACATATTTTTTGGGGGGCAATTTTTGCCCCCACTTACTGAAATCCAGGGGCATTTAACAAAAAAATTGGGGGGCACTTTTACAAACTTGTGAAATAACATTTAACCTTTGTTCAAAATAATAAACACACTTATTTAGGCTTACAGTATATGAGCAATTGTCATCAAATGGCAAAAATAAGACTATTAGGCAGTAGTCTACAAATTCAAAGTAATTTCTTTGATTTTTGGAACAAAAACCAAACACAAAACATAACTCAGACAATCATATTAAATGTTATTCTTATTTCTTTGTGGTTATTTATTGTTATTATTACATTTTTTAAATAACTGTTAACAATAGTTTTTTCTTTCTTTTTTTGTAATAATAACTTATATGTATTGATTTTTTTGTTACCTTTAATCATGTTGTACCTACCATAGTAGGCCTACAGGAAATACAGATAGGACTAGCTTGCGAGCAGAGCTAGCTAACGTTAGCTGACTAACATTAAACTAGCTAAACCGAACTAAATCATTTCTAAAATTATTATTACTAGTTATCATTCACTGTAGGCGATGGTGTGCTGCTTGGCGCCTGGTGACGAAAGGCCATGTATTTCTTTAATTTATCCCTTGATGAAGTCAGCAGAAGAAGCTTGAAGAATTCGCCTGTGTTGTAATGACTGGCAACAAGTCTGACATGCCTTGAAAAAATATCGAGTCTTTTTCTCGTCGCCGTCATCCTCCACCCCAAGCCAATTTAGCTTCCATTTTTCAACGGTCGCTGGGTGTGTGAATTTTATCTTTTAGAACCTGAGATAGTGATGGAGACTGTGTTTGCTGATCCTCATTTCTCTTCACACTCGCAGTCACAGGTCTGATTAAGAAGCGCTCCAAATATTTTTTGTTAGAACGTTCAGTTCTTCACGCGCACGCAACAATCAGTCAAGGCGAAAATAAAAAACATTTTATGGCAACTGGACCGGGTCATATAGGCTACGATGTTTTTGACTAGTTCATTGAATTATTATTACAGGAATTTATGGGGGCATTTTTTGCCCCTCTCCTAGTGATTTCAGGGGCACAATTATATTTCTTAGGGGCAGTTTTGCCCTTTCCTTTTGTGTATTTCCGACGCTGAACCCTGCGGTTAATGCTCGGGTGCGGCCCATACATGGGGGTGCATTTTTCCTGGCTGGAAGTTCGCAACGCACACAGTGACTCTGCCAAGTAGAATGGGTCTGTCTCGCTCTTTTACATATGAATCTTATTAATGTATCAGGTAAAAACAACATGGGCTAGAAAGAACTTTTCACACTCAGTCTTCCAGAACGATAAAGAAAAAGGTCTGTGTATTCTGTGAAGTCTCATGCCAGTTAACCTAGCTATGAACTATACTTGCTATCTCTAGCTTAGGGAACCATCTTAACAGTTGGTAGCTGCTAGCGTGTATAATATGAGCTCATGTTAATATGAAGCTGTACAGGCACCCAGTGGGTTTTTACCTATCGTAGCTTTTTAACTATTTAGCCATTTCGTGCTTAGGCAACCATCCTCATGTTAAAGGATGCACAGGCACCTTGAGTGTTTATACCTTTTCCTATTATAATTTCAAGGAGACTATAACATCAGCTGGATAATTAGACATCAGGTCATGCAAATGGAACTCTGACATTTAAACAGTTCAAGGTTATTTAAAAGTTTAATTTAGCTAGCTAGCAACTAGGCAACCATAGCAACCAAGTAACACTGTTCGCTGCATTACCTGAAGCAAAGTTTAATTTCTCAGATTCAGAGTGATAACAACAACTTATGAATGATGTTAAACGGCTTCATATTGACATTAAACAATCCTGAGAGAAATAATGGGACATCAGTGGAGCAAGGGCTTACTCTAATGTAGTAAATTAAGGGAGTGAAGTCTGCTCTCCCCCTTGCCCTTCTTGAACACGTTAATTCAGTGGTTGCCAGGCAATCTATTAATTTGACTTTAACATTTGGCGTTCATTCCCACACAACACCATAACCCTAAATAAACGCTTAATGCATGCATGGTTTTCACTGTGAGTAGCCTGTGTGTGTGTGTGTGTGTGTGTGTGTGTGTGTGTGTGAGAGAGAGAGAGGAAAGGGTGTAGCATTTTTGCTTGAAATGCTCATCCCATATAACTTTTAAATGGCTAGTAGCACGTGCACCACAACTACACGGCATTTAGTTTTACGTGACAGGGTGATGTAACATTGAATAAAATACAGTTAATACACATTTTATTAAATTACATACTGCAATACTGTAATGAGATTTATATATGGTGCAGTTTATAGTCAGGAAAATGCAGTAAATGAAAGAAATACACTGAAAATTAGTTTTTTCATTAATTAAATAAAAATTTTAGAAACAAATTTTGAAGGATTAATGAATGAAAGACATAATCTCAACAGAACTGGTTGTTTTGATTAAAATAGCATGTATATGTAATTTGTGCAATGTAATCAAACATACAAGGTTTTTTGTATTAAATGGCCATCCAAAAACAGAATGTTTTGCAACACCACTGAAGGGTTAACGGTGACTGCCAAAATTGCATACCCAAAACCAGCAGCTGCTTCTCAAACTGTTTTGATACATTAATATATATATATATATATTAATACTCACATTGTATTGCGTGCATAGCTCGCGCACTTTGGTCAAGTAGCCAGGGTCAGGGACCACCACACCAGCCTCTCCTTGGATGGGCTCCACCATAAAGGCTGCCACATTGTGGTCCTGAAAGGCTCTCTGTCAACAAAAACACACCTTTATCAATGCCTCTGAAGCTGATCAGACTATATACAGTCAAGCCGGAAAGTCTGCACACCCCTTTCACCTTCTCCACGTTTTATCACGTTACAGACATATTCTGCTTATATAGATTGAGGTCATTTTTTGTCTCAAAGTTCTACACAAAATAGCCCATAATGACAAAGTGAAAACAGGTTTAGACATTTGTGCTAATTTATTAAAAATCAAAATGTAAAATATCATATGTACACAAGTGTGCACACCCTTTGATATGACACCCAAATGTGAGCTGAGGTGCATTTTGTTTCCACTGATACTGCTTGAGCTGTTTCTACAACTTAATTGGAGTCCACCTGTGATGCATTCAATTGATTGGACATGATTGGGGATTGCCACACCTGCCTATATAAGGTCCCACAGTTGACAGTGCATGTCAGAGCAAACTCCAAGCCATGGGCTCAAAGGAATTATTTGCAGACCTCAAAAATAGGATTGTGTCAAGGCATAGATCTGGAGAAGGGTACGGAAAAAGCTTTACATCTTTACAGGTCCCAAAGAGCACAGTGGCCACCATCATTCCTAAATGGAAGAAGTTTGCAACCACCAAGAATCTTCCTAGACCTGGCCGCCCAGCCAAACTAAGCAATCGACGAAGACGGGCCTTGGCCAGGGAACCCGAGCAGGAACCCAGGGGTCACTCTGACAGATCTCCGGCGTATCCTTGTGGAGATGGGAGAACCTTTCAGATGATCAACCATCCAGGCAGCACTCCACCAATCAGGCCTTTATGCTAGAGCAGTGGTTCTCAACCTTTTTTCAGTGATGTACCCCCTGTGAAATATTTTTTCAGCCAAGTACCCCCTAACAAGCGCAAAGCATTTTTGATTGAAAAAAATATGTAATACACAGCGCTATGCCATCATTGTCTGATTTATTAAACTGTCAACAATGAAGATTGAACATTGAACATTGTTGCATTGAACTGAGTGCTTTTGCAATTACATTTTAGTGAGACACTTTGTCAGTCTTGGTGGCAGGGAGGCAACTGCTGTGATCAAGCTCTTCTCCAGGCACAGTCTGTTTCTCTGCTTTGTTTTGATTACACTCATTGCAGAGAAGGAGGCCTCATAAATGTGGAGGCAAAGGGTAGTAGCTGCTCCAAAGCTTTCTCTCCCAGGTCAGGGTGCTCCTGCTTCACACCCCCCCAAAACTGTGTGAGTGTGGATGTGGCAAACTTCATCTGGAGGCCATGGTCAGATGACACTTGCAGGAGTGTTTCCTGATTAGTGACAGGTAGCTTGCTTCCGTATGCTTCGGACAAGAGAAATGGGTTTCTCACCCAATCCAGCTGTGTACATTTCTCCTCCATGTCAGGAAAGTAGGAAATTGAAAACGAAAATTTTGAATCTAGTTGGTCAAATGTCCCACGACGACCAACTTGACTGGAGCTCTGTCCACATCATCACAAGAGAGAAAATCATCCACCTGAGGAAAGCAGGTGAAATCCCCCTGTGCAGGCTCTTCTCCACAGCTCTGCTTTCTTCAGGAAGCCACCCACCTTGTCATACAGGTTTAAAATGCTGGTGTCCTTTCCCTGCAGAGACATATTCAGTTCGTTCTTTTTGCACATCTTTGCAAGCCAGTCTGTGTCCTGGAACAAGGTGGCATGGGGAGATCTGTGCTCAATCAGGAAGGTATAGGCTACTTCAGATCGTAATTCCAACAGCCGGTTGAGTATTCTCCCTCGAGAGAGCCAACGCACTTCTGTGTGCAGCAGCAGTTGTGTGTGTTCAGCTCCCATGTTTTCGGGAAAAAAATTCCCGCTTATTATACAGTTACTTAACAAAACGATAGAAGACATTCCTTCAGAATACCTCTATTTAATGATTTTGTTGCCGTTTCGTGATTTCCGCTAAATTTTTTTTTTCTTCAGGCTAATAGAACTTTAAAGTTTCAAGTATTGCGTAGCAACCCATTACTTGCTGACTTCAAGTTACAATGACTTTCCGTTGCGTTAAATGAGCGGACTACTTGCGGAATGATATTGTAACAAATCTTGGAAGTGTGGAATATGTTATGGCTTTTTATTACACACACAACACAAGGTCAAAATGGCACGGGCTTTATGCCCTGGTACAAGTTATCACGAACAGACTGTGCTACCGTCACACACCTGTACGCTGGTGTATGGTGTATGAATTGTGCTATATAAATAAAATTGCCTTGCCTGTATAAACTCCGTCCGCTAGTGCATCACATAGAGAAAAGTATGTGACCGCCGCACGGCATTATGGGGCGACTATGCCGGCACGTTACAATATGAAAGATGTGAATTACAAGCCCAAAACCCGTTGCCAATGACAGCAGTCATTCACTTTTCGCAGCGGTGAATATCAAGACATTACAGACCTGCAAACGTTGGGATGGCCCATTCAAATCAACGGAACTGTTTGGAACATTCTGAAGAGCCGTATATTAACTATTTTTAAAGGATCTTTGAATGGATGCTAATTTTTTTTTTTTTTAAATATTTCATGTCCTTACGGGCAAACAAAGTACGAAGGATATGAAGTAAAATCAATAGTCCCAAAATTACTTGCAAAGTTAATGAATTTATTCACATTAAACTGAACATGACTACACACATAAATGCATGTACGCAAGAGTAACGTATACGTGTGTACACAAGAAATAGGCTACATTAGCACCCCAGTCTGGGCATACACCATCACCACTCAGACTCAGAGACTGACAGATTGAACATGTAGTCTAGAGACTAGCCTCTAACAGTGGGGCAGAATACACCCCAGGGTTAAATCTGGGAATTGAGGCAGTCTACCCTCTTTCCATAGTTCAGGAAATGTTATTTTGTTAAATGTTATTATGTAACATTGTTAAAGTAAAAAGGACTTATATTAAAAAGAAAAGCAAGTTCCTTTAAGGTTTAAGACTGTTGGAAAAGAATAATCAATACAGTGAATATTACTTTTACTTATGGGGATTTAAAAGTAAAGGGGGAGGAATGTTGTGTATTGATATTGAATTAAGTTTGTTCCCTCGGGGCATCCGTAATACCCCACTGTTAACCTGAATAGAATGCTGGGTATTTTTGTCCTATGAAACATACAGTAAAGAATGCACGTGATTTCTATCACGGTGTCCTGTGCGATCATTACTTTGTTGTATAGCACACTCTATAGTATACTGATACAACTGTCTCTCAATGAAATCTGCCAATCCAAATCGCGTAATGTAATTCTTGTCCTTTCCCAACTTGAAGGTTTTAGCGATGTCAGAATCAGGGAACATGGTTTGAAACAGCTCACCTATGTCATCATTGTGTGTCAAGTCCAGAGCACCTCCGATTTTAATGTTAGCGTAGATCCGAACGCTGTCCGGAGGTCGCTTATCGGAGTTGTAGGCGTCAAAGTTGACAGAGCAGACTGGGTCGCACTGGGGCCGGGTGATGCTCCCAATGAACCAGAACAAAATTTTGCAGGTGTTTTCTGCTGGCTTTTTAGAGTGGCGTTGTGTTTTTCTGACCTTCCATACAACTCTAATGCTTTCATACCCAAAGAAGCTCATTTCAGCGTTTTCTTGCACAAAGTGCAGCGGGCTTCAAATGGGTTATTTTCGACAGGCTTCAACCAAGCACTAAATGCAGTTCTCGAGACCGATCTCGTTGAACTTGCACTTACTCATATTCGAAGCAACGTTAACATAAACCATTTTAAGGCACCACGTCATTCCACAACGCACATCGCAACACACTACCTTGGCGTGCTCCGATAAATCCTGACCGGGCTGAAGTTAGCCGTGTTTTTATTGTTTTCATGTGGGTTTCGTTTTGTTGTGATCCCCAAAACAACTTTAAAACTTTATAAAAGTCACATATAATCCAATACATTTTTATGACCAGTCAAAATCGTAATTAAGACTTTTCATGACATTTTAAGGCCTAAAATTCAGATTATCTGATTTGAGACTTTTTATGACTTTTTAAGGACCCGCGGAAACCCTGTGGTGATTAAAGCCCTATATTTACCAATGGCATTGACACAAATTCAGCAATCAACTTAGACTCCGTTCCAACCAGTACTTATCTTAACCCAAACCAGCGAAGTCCCCAATAAATAGCACAAGTCATTAAACATCTTTTCCTGTGTATGCCTAAAACAAAAAATTACCATGCTGGGCAACCTCACCCTCTCTCTTTCTACCTCTTACTTTGCTGATACTGATAAAGTGGCAATATTACTTGTTGTTCTCTTTGGGCGCCTATGGGTTCGTATCCCAGTTTCTTAATCCCAAGGGCTCACCCACCTCCAACCCCTTCCCTTACCCTAAGCTGGGTTGGTATCCAATTCCTTTCCTTACCCTAACTGAGGTTAGTACTCCACCCAATCTACCTGCAGAAACCCTTTGCTTATAGCAGCCCATTTCCACCTAACTATTATGCATAAATTCTACTCTCCTTATAATACATACTGTACGCCAGTCTATTTAACTGTAAATAAACAAATGCCATCATTGACATCATTTTCTGGTTAATGGCTCTGCTTCTCTTTATAGTAACCTTACGAGGACACTGTATACGCACTAAGCTGTTCTACAACCAATTCTTTTGAATGTTTTATCTTCTGATACGTGTATGAATCCATCTCGCTCCTGATTGTCTCTTCTCCTTCTCTCCTCCCTTCCCTTCTGACAACACCCAAACCCCCCCACTGCCCCGACACACTGAACTGAATAAGTGACCATCCAGGTAAACAATCCAGCTCACTAGCCTACCTACTTATGGGCTAATCAACAGCATAGCACTGTCCAGTAATGTTTGCAAAGTTTACACAAGTATCTGTTTTATGCTGCCGGTCGTATAGCCGACACCAGATGGTTAAGCAAGTGCTAAGACCATGTCTAAACAGCATTTTAAAAGTGTTTACTTTGTGTGTAAAAGGACCCACCTCTAATGCTGGGATATCATTGTAAGGGATGAGTTCAAACCCAGGAATGAAGGGGCCAAAGCCCTCATAACTGCTTGGATCTGTGGACGTTGATATCGCCGCTAGGGTCCGTCCCCAGAAGTTTCCATCTAGGAAGAAACATGGGGAAGAAAGCACAGCAAGGAATGGATGTTATTAGAGGCACCGTTTTTATGACCCCAGGGTCAGTTTAGTATTAGTTAGTACAGTATAGATACCCATATCATATAAATATGAGGTAGAATGAAACTTACTTGCAAAAATTATTTTGGCTTTGTTTGTTGGAACACCCTTTACATTGTAAGCCCATTTCCGAGCAAGCTTGCATGCCGTCTCTCCACCCTCAACACCTGGGGAATAAAGCAATAAAATAACCCATTACAAACATGTAGTAAAATGATACAATTATTCAATTTAAGGTGCATTTGTCAAATTTGCACACTCGTGCACTCTGAATTTACATACAATTTCAGAGTGCTGTTGGAAATGTCAATCAAAGTGTCACACTCTCCGGGACAGATGTACTAACATATTAGTGCCTGTTTCAGGAGTAAATTCATGTCAAAGTGTGCCTAAAAACACAGCATGGTACTGTGGGTACGAGCAGACCACACGTGGCTAAAACTGTATTCTGCCTGCTGCAGGAGTGCAGCATGACAAGGTGCGCTTTTCTGACTGTATTCGTACTTTTTTTTTTTTTTAAATATTTATTTTTGGGCTTTTTGGCCTTTAATCGATAGTCTTAGTGAAGAGTGGGACAGGAAATGAGAGGGAGAAGAGGCAGGGAGTGGACAGGAGAAATTACATCAGGCCGGAATCGAACCTGTGTCCTCCATGGGCATCAAGCCCGAATGTGGTCGGGGCTACTAGTTGCGCCACAGTGCCCCCCTTTGTTCGTACTTTTGTTTGCATTTTTATGTCTTGCCATTGCTTTTCCGCTTGTTCCACACTATTGAATTTGTCTATTATAGCTGCACAAATAGTCCAAGCATTTTTGAGGAGCACAATTAGTATATCTCTCTGTTTGATGACATCTTATTGCCATGTATATCTATTTTCTGATTCCTTTTAATGTTGGTCAGCGGTTCTATGATTCCATTCAATTGCGCCTGTGATAACGTACAGTCTGCCGGTTTTAATTGAATTTCAATGACATCAATGTATATTCCACTAAGGCCTACCTTTTAAAGATAGGGATATTACAATGAATTAATGAACCTTGCTGTGTTTAAACTCCTCACCGGTGTTCATGGGCAGGACTTTGTCGTAGCCAAACAAGGTGGTGATGTATTCTTCATAGGCTCCCAGAATGTCGTTGTAGAAAGCACGGGATGTCAGGGTTAATTTGGAAGCCTGGGCATTAAGTGCAGCAATGATTTTAGGGTGACAGTGGCCCTGGTTCACTGCACTGTATGCACTTAGAAAATCATAGTACCTGCGGCCCTCAACATCCCAGAGGTAAATACCTGAAAGACAAAAAGGGTACATAGTCTATTTCTGAGACATCTGTTCATTCATCATCTCATTTGGCCTTTTTTGCAATAACAGGCAAAACAAATCCAGACAAACCCCATTTTGAATTCAAACCGCAAAACTGAAAGCCAAAACTAATTAAGGTAGTTCATTTCCATCAGTGATTCTGTACAATACTCATTTAGTTAACATAAGAGTAGAAGAGGGTTTATTGTTTCATAATTTCATCATTCTAACTATTAATAAAAGGATCAGAATCTCACAAGCTGATAATTTCTTAGTCATCACTCATACTACTGGATACACATATACTTAAGTTATTCAATACAATTCCATATGATTCCGTATAATAATCGTGATTTATGGCCAGTTAGCTAGCTAATGTACAGGTAGTTTATTTTGGAATTCCAGTTGTGGTAATCTTGTCCTGCTAGCATTCATTACAGCATCAGGGCTTCATGTGAAAAAAAAAAAAAACAATCACTGGACCTTCAATAAATGTGGGGTGGCATTTGATTCATTCATCATTTTTTCAGTGTGCAGAGAAATAGCAACATATTGCAAAGAGGTAGCATTGGGGAACAGAATTAACTTTTTGGCCTACCAGCCAAGGTGGCCATGCACAGTTGCCATGCCAACTGTAGTCATGTCAAGGGCATGGTTGTAAGCACTCCTAGCAAGTTTTATGGCAATTTAAGATTAGCTGATATGGCATCATTTCCTGCTTAGTGTCGATACATCAACAAATTACCCAATTATGACATAACTTCCTGTTTTGCACCTTCACCGTTGCCGAGATACAGGCTCACTTCCTGTTTGATGACTTTGCCATCATGGACTCTCTGACCTTTAATCACATGATCTGGGAGGATTGACCGATATGCATTATTTAGGGTGATATGGATATCAATATCTAATGGTTTAGGATGGCCGATGACCAATATTCATTTATTGAATTTGGCTTTTGCAAAAACAAAATAACAGGAACGAGTTCGTTTGGGAATGCCTTCTATGACAAACAGGCAACTTACAGATCTCACACCACCAGGAAATAATCATTCTTTTATTAATTTTGAAGTTTGACAAAAAACAACTTCAGTAAAGTCCTCACAGTTTTGAATGGATAGTACATTACAATTGAATTACATACACAGCTTATCTTACTATGGCTCGCTAATGAACACTGGAGTTTTCGAACAGCCAGTAGAGTAGGGACGCTACTCCTGCACGCCGGGAATATCCAATTGCCGCCTTCCAAGTCCCAACAAAAAACAAACAAACACCAGGCTTGTTTGTTGTTTATGAAGATTTTAGACGTATGCTACACTACAAGTGTTAGCCTGAGCTAGATATTTGATTCTATACAACATGCAAATCTCTGACCGTCATAGTCAGAAATATTTAAACTTTCATCCAGTTCCTCCTCAGATAGTAGAAGGGCATCAAGGTGTACAAGTTGTACACCAAGTCTCATTGCCCTTTGAATTTTAAAAGCTTGGTAAGAAAAAACTAAATACTCCAGTTCTCTCCATATCTCAGTTTACACATGAGCGAGTGGACATGCATCTCTTTTAATGGAATTCCATATCTACTACCATCTATTTCCAAATGGCAGGGCTTTCCTCAAAATAAAGGAATTCTACATGGACCTGGGCGGAGTTTTGTTTACAGTGGACTTTCTCCCATGTGGTCTCCCTCCTCCCTTAAAGCCACAGGTAATGACAAAGCCTTGTGAATGTGAATAGTTACTCAATAGCTCGTTTTGTCTGATTTGCGTCAAATTTTCCTACATGAATGGCCAATAGGATACTATTTTGCAAGGTTATAGTTGATCTCACAGGATATTGCCACAGCATACAACTGAAGCCAAATCTAACTGAAAGGGAAAATAACACAGATGCTTTGAAAGATCCACAAACTTGTATTGAAGCCACTCATGGACATACACATTTGCTTAAAGAAGGTATCGGGTTCGCCAAGTTTCTGCTGCCAAACTAAGACCCTAAGTGTGTTTGTTTACAGCTGATTTGAGGTTCATTTAAAAATGGCATCTTCACTGTCAAGGTCGGTCAAACTACCTCAAAAGTGCCTGACAGGCCTCAGACTCCAGAGTGTTTAGTACAATACACAAATCTAGACCCAGGCAGGTAACCAATAATAAGAAAGTTACACTCACCTTCTCCTCTTTCCAAAGCCACAGGAAGAGGATGGTAATTGTGGGCACCATACTTGTCTTCACGGGCATACAACTCCTGAGGGGTGAGCTGACGTTCTGCATGCTTTATGCTAGAGGCAGTACAGGACGCTGTGTGGGAACTGAAACGAACACGTGCAATGGTGGGAACAACGCGCTGCATCCCATTACTCAGTCTGAGCATCATCCCTCTTATCATGGAGACTGCTGGCCCTGCGGAGGACAGTACAATAAGAAGCCAATGTTAAAATGTGCAATTATGTGTAATCAATTCATACATTAACTGTGATGTTCATTTATACTATTTTTTTTCTGGCTGTTGGTAGTAATGTGTAAAACAAAGTCAAGCACACTGTCTTTCCTGCAGGTCACTTATTGCACCAAGCTTTCAGTCTGAACCTTGTCAGGGTAGAAATTGTTTAAGAACTGGCCTATTAACGGTCCATCCCTGCCTTTACATGATCAGACTGATTAGTGCACTGGCCAATCAAATAATAAAGTGCTCATATAGAAGATAAACAATATCACACTATGTCGGTTGACTTTTTTACCAAAGACATTAATAGGAACACGCTTAAATTGTGTGCCACTAGCACACATCCTATCCCAAAAGGAAGTTGGAATAACTCCTCAAACTTCAAGTAGTTCCTCAATAGTAGGGTTGCAAATTCAAAAGGATTTTCTTGATTAAAGGTCAAGTAATTAACAATTAAACGATTATTCATTCACACCCTGAAACTCAAATTAAAATTATATTGAAAACCAACAAATAAAAAATAAACATTTTTTTAAGGCCAATTTGTAGGTCATTTCAGAATGTCAGAGGGCAAATGTTCAGTTCCCCGACAGCAAAGCAGGCTAATTAACTCAAGACTATGTACGAGTTCAACTATTTACTGAACCTCAGACAAATGCAAATACACTAGTTACACTGGAGAATCCATACAGAAGAAGACATAGATCTGTATAGATAAGCTGGGGACAATGGGCACATGTCCACACCACTTTTGACACCTGAAAATAACATTTCACTGCAATGCATAGAACGCCTCTCAAACAATGTGCTTAAATCACCAGTGGCTAGATGATAATCAAACTGATACACAAAAATTAAGTTTATGTGTCGCGTTTCGTAAAGCAAGTCTAAGTTTTAGGCTACAATGTAATGCAGTGAGATGCAATAATCTTTGTTCCAGTGCATTAGGTAAGCTGTTCATCCAAAATACATGCTTTTCTAAGTCTAAGTTTGCTGAACACATGCAGCAAGGTTATTTTACTGTTCATACGCCTCATAGATGTATATGGCTCTCTCAACACTCTTAAAAGACACTTCAGCCTTTGTCCTCGAGGGAGGCTGTACAATCTCAGAAGCACAGTCACTGCGCCTGGGAGACTGTTGCTAACTTTTGATAATTAATATTTGAACCCGTAACACTAAGTCAGGAATTTAACCATGGTTAACCATGAAACCGGTAAGCATTTCATCCCTAACAGACACACACAACCACCAAGTTCCCATGCATGCACTGCCTGGTTCAATTTCTCTGCCAAGTTGTCAGCAGTATTTCCAACAGACATGCTTTCTGTGAGCAGGAACACTGATTTCACGCGCCACTCCTCCTCGATGTAGTGGCACGTAACAGCAATGTAGCTCTCTGTAGTCAACGTGGTGTAACAATCACACTGCATGCAGAGGTGTGTGCAGGACTCCTGTACTCATGACTAATAATTATTATCATTAATATTATTATTAATAATAATAATAATAATAATAATAATAAAATTAATTATTATTGCTGTTTGTGTTCTTAGGTAGGTTATATTGAGTGTCTGAAATGCATTACCATCAAAAAAAGGTGGGTTCCTGAAAAATAAATACAGCCACCAAACAGGTTGACACACATTTACTTTGTCCGGATACACCTCTTTTAACGCAGTGCGAGTTGTGATAACAGCATCGACCATAGCCAACTTCATCCTTTCTTTCCGTGTGGCTCTTCCAAATGATTTGTCAATGTGCCTCTGGATGGGATGCAAGATCCTAGCCCCACAGAAACCTTCACCATTAGCTGTAGTTAGTGGCATCATGCCTTTAAAGATTGTATCATATATTAGTTTTAAGATTTTGTTAGCTTGCTTGTCATTGCAATTTCTCCTAGCCAATGCAAAAGTGATGGAGATTCCACTGGAATTTTGGAAGGTAAGGTTGGATTTAAATGGTACATAAGAGGGCTTCTTGTTGTATTAAACCTAAACACAGTGTCACAGTGGTTACAATGCACATTTCCATGTTTGCCAAGAGATGCCAATTCTGCCCTTCAAAGGACTGTTAAACAAATACTATGTGCTGCACGTCAGAAACAGATCTGCATGGTCCATGCACACACTGTCCTACAAGAGTAGGGCCAATGATTTTCCGCGATAACGGAAAACGGACGGAATTCGCGGAATGAACCCTTTGAAACGGAATTGCAACTTTCAGACGGAAACATCATTTTGTGCATACAAATCGCCCAAATTCCCCTATATTTTGGGCTGCAAGGCTATATTTCTTTCAAATAAACACAACAACGATTGCAAGTTGCAACGATGAACAAACATTAATTAAAGAACAAAACCACTGAGAAAATGTCACGTCTGCGCTGAACTCCGCTCCGGTTGACCCACACGCCTCCGCTAAAGCCACATTCAGTCACATTCACGCGCTAGTCTTCCAAATCGCATTTAAAATAAAAATGTTTAGTCTTCTGTTCTGTTGATGGCTGGCAAACAACAATCTAAGAAGGGCACATATTATTCACTCATTTCAAGCCATCAATCTTTAAGCCATCAAGCCAACGAAATGTGAAACGGAAAATGCATTTTTTTGAAACGGAACATCATTGGCCCTACAAGTGCTAATTAGTACTGATGTTCTCGGCAATCCAGACTATTCTCATTTGTAGTTCCACGTTGGTGGAACGAACTGCCTAGTACCAGGGCCGGATTAAGACATTTTGAGGCCTGGGGCTAATTACCAGGATGAGGCCCCTATATCGCCCCGACGCACATCATGACACGCACACAAACCCACTGTGCACTGACACATCAGTGCTTTTAAGTCTACAGAAACACTCTATAAATATGATCAGTTTAAAGCCAGGGACAAAATGTGTGTAGTAGGCTACACTGTAGACAATAATAAACCAATAATGTAAATGTATAACCTACATATTTCCATTTATTCAAAAGCAAAAACAAGGCTAAATAGCCAGGGAATGACCATTATAGGTTACTCAAAAACCCAAACACAAGAAGGCAGACAGTCAGATATACAGTGCAACATCTCCAGGGTGGAAAGCATTTGAATTAGCTTACATACAAACAAGCTATTTTACAAACATGTGACTCACCATCACCATCATCACATCAGTGATATTAAAAGGCCCATTTTCTGCTCTTTCTCAATGCAAACTCATCAATGAGCTCTTCAAAGTCCAGTTAGCGCAGTATGTCATGCTCTATTGACATTAAAGTCAAATTGTTCAGTCTGTCCTCGCACATTGATTTCCTCAGTCTATGCTTAATAATTCCTAATTTGGAGAATTACCTCTCCACACTGGCATTACTAACGGGCAATGTAAGGTAAATCCTCAGCGCTATGTCCACATTTGGGAAAACACTTTGGAGATGCCTCTCCCGTATTAATGAAATTTAAAAAATCGCACGGAATGCAAGGCCACGTTCTGACAAAAACTTTATTACTGCCACAATTCTCATCAATACTTCTCGCCAGTAACTAGCCTCATCTCTGAATTGATCTAGCAGCTCCGCATCTATCCCACACACCTGCGTGCGCGCAAGCCAAGTGAGCGTGGCATTTCGGTGCGACTGGCCTGCTTTATGCATCTCCACCTGTTCAACAGAATGCTTCCAATCGGAATAACCAGAATGAGTGAAAGCGGATGATCCATTGCCAAATAGTTTACAAAAAAAACAATACACATTCCCAGTGGATGGAGAGTACACGAGCCATTCTCTTGGAACTTTTTCTCCATTTCGCAGTGTGCGGGTGAACAATGTTTTGCTTAGACATCGTTTCTGACTTTTGTACGTCCTTTCCGAAGCAGAAAAATCTGCATCTTTATTCTGACAGTGTGGGTGCCATAACTCCTTTCCCGACCCAGTAGGACCGAACCGCCTCGTTAACTTTTCCCCAACATGCAACATCTCTAGATATTTCTGTCTCTGCCACTGCCTCGGAATCAGCGCTACCTAGGTCCTCTGGTTCATCTCTGCACACTTGTGATTGTGAACTAGTACCTGGCTCTTCTCCATCACCATCAGTTGTGTCAGCAGAGATTGTACTGGCAGTTGGTTGGTCAGTGCTGGGAGAGGTAGCCGCAGCAGCAGGCTGACTAGCCGGTGGATTTGTTGCAGCACTCCATATATTTGTTACATTTGGAGTCTTCTTTAGTAATTCTGACTCATGTTTTTTTTTGGCCCCACTCTCGTGCTTTCTTTGACCTGACATTTTTGCGCATTATTTTTGTTTTCACTCTGAATTTTTCTAACGTTATGCGCGGTGACATTGACTCACTCGACATCGGGCAACCTGAGGCCCCCTGGTGGCGAGGCCCAGGGCTGCAGCCCCTAAAGCCCATTGTATTAATCCGGCCCTGCCTAATACTACCAGAGCAGGGGCGTCCCTCTCTACCTTCAAGAAGCTTTTGAAGACCTAACTCTTCAGAGAGCACCTCCATTCCTAACTGGCACCTTGACTAGCGCTTAACTTGCACTTCAGCAGTTACATTCCTGCACTTCTTTTTCCTTTCTAGGTCGTTTTTCTATTTCTTATGTAAAGTAGTATTTATTGTTACACCAGGTTTTTTATTGCTCTTAGCTTGACTGTTCTCTCCCTTGTACGTCGCTTTGGACAAAAGCGTCTGCTAAATGACTAAATGTAAATGTTGTTGTTTGACTGTTATTGTTTCCCTTCAATAAAATGATTCAGAACTACTTTCGGCACATTTCTGTTACCATTTGAGGTTTTAGAAAGTGCCTTTTTCTTGCAAAAATTATCTTCACACCTATGCAGTACCTTTAGCAACAACATTATTTTATTTAAAAATAAAAAATAAATAAAAATGTATTCATTAATTACGACAGTTATGCAATCAAAGCGAGCGGTGTACACCGATGTAAATGCCATATTTCTGCACTGTGAAGAGGGAAAACCCAGATACTCAAAGTTTGTGATGAATGTTTACAGGGAGTATACAGACTGACTACAGAAGGGTCAAATGATAAATTACATTTTAAGAATAAAATCAAGGACAAAAGTCCATGATAGAATTATATTGCTCTTGGGAAGCAAAAAAACCTATAAAATTACATTTAGATTTGCTATGTTTAACATATAAATAAGAAAACAAGACCCTTTTTCTACATACAAGATGTGTTTTCCATCTGGAAGTACATGGAATTTCACTACAAATACAATACATTACCGTTTTTTTTCCTAGTTATTACAACTAGGGCTGGGCGGTATGACGGTATATACCGTGCAACGGTAGAAATGTGTCTACCGGGAGAGATTTGGCCATACCGTTTCAACCGCGGTATACTCTTATTTTGAAATCCAATCGATTTCTTTTTAGATAATGACCTCCAAACTATACAGCGTCCCTCTTATTATACAGTAATTCGCCAAAACGATAGACATTCCTCCAAAAATACCTCTTTAACGATTTTGTTGCCGTTTTGTGATTTCTGCTGAGAAAAAAATTGTTCTTCAGGCACTCTAAAGTTTCAGGTGTTGCGTAGCAATCCATTACTTCCTGTTACGTTAAATGACCGGACTACTTGCGGAATGATATGAAAGATGGTCAGCGGTCATTACATTTTCGCAGCAGTGAAAATAAAGAAATTACAGACCTGCGAACGTTGGGGTGGCCCATTCAAATCAACGGAACTTTTTTGAACATTCTGAAGAGCCGTATAATACGATACCCAGTACAATTTTTAAGCACATAACCTGCAAGGACTGTCATGCCTACTTGTTGAGTAATCCTCGACTGTTGGGAAAGATTCAATATACTGAAAAATATGGACTGAAAAGTGTCTAGTGTAGGCATTTTTTTTCAGTATTCTAAAGTGAATGAGCTGTGAGAGCACAAGAACAGTGAGCGTCTAGCAGCGATTATCATAGACATACATGTATGCTTGTCAACGGCGATTACGGCCAAACCAACAAGATTCTAAGTAACATGGAGACAAAACTTTTTTTGGTACTCCACGTAGATCAAAAACCCTTGAATATAAAAACGACTCAGTGAAATCGTTTGAGAAATATAAACGCTATATTGCTTTTTATCCAGAAAAACCACAGCTCCATCATTTACTTGCGTCTGTTTACAGACCAGTCATCACCTCGTCATCACGTTAGCACGTCGCAGCAACGGGCTGAGGCGGTCAATGGAGCGTCTATGTATATGTCTATGTGTAATGGCCAACTTCCTAATTTTCTTATTTTAATATGTGGCCATATAAAGAAAATATCTCATCATTATTGCGTTAACATATGGACACACATTGAAAAGAAAGTTTTAACACTTGAGTTATCTTCTGAAAGTACATTAAAGAACCACTGAAACATAAGCACTGGACTAAATGCCACAGAAAGATTTTTCATTTTTCTTTACATACACTTTGCTTTAATTTTACTATTTAAAGATTCAATGGATACTGGCCACTATTGCTTAGGCCAATAGCCTATTGAGGCAGTATTGTTTCTGCACCTTAAGTGTTCTTAAGGGTCAATAAATAAATGTCTGTGGACACATTTCGCCACCACTGAAGTGTCCTCTTTTTCAAAAACCCAAATCTGGTCACCCTACGTATAATAAACCGTGATATATACCGTAACCGTGATATAAAATTACAAATACCGTGATAGAAGATTTTGGTCATATCGCCCACCCCTAATTACAACATAGTTTAAATTCAGCAGGGTATATAACTTGGAACTACATGTGGTTCCATATACCTAGAAATATATGATAACTTTAAGAGCTTCTAGCTTTTGAATAAGACAACTTACCACATGTTGTACCTTTCCTTATGGTCTACACGTTCTGCAAATCTTTGAAATTGTAAGCGGACCCCAACCAAAATAGCTCGGTGTCGGTGTCAGTGTCAGATCATAATTGAAAAAGCAGGCTGATCATTTTTGTCCGATAGTTAAAAGACGTGGTCGATGGTTAAGACAATACATTTGAACAAATCTGAGACGATGGTGTCAAGGCGGTTTGAACTAATATGGATTCACCCTTCATGTTAGTACATGGATATATCTTTCCATGTACTAACATGAAGTTTTAAACATACAGGTGTTGGGAACATTATCATAACGGGTATGTTCATTTCATTTACCCAAAACACCACTGCAAATGTAACCATTCAATTACATTGAAAACAGAAATGAATTAAAACAGGTGACCATAACGCAGCACTATGGCAATTCAAGCACTAAACTGAAGCGCATGTTTAAATGACAGACATTCACAGGGCATGTTTTGAGCACCATGGGCTGGTGTCACTCTTGCCACCGTGGGCAGGTTCAACCTTCTCTGCCTCTTCTCCTTGATCTACCCTCATTCATCTCGCTCTCATTCATTTTGGGTGTGCTTTTAGGTTGGTTTGGTTTTATTGGCAACAATTATATTTAACACTTAGCAACCATTTCATTTAAGGGAATAGTCATTGTATATGGTTGTTACAACCAACTTGGCTTTCTACCATAGATTGAATTTGGTGTACCTTTAACATGTAGGCTTACAGTTCATACTGTGAATACCATAGAGTGAAGACCAACAGGAGAATACACTGCTTAACATTGGCATAGAATTTTACTTGTGCGCTACCAACATAATCAGCTGTGCTGTTCATACCACAGATTTATGTATGTTATGGTCATGGTTGTATGGTCATGTTTATGTGATGCAGCCTGCATTAGTCTTGAAAAGTCGGGATCAGTAACATGACCATGTTTTGTTAACTTAAGATGTGAATGATTTTTAACAGTTGGCCGGTCATAACGTTTTTCATAACCATAGTGTACTATCTAGGCTACAAAAAAAATAATAATCATGGCAATGTGTATGAAATAAGCAATCTTACTTTCACTTAGTGTCCCTACATTTATGGTTTGATGAAATTATTTGCCAGGCCTAGACCTTTTGGGATTTATCATAAAATTGGCAGCCCTCCTCCCCAGCCCCACCCTCATTTTCATTTGCTGATCAGGATTAATCATTCACAGAAGTTTACCCCACCCCCCAGTCCCCTCTCTCAGCCCCTTGTTAGGATTTTTTCAAAATGATGCAGTTGGTGGAAGTTATACTAAAAATGGATTGAAAATGTTGCCTTTGTTCACCACTTTTTTAAACAGCAATGTAAATAGATTGGATGGCTATCCTCATCACCAAGCAAAAGACCCACAGCATCAAGGACCCATTTCACAGAATATTATTTAAACTACAAGGATTATAGAGGACATGGCAATCACACACCGTAGTATTTCTCCCCACTTCTACACAATACATTCTGACAAAATAGGCACCGACCTAGGCCTTACTCAATGGCTGAACTCAGACCTGTTCAAACTGCTACTGGATCTCAATAGGCCAAACAGTGGCTACACCCACAAACACCCCCTTCCAGACATCTAAAAGCTATATTAAGACACGTTCACAGCCAGATAATAAACACACACACACGTATAAATTATATTCAATCATCCACATGAGCCGTAATGACATTACACCAATAGGCTTACCTGTAGCTCTTTTTGAAAGGCTATTTTGAATTGCTTTAAAAAAAAAAAAAATTGTATTGTATTTGTTGGTTTTAAATATAATTTTATTTGAGGTTTTCGATATAAAATGTGCTGAAATTATTCATTTTGAACAATTATGCACGTTTTAACAATCGATAATACTGTGATATTAAATCAAGATTATAGTAACACATTTTCATACCATTACGTATTTGATTATGTAGTTACTTTAAAGCAGCAATAAGTAGTTCTGTTCCTAAACTAGCAAGCTAACTACTTAAAAGGCATGCAAAAACCTTGCAAACACCACCAACAGCCCAGTTGGCACTAATTGAAGCTTGCCAACACACTAACTGGTGTCTTTTGGCAGTATAGCTGGCAATATCATGCTGTGTAAGCTTTTCTTCCATTTTTGCCGGGTGTTCCAGCCCGGATCACAGAACTACATAGTGCATATCCTGGATGGCTACAGGGAAAATCACAGGTGTTTATCTGTCTTTCACATGACCATATGCTATATATACCTCAAAAGGTGTCAAACTGTTGCTTTAATAGAATGACAGGTATAAAGCCAAGTGACTGGATAGCCTACTAGCTGGCCACACGCCCACTCAAAGCTAAGCGAGTGTTTCACTTAACACTTCAAATTTCCATACGTCATCCATATAATCTGTAATAACAGTAACACGTTTAGAACAAACGTAGCATGCTAGTTATCCTATATAAGTGTATGTTTTGCTTTAACTGTACTTTCAGCGATGCTGGTGAATGGCTGTTGAGCTCAAATGTCAACAACCTATCACAATTACCATTATAAATTGATTATGTTGCTAGCTAACATTTAACGTTAACTTTCTAACAGCAAGTTTGTGATAGTAACTTTCCTCAAGTACGCGAGGAAAACATCTTTACTGTTTGCTACAGTGAAAGAGTACATACACCCGATCCCATTTAAATAGATTATGGGAAACGTTAGTAGTTGGCTAGATAATTTGAACACAGGTGTTCACTTGTCCACCATATGGACGAACTAGCTAGCTGACGTGCTAAAAACTTTAGAATGGCGACCATTCGCAGTGTCGTGAGCCTATAACTTGTTGGCGTGTTGCCCTAGCATAGCGTCAGCTATGCGAGTCCACATGTCTGTATTAGCTAACATGCTAACGTGAAACAAGATTGCGTTGTCAGTGCCTTGCCAATGTCAAGTCTAAATAACGTTACGTTAACGTGGTGGTTGTCCAGCTGAAGTTTGAAGTTTAAATTTCAGATTAAAATAACATTAAACTTGCTGTATAACTACTCATTTTCAATGTAGTTAATGTTACCGTTTGCAACACTGACGTTCTAAATAACATTAACGCTGTCATCAATGTGACGTTAGCGAGTTCATGGACACCAACTTACAAGACAAACTACGGTAATTTTAACATCACGTGGCTAATGCTCCTGTGTAAAGTCTACTATCTGTAAAACAAATAAATCAACGTTAGTTAACGTTGAGTTACCTCAATGAGTTCTTCGTGCACCACTGGCCGGTGAATAGTCATGAATCTTTCTATGGGCAGGTTGGTTGTTGCGCGTGGACGTGCGTTTATCTGGTAGTCCTGCGTCATGACGCCCTGCAGACTCAGCGTCCCGTCATCAATAAATAGGCTACATCCCAAACTGTTCTTTGCATGATTCCGCTGTCCTCGTTTTTTTGTCTTCCAGCTCCTGCCCCTGAAATTGTGCAAAGACTGACGTCACGACGGATGTCTCATTTCGTGAAGGCAGAGCCTGTCAGACCATAAACATATATAGACATCTATATATGTCTATGCGTCAGACGCTCTCGGGTGAAATGCTCTCAGGGGCCTTTTCCTACTGGCTAAAATGCTGCTTGGTTTTCCTGTCGCTACACGCACTTTTTGTATAACACCCAGTGCAGCACTTTATGCCTAGAGGTAAAGGTCCTATTCGACTGGTCGCTTTAGTGCTGCAATGGGCCAAAATGATGCATGTTTTTTATTCGATTTCTGGCTACATGGTTTTTATTTTATCTATTGTGGGATGTAGGCACAGGCAGAAGGCAACGGACTTTGGACTCGACAGGCGACCTCAAAACCAAAATTATAGCACCTGTGTCTATAATGTTCAGAGCTTAGAGTCTGTCACAAACAGTCAGTATGTGTTATTTTACAATAAATAAGTACCACTATCCTACATTTCCCTCAGGATAAATAAAGTATCTATGTCTCACTGTCACCTGTCACTCATGTGACATGCTGAATATGTAGGATTGCAAAGGAAATATGTATAAAATGTATACAAAAATGTATATGTTTATAAATGAAAAGTGCATTTGTAAAAACATTGTATTTCATTAATTATTTTTAACTTAAAATAACCCTCATTATTACCTGGAATACATAATTTAAAAAAAAACTTGAACTCTTCAAATGTAAAACTACACACACGTCATTCATCCTTCACATTGTACATAGAAAAAATTTGTAAATTCTTGTCCCACACAATCTCAAAGACATTTTTAACACCACCTCTGTGGTCCATTTCCTGACTTCTGGTGGTCACAGGAATTCTATTTACAATGAGCTCATAGATGTGTCTGAGGGCCCGTCCACACGGAGCCTGGATTGCCTGAATCCGGAAAGAAATGTTGCCGGATCGGCCTTGCGTCCACACGAACCCGGCGGATTGGGTGACTGCAACCTTGTGAATCCGGTCTCCAGAGTGGGTAGATTCGAACCCGCTAGTGAATCAGTGTTCATGTGGACGCCGATCCGCACACTTTCTAACCCAATGACCTAATTGCCCCACGTGAAAGCCCCAAGCCCCGCCTCGCAACCTCAACCTAAACTCTTATTAACCCTGCTGTGTCACTTTATAACAGCAACAACATAAACTAAATGTATATGACGTGGCGCTGCTGCGAGTGGCAGCCTGTTTTAGCAGCTCTCTGTTTTTCTACTTTATTCCCCCTCTTTTCGCGACTTTTTCGTGACTTAAAATTGTCTATTGTGCTTAGTTGTTCGTATTGGGATAGTGCGCTGCTCTACCTACATGTGGATAGTTTTTCGTGCCCTTACTTAGCCAGTTGGACGTAATTTTTGATACCAGCCAGAACAACATACACAACCGGCATTATTTAATAACTTAATTGGTTGCCATGGTGCCGCTGCGAGTAGCAAAGACATATATCCCTGTGCTCCAAATCCGACAGGCTGGCCTGCAGTCTCAAGTACTGTGGTCTGCTGGTGAGGTAGTCTGTGATCCATGGTCCACCTGCAAATCTGACGTGAAAAGATTTTTATTATAGATGGAAGTTTCAAAACGGTAACTTAACACAAACAAGGGTTATGGCGAAGTGCGCAATTCTAACTAGTCCTGTTTAAGTCCTGTGGTAACAGTGATTTTAGGTGGTAGAGAAGTTGTTCAGCAATCGGAAGATTGCTAGTTGGATCTCGACTTCTGTCTTATCTCACTTTATGCGCATGCTGCACGATGTCTTTACAGCAGATTCAAACACTCCGCTCCGCTCCAGCGCTTCTGTGTTGACGCAGATATTTCTTGACACGGCTCCGCGTGGACGTGATAAAAAAATGTACAGGGGAGATAAGGTAACAGAATAAATTGACTGGCCTTAGAAATTATGTCAACTACAACTACAATGACTGTATTACATTCAGACTCAGGCAGGTCAATGATGAAGTCTATGGATGTATGGGACCAGGGGCTACATGGAATAGGCAGAGGATGCAGCAACCCTTGGGGTTGTTGGTTTGGATTCTTACCCCGGATGCACACTGAGCAGGCCACACAAATTATTTTCTCCTAACTGGCCACCAAAACTGTCGCAGAGTTCTTTGAGATCCAGGGTGATCCAGGGTGAGCAGTGAGTAGTGTGAATGACTATGCTTCCGGGTACATTTCCCTGTGATCCTGCTATGCTACGCTATGTTAGCCCACACACAGCCCCCGGCCAATCCATTCCCTATTGGGAGCGCAGGGCGTACACCCAACAACACTTCTCCGCTGACCAACTTCGAATCTAAGTGCACGTTATGCAGAGGTACGGACAAAATGTTCAGGTTTATTCCTCGAACAAACACTGTCTGCCCAGAATCGGACGCAGTAGAGAAGGGCAAAACGGACTCGAGAATGACCGATTCAATCGAACCAGTGTCTCGGAGTATTTTAATCGGTTAGTGACACGAACCCATCACAAATAAATGGAGCAAAACTCGCATCTAAGCGGGGTTGGGTCGCATCAACATGGTGACTAGCGAGAGACACACCGCCAAGGCTATGCCCTTCGCACCAACCCGGGGCTTTTCCTTACCTTATAGTACCGGACACTCATATTTCCAATGGCCTATCCCTAAACAATAATGGCAGATTCTATTCCGGTCCCATTTGCTCTGCGCATGGGGCTCGAACTTGTTTGCAGGCCTAGAGGCCCCTTCAGATTTAACGTAGCGTTCTGGCGGAGCACTCTGAGACCCATGGTCACCACGTTCATACCGAAAAGACTGTGTCCCATAGAACCCTGCTTTGTGTATTAAAGCATAGTCATCAGCCAACGTGGCGGCTTCAGACACTGTTGCGACCTGATGATGATTCACTGATGTAAGTGGCAATTTGTTCCGGGAGACCATTTTTAAATTGTTCAATCAAGATTAACTGACGCAAAGCTTCTTGTGATTCAACTTCTGAGGCAGAGCACCAGCGGTTAAATTGAATAGATAGCTTTTGCACAAACTCCGTGTTATTTTGATCCGAACGTTTCCGCATCCCACGAAACTTTTGTCTATAAGCCTCTGGCACAAGTTTGTATGCTCTTAATACTGCTTTCTTTATGCACGAATATGTACACTCACGAATATGTACACTCACTAGCCTCTTGCGCACGGCCAGTGAGTGTACACTGGAGCATCAAGATGCGGGTGGTGTCAGGCAAATTGTAAAAGTCAGCCACACGCTCAAACAAATTGAAAAACGTTTCAACATTAGGTAGAAGTCTCACATTCCTAGTCACATCGACATTGTCATGGCCAAAAGGGCCAGAAGTACCCAATTTCCCTTCTTCCATCAGCTTTAACCCTTTGGTGCCGCCCCGTGTTAATATCGTTCCTTTTGGAACGATGACGTTTTGGTGCCATGACAACGGAAAATAACATATTTTTGAATTTTTTTTTTTTACAAAAGCCTCAAGACCTATCCAATCAGATTGCATGCTTTTTAAATCCATTTTATTGATTGGTTAGTCCCACAGAGCTTGTCAAATCAAGCTACGCGAGTTACGTGACATTGAGGTTAGAAAAATAAACATGGCGTCCGCAAGTAAGCGACACCTCAGTGAGTAACAGCGATTTTCAGGACAAGCAGAGGCAGCATTTCTAATGAATGATGAGTGACCAAGAAAGCAATGTACACAGTGGTATTGGATGGATTTCTAGTGGAGAAAAGTTTGAATTTCACCAAGGATTGGAAGGAGAAAGCGCCGGAGAAAAGTACTCTCCGACTCCGTTTCTATCACAAGGTACGTTTCATCGTAAATACACACACCCAACAAGGAGTCACTGCAAAGCATGCTTTCCACATTTGTTTCTCGGAGTAAATAATAAACTTTATCAAACCTTTGTATTTAGTTTTGTGTTCGGCTATCAACTTGGCTAGATTTGTAGATTTATAAGACATTTGAGGGCGAACATTCACATGTGTTTCGTTTACCGCAAAGCTGTAGTACGCACCTTGTACTAATAGCAAGCAACATGTTACTGGGTTTTCATTTTGGCGTTTGAAAGGCATAAGCAAGCAGGGACTTACAAGACATTTAGAAGAAAAGATAAAGGAGTATTTATTTTTCTTTCAAGATAATTTTCTAACCTAATTCTTGAACAATTTTGACAGTAACTTATGGTTTTAGTGTAGTTAGTTAGTGTAGTTCTGTCAATATTTCGTTGTTGATTTGAGACTTCAAGGTTTTGTGTGCTTGTAATTTCACGCCTGTACAATAATATATATATATATGTGTGTGTGTGTATGTATATATATATATATATGAGTGTAAAAGAAGAATAGAAAATTAACTGTTGCTTTTTCTGATCAATTGATTTTCAGCTTAGGTAATGGCAATATTAGCCACGAGGAGAGCAGCGGTGAGGGTGCTCCTGAAAATCTGGCAGCCAACCCAAGACCAGGGAGAGGGAGAGGTGTGAGACCAAGAGGGAAAGGGCCCCAAGAGGCCTACAAGCCAGGAGAGTTGGACCTTTTTATATATTGACGAATTCTGGCTCATTGGTATGGCAGTCAGAGTGCATGTTTGGTACCCTGTAGACCCAGGTTCAAATCCATGTGGGGTGACCACGCTCTCCCTTCGCTACAAACTGGACATATTTTATCACACTGAATTTTACTGGAATTTTGAAATGTACATAATGTGGAGGACGCCAGATATTGGGCTGTAATATTTGAGGTTTTGCTCAGATCAAGCTGAAATTTTAGGAAGATATGGCTGATTGAGTATGTTTTGATTTGTAGTTGAAATTTTTTAATAAATATGTATACTTAGCTCTTCAGATGAGAAATTGTAGATAATTTATGCGCATAATTAATACAAATTTGCATAAATATATATGTTTAATAAAGAAAAATCTTTGAAAAATGAAAAAACTGTGTGCTGTGTTGTACTCCTTACTATTAGCTTTAAAATGAGATCACACATTAATATATGTTACAAAGTGTTCTTACATCACTGCTTTAATTGAAAGCTCTCTAAATCGGTCACTTTAGGGGCTGGCAACCTTCTGTTGCTCGAAGGTTAATAAGCCAGCAGGATGAAGGTCTCCTGGAGGTTCTGCAACTGCAGGCAACACCTCTCTCTCCACTGGGGCAGCTTTAACAATCCTCATTAAACCTTTAGCCCTTTTATCGGCGGTAGTCAGAGCAATTTCAAAATTATCAACTAGTGACCGTAACTGGTCTTTAGTGAACGAATTGAAGACCTCCCACGAGGGAGATTTCACGAAATCATCTAATACAGACATCGTTACTACCCAGATTAGGCTACACTATCCTCTCAAACAGGTCATACTCTCCAGATCATAGACTACCCAGATTAGGCTACACTATCCACTTCAACAGGTCAAACTCTCCAGATCATAAACAAAAGCACAGCACAGCCATACAACTTCCCCAGACCTACACCACAATTATCCTAGTCTGTTTTCGGAGGCAACTTTGCAGCTACCCCCCACGAAGAACCTAGTCTCCCCCGAAGTAGTCTCCCCACCACCAGGATTTTACAAAAAACAATAAACGAGTGTCCGATGGAAGAAACTGAAAACAGTTCAGCAGGGCACTCCTATCTGTCTGCGAAAGAAGTATGCGTACATCAAGGCTGGCTTTAGACAAACACTGGAGAAGCAAGTAAAGCAAACACTGGAGAAGCAAGCAAACACTTGCAAGTTTACAAAAACACTAATTCAATTTGAAATTCAATCTCATGCCTCTCGCCCCCAACAAAAAAAAAGACGAACAATCTTGACTCAATTTCCAAATCAGTGTAAAAAGTTACTCACGTGCAAATAAATCGCCGCAAAAGCGAAACAAAAACGTTAGTTTGACGAGCCCCCATATTGTTAAGGCCTAGGGCTGCCGAAACAATAAGGGAGGCAGAGGCAAGCGAATTGTGGTCAATCAAGGATATTTATTAATTAATTGTTCTCCAAAAGGACAGCGGAACAGTCAATGGTGTGGTTTGCGAGCAAGACACAGGTCACGAAAGCAGCTCCTATGATACTGGACTCACACGTACGTGTTGGAATGCGTTGATCCGTCAAGGTTGACGAATCCCCATTCACTTTGAATGGGGTGACCTCATCCTTTGGCGAACTGAATTGTGGCTCCGTTGGGTTGCATTGCGTTTCATGCGTTGCTTGCGGCAAGAGTTGAAAAATGTTCAACTTTTCGAGAGGCAACGCATGCGTCAGCCAATCAAATTACCTTTCATGCATAACTGACAGCACAGGCGCTAGCCAATCAGATCGCGTTTATGCTAACGTCTCAAGAGCGGGAAGCTCAAAAAAAAAATGGCGGAGCAAACTCCGTGTTTGTAACTAAAAGTTGTTTGTTTGACTTTTTTTTGCTTAGATTTTTTTTAAGTTACCGAGAAATAGACACTGTACGATGTAAAACCCATTTATTGTAACTGAAAAATGCGTCTGATATGATTTGCGAGGTGTCTAAGCCACCTATCTAATGTTAGCATGCTACTACTCACAAGGTAAACAGCTTGCTAGTGGCGTGATTGGTTTGTTGACCTGTCAATCTCACTATAATGTCTCTGTTATCAACACAACCCCATGTGCCAGACTCCTCCTCCTCCATCTGTTGGATCAACACATTCCAACACGTATGTGTGAGTCCAGTGTAAAGTGTAATCAGCCTGTTTTAATGTTTTAATTTAATGCATTGCAAAGTATTAATGTTAATTTGATGTATTTATACAATGCATAGTGTCTCATATAGGTGTTTGTGAGGTACTTCAAGATATCCGTCATTTGATTCAGGTTGTAGAGACCAGGTCATGTCAGTACACAAAATAATTTGTGATGTATCTACTCTTTTACGGAACAACCATACCAGCCAACTGGAGCAAGTACTGCCCTGGGGCCTGCAGGCCAACTGACTGGAGCAGTGGGTCCCATCCAAGGCACCACGGGGCAACAAAGACCAGCTGTGAGTCCTGTCCAAAGGACTATAGGGCAGCAGAGTGCAGCACTGGGACAAGTGCTGGCATCGGTGGGCCATAAACATCCAACGTTGAATTTGTCATTGGTATTTGGACAGTTATTGACACTCAGAAGAGCCGCAGCTGTTGCATGTTAGGTGCGAGTAGTGCCCACTGGCCTGACTGCTGTCGGTTGGTGTAAAACATTTTCATAAGACTTTGCAATGTTTAACCAAGCCCAAGAAGTAAAAGGCAAGAGGGCCGATTTAAGGTGGTCCTTAATGAATAACAAACGAACAATCATCATCAAGTTATATGAAATGCAAGGCTCAGTTTGACACGTTTAGCCTAAAGAATCAGGCAGCTAGCTTGCCTGTCAGACAACCAGCACGTTATCACATGTACATTTTTTGGTAGGAAAGCTAAGCTACATGTCTGCTGATGGTTAGTTTCTAACATTTCGTTTTAATAAGAAGAATAAATGATGGAAGTAATGCATCACCTGAATTATTTCATTCAAAATGGATAAATGCCTAAATCCTATCACTGATTTGGGTGTTGTTAGGTGTAGAGTGCGGTAGAAGCTATAATGCCTACGGAAAAGAGAAGGATTCAGAGAGAGAAGCAGCTAAAGGAGACAGCAAAGGGGAGCACATCTTCGAGTTGGTTACAAAAAAGCAAACCAGCAGGTGAGACAGAGACATTGCATTGTGATAAAGATGACAATGTGTAGGCTAATTCATTAATGTGAAACAGGCTCATGTGTGAAATAGGCTCAGACTAATATTATAAGCCTACTTGGCAATTATTATAATTACATTACATTTAAGATGAGGAGCAACCACAAGCCTCCAGACCAGAGAAAAATGTGGACCAGGAGACACAAAGGACAGGTAGACCTATGTGCTGATCACCAAATATGAAATGAAAGGACCATGCTACAGGGATAAAGAGCCGTATGCTAAATAATTGTAATCTAAAAAAAGTATAGGCTATTTTAGAGATCCTTTCAAAGATCTAGCCTGAGCAGAACAGAAATAACATACCACTGCTTCTAGTGGGCCTTATAATAGTAATGATAATGGTAATAACAATAATATAAAATTGGACAGATGATGAGCCAAGTACATCAACTGCAGACAAAGACAAAGAGCCAGACCCAGATGAGAACAGAACAGACTTGGAAAACAGGGAAAGGACAGACGACACAGAAAGTCAGGACAGGATGCCAACAAGGGAGGATATTGAGATGGAGAGTGAGGCAGAATCCATGAATACAGATTTAGATTTTTTGCTGAGATTGAGTAATCCAACAGATCCATTTCATGTACAGAGCAATAATCTTAAATACAATCAGGCCTTTATCAAATTTTCACATTCAGTCAGGCCTTGCCGTCCTATTATGAAGTTCCCAAAAAATGCAGAAGGGTGCTCTTCTCAAGCCCACTGGTAATGATGATGACCCCTGGCTGGAATGTTCTCCACAGAATGATGCCATGCTCAAATAAATTGCTGTATTTTATCGTTTAATGTATTACTATTAATAAAGACCCTGTTCTTCTCAGTTCTCCATTCAGTCAGTGTGATTTTTTTTTGCCGAGGGGGGTGCCCTTTTTTCAGGTCAGAGCAATGGCCCTTCAAAATTTCTGTGCACGTCCCTGAGCAATAGCAATGTAAATAGTTTAAAATATTATTTATTAAAGTAATGATTCATTATTCTGTGTTTCCTGTAGTGTGTAAAATCAACATTTCCACAATTCTTTTTTTTTGATTAAATCTTTCAAAAGTGTGTCTTTGCTTCTTTTTTCCATGACCAAACAAAACTGGTGTTTTTAATGACAGTTTGTGTAAAACAGCACACCAATAACAATAATAACAGTAATAACAATAATGATGTTGAAAATCCGAATGAAAACAAACAGCTGGTAGCCCTGCTAAACTGAACAGCATATTATAGTGATTGGATCGAATACAAGGTACAAGAGGTGTCTGCTCCAAAGAGGATTAAACAAGAGGGAAACTAACGTTAAGTTTATTTCTGTGGTTTGCTGTTTGCAACAGATGGTTGATGGTTTCAATAGCCCTTGCATTACATTACATTACATTTAGTCATTTAGCAGACGCTTTTGTCCAAAGCGACGTACAAGGGAGAGAATAGTCAAGCTACTAGCAATAGAACCTGGTGTAACAAGAAATACCACTTTACATAAGAAATATAACAAAATGAAATAAAAAAGAAAAAGAAGTGGCGAAATGTAACTGCTGTAATTGCAAGTTACGCACTAGTCGAAGTGCCAGTTAGGACGGGAAGTGCTCTCTGAAGAGTTGGGTCTTCAAAAGCTTCTTAAAGGTAGAGAGGGACGCCCCTGCTCTGGTAGTGCTAGGTAGTTCATTCCACCAACGTGGAACTACAAATGAGAATAGTCTGGACTGCCGTACTTGCACAGACGGCAGTGCCAAACGACGCTCACTAGAGGAGCGCAGTATCCTGGGTGTAACATTTGCCCTTACAAGAGCATTTAGGTAGGTGGGAGCAGAACCATCAAGCACTCTGTAGGCAAGCATAAGTGACTTGAACTTGAGCGAGCAGCTACAGGCAGCCAGTGGAGGTCAATGAGTAGCGGGGTGACGTGTGCCCTTGCACAATACACAACCTCTTGCACCTCTCTCCAGCCGACGGGCCATAGTCCATTGTTGAATGTCTGCCGTTAACACAAGATCCACATGCCTCATGTCTGTATGGAACTGTTGAAGATACTCCTCAAAGTCCTTTCTTTCAACTCTCAAACTTCCCATTTTTCTCTTGAGTGAATAAAGACTTCTTTAACTTAACCTGCAGAATGCAATCCTAGCTTGTTCTTTCTTCTTCGCCTGAGGAGCTCACCCCTCCTTAACATAGCCAGTCTACTTTTTCACATTACTTTTTACCTCTGCCTGCAGTACACTCATACCTTCTCTCTGTTCATCATCTGCCTGTTACCGGGTTCTCACTGTGAAACTACAGTGACAGTTTTGGTCACTTGCAGTGATTCTCTAAAGTCTTAAAAACAAAAGGTTTACGCTATTCCATCCATATGGACAATTTGACTTTCTAACATTTATGACCCTGTTGTTTTGACTTCAAGAGGACTAATGCCCTTTCTACACTAAATATGCAGAGGGTGCTCATACCTCAAGAGAATGTCAGCGTGTCAAATGAAGAATACAGATGGAAAAGGAAACTATCACTAACACTTAATGAAGATAAAGGTACTTATGATGTCATAATGCAATGGAACACTAATGATGAGAAGGTACTTATGATGGGCCGTGGAACACTAATTTGCACATAGACCACGGTAACATTACTATTCAAATTTCAGTGAATGTGTGTTGCAGAATATTCCCCCAATAACTGAGGAACTGAGGGATGACATATGTGACTCTCTGTCAAACCTCTATGGACCAAGAGATCAGTTGGGTGCAAGGTGACAGCAAGGATCCCTACAGTTATGGGGATAACTCATGATAACTCATCACCACTCACCAGGCAGGAGGTGAGGTGGGGGTGAGTCTTATGAGAAGAAGAGATAGGCAGTAAAAAAGGGAAAGTCACAGCTCTTTTAAGTTAATGATTCCTCCATAAATTATAATGTAAAACAATATTTAAATGTTTTAATTTCTAGTTGTTAAGGGAGTGTGTGTTGTATGCTGCAAATATGCTCTCTGTCTCTGTCTGCATTGTGGTTGAGGCGCTCTTGATTGTGCCTCATGACATATGCAGATCTTTGACTAGGGATTTAGTTAGAGTACAAAAAATGTGCTGAGCTTAGGTGCTTCTTTATTTAACTTCACGCCACCATGTTGCTCCCAGACAAAACAACAGATTACACTCAGGGGCGGAGATCCCATTTCGTAGGGGGGGACAATACACGGTAACATTTCAGAGAGTAATTCCTGGGGGGGGGGGGGGGGACACAGGAAAATTGCAGATGACCCCGCCCCCGCGACGCGAGTTTTGCCATATTTTTCACACGCGGATGACCCCGCCCCTCCCCCCGCGACGAAGTTTTGCCATCTTTTTCACATGCATGGACGTAATAACTAGTGCTGTCAGTTTAACGCGTTATTAACGGCGTTAACGCAAACCAATTTTAACGCCGTTCATCTTTTTATTGCGCGATTAACGCGATTTTTTTTTTTAATATTTTTTTTTTTAAGATTAACGTTCTTTTTGGCCTAACGTTACGGTTTGAGTGAATGTGAGCGCGATACGGCGAAATGGATGATAAAAAGCTTCTGAATGGAAAGTTTACTTTTAAAAGTTGTGTTGTGCAAAAGAAGCGAGCTTCACTGTTGTCTGAAAATGTCAGGCAGCTGGCTGAAAGCAAAGAAGTAGTAGGCTTACCTTTTATTGGTAACCTAACTGTTACGGTTCAATGTTTCTGAAATAAGAGGCCTGACTGCTATGTTCCCAGCAAACTTGAAAAAAAGAAAATATTAAGCCATGGTTAATTTTATTTTGTACCGCTCTGTTTGGCAATGTTGGTTTTCAATCAAATAAAACTTTGCATAAAGCAAGCCAATCCACTTTTCCATGTTGATAAGGGCATTAAAATAAAAATAAAATGATGGAAAAAATAAATAAACGAAGGGACATTTAGAATAGATACAAATTTGCGATTAATCGCGATTAATTTTGAGTTAACTATGACATAAATGCGATTAATCGCGATTAAATATTTTAATCGTTTGACAGCACTAGTAATAACTAATTTTTAAAATACACAGAGGAACACAAATGTCCGGCAAGGCAAAACCAGATTTTGGAATCCCTGCCGGACGCTTTTTTTTAGGTCTCGAAAAGAGGACATGTCCAGGTAGAATTGTATTTACAATGACTGTTGGGGGGGACAACTTTATGGTAGGGGGTTTGTTATTCTGAGCCCAAGGTGCCCATTGAAGCTGGACGTCATGTGTTCTTGAATGATTCCCTGCTCTTCTAGCCAATCAAGACTCATACCACATCACCTTATGGACACTAGCTGCTCTTCTGCAGCTAACAGAGTGCCCACAGATACTTCATGCAGGTCATCAATTTCTTGTGGACTCGAGCCGAGATTCAAAGCTGATCCACCTGTAAATTACCCGTCTTTTTTATCTTTTCTTGATAAATCAAATATATCATTTATTAAATGTTTTGTGATGTAATGTCATCAACACATTCTTTAGAAGCATGCTGTAAAGGCAGCCAAAATGTTACCAACAGAACAGAAAACACTAGGTTGGAAGGGGTATATATAATGTCTGAATATTATGGAACAGTAGAATAATAATAATTGTTGATAATAATAATTGTCAGATTTTATTCGCACAAACGACACACTGCAACACACACGTATATAGTGGTGACACAGGACACACGCACACGCAGGCCTGAGGTCGCTGTGAATTTACTCTCTGCATTTCTCCCATCCTGGACTGTCCTTCCTCCAGGACCCCAGGAGCAGTGGGCAGCCTTTAGGCGCCCGGGGACCAAGTCAAGTGATCCGTCTTGGTCAGGGACGGACAGTTCAGTTCTTCTGGATGTTTTTCTGTTGGGGTTCTTAGTGGAGGAAACCCCTAGTGAACACGGGGAGAACATGCAAGCTCCACACAGAAAGGCCCGGGAGATAGCCCACATGAGCACTGGAGGACTGGGGAGAACCTACCTGTTAATTGTATAATTGACAAGTGATTGTGCTCCCAATTATTGCTGATGCATTTCAGGTGTGTGTGTCATGTGACTGTCTATATAAGCTGATGCACCTGCACAAAATAAAGTGATTGAGTGTTCTCAGAACTTGCATCCAGTCTCGGTATGTTATTTGTCCTCCCAAAGTTTATATAGATTGAGTCTGTATATCTAGCAGTCAAGCTCTGTTTAACAGGTTATGGGCCCAGATGCGTTTGACGTTTGTGCGCAGAGATATCCGGCGTGAGTAGCCACCGAGAGACATTTGTTTATATGCGCGTTTGAATGCGTGTCTCACGGATTGGAGTGCCAGCACCATGAGCGAACGTACAAGTTCACGTTGGTCTCGTCTTGTGTTTAACGGAGACGAAAGGAACTATGAACTGTGGGAGACTAAGTTTTTGGGCCATCTGCTGTTGCAGAAATTGAAGGACACAATTTTGAATCAGCCCGCCGATGGCGCGGAAGAAAACGCACTGGCTGAGGATGCGGCGAAGAACGCGGAAGCGTACGCGGAACTGATCCAATTCCTTGATGACAAAAGTTTGTCTCTGGTCATGCGAGAGGCAGCGGATGACGGGCGTGGAGCGCTCAAGATTTTGCGCGACTATTATGCAGGCAAGGGTAAGCCCCGCATTGTATTCCTGTATACAGAACTGACTTCTTTGCAAAAGATGAGTGGTGAGAGTGTGACTGATTATGTCATACGTGCCGAGACTTCAATCACAGCGCTGCGTAATGCTGGAGAGGTTTTAACCGATGGACTATTGCTTGCAATGATTTTGAAGGGGCTGCCAGAATCATTTAAGCCTTTTTCCATTTTTGTCACTCAAAGTGATGAGACTCTCTCTTTTGCGGAGTTCAAGACTAAGTTGAGCAGTTATGAGAGCAATGAAAGCAGGCGCACAGCTGCGGCCGACGACAATGTCATGGGGGCCCGTGCGCATCCAAGGAGGGCTGCCCCGGGAGGCGCAAGTGCGCGCAGCACCAAGAGCAGGGACATTGTGTGTTTCCGTTGTGGCCAGAGAGGTCACAAGGTAAGAGACTGTCAGCGTGGTCAACAGTGGTACAGCCAGGGCGAGAGTACCGCACGGCGAGGAGGATGGAGACAGCGGCAGCAGGACAACGCGCGCGGAGTTTCCGAGGAGACGGATGACAACACCTTCGTGTTCAAGCTTGTGACCAGTGAGCCAGAGAGCGGTGTCACCAGAAAGGGCCTGATGGTGGACACCGGTGCGACTTCGCATATCATCACCTGGCGAAGTTCAAGAGCTTCAATGACCGATTCCAGTCCGAGACGCACTGCGTGGAGCTGGCCGATGGCACAAGCTGCACGGGAGTCGCCGAACGCAGAGGAGACGCCGAGGTGTGTCTGGTCGACAGCAGGGGGCGGCGCCGCAGTGCCACACTGAAGCAGGCGCTTTACATCCCCTCGTATCCCCAAGACATCTTCTCCGTGAGAGCTGCAACTTCCAGTGGGGCGACGGTGATCTTCAAGGATAGAGAAGACATCTTGCAGCACAGAGACGGTACACGCTTCCTCATTCATGAGCATAACAGACTGTTCTATTTGCCTACTGTGCCAGTAAACAATAACACTGATGATCAATGTATGAGCTGTCATGATATTCAGACGTGGCACGAGATTTTAGGGCACTGTAATTTTGATGATGTCATGAAGTTAGAGAATGTTGTGGACGGCATGTCAATCAGGGGTAAAGCGTCCAAATCCATGTTATGTGAAGTGTGTACTCAGGGCAAGTTCACTCAGAGCAGGAACAGGAAGCCTTATGTGAGGGCCAAATCAGCCTTAGAGCTGGTTCACACTGACTTGGCAGGCCCCATTGACCCGGAGTCCAAGGAAGGGTATAGGTATGCACTTTCCTTTACTGATGATTCAAGTGCAGTGTTTGTGTACTGTCTAAAGCACAAGAGTGACACTGTAGAAGCCACAGAGAGGTTTCTAGCCGACACAGCCCCATATGGGAAAGTGAAGTGTATCAGGTCTGACAATGGTACAGAGTTCACAGGGCAGGGTTATCAAGTCCTACTGCGTAGAAATGGAATCAGACATGAAACATCAGCACCATACTCACCACACCAGAATGGCACTGCCGAGCGTAACTGGAGAACCCTTTTTGACATGGCTAGATGTATGCTCTTGGAGAGCCAGTTAGCCAAGGAGCTATGGCCGTATGCGGTCCAGACAGCATTAGTGGTGAGGAATAGATCTTTCAACAACCACACCAGAGAGACACCTTACTTTATGCTGACAGGAAGGAGACCTAATGTCTCCAGGTTGCAGAAGTTTGGTACCGTGTGTTACGCCTACAGGCAGGACAGGAAGAAGCTAGAGTCAAGGTCTGACAAAGGCATCTTTGTTGGTTATGACAAGAACAGTCCAGCCTATATGGTCTACTACCCTGACAGCAGGAAGGTGATGAAGCACAGACTGGTGAGGTTCATGTCCTGTGTTGAGGGACAGCAGACTGATGACATGTCCGACAATGACAGTGGTGTGCAGTCTAGCACAACCAGACCTGACCCTGACAAACCCGAGCAGAATGACATCCCAGAGGCTAGGCCAGGTCCAAGCCAGATAGGCCTACAGACAGGTGAGGTCAAGCCAGAATCCCAGTCTCCACGGAGATACCCTGCTAGAGAGAGGAGGAGGCCAGACTTCTATGGGATAGAGAGTGATCAGGCTCAGATCAACATTGATTATTGCTACAGGATGGTTTGTAATGTACCTCAGACGTTCAGAGATGCTGTGACTTCATCCAACTCAAGAGAGTGGGTAGATGCAATGGATGAGGAGATGAAGGCACTGAGGGATAACACATTTACTCTGACCACCTTACCTGAGGGCAAGAAAGCAGTGGGGGGTAGATGGGTGTATACTCTCAAAACCAATGTTGATGGATCTGACAAGTACAAGGCCCGCTATGTAACCAAGAAGCAGCCAACTGTAGCACTGTCAACTTGTAAGGCAGAGTATATGGCGTTGGCCACCACCACACAAGAGTGTCTTTATTTATCTCAACTGCTTGAACATCTTGATGACTGTCTGTATGATGTACCTAAGATTTTTGAAGATGACCAAGGTACAATTGCATTAGCCAAGAATCCAGTCAGCACACAGTGATGTAAGCACATTGATATAAAATACCATTTTGTGAGATCAACTGTTAATGAGTGTAAAGTATTGGAGTATAGCCAGTTAAGTGCAGTTGGTTTCCATGTTTGTTTTTTGTTGTTGTATGATTTATGGTTGTCAATAATGTGTGATCAAGTGGGGGTGTTAATTGTATAATTGTGATTGTGCTCCCAATTATTGCTGATGCATTTCAGGTGTGTGTGTCATGTGACTGTCTATATAAGCTGATGCACCTGCACAAAATAAAGTGATTGAGTGTTCTCAGAACTTGCATCCAGTCTCGGTATGTTATTTGTCCTCCCAAAGTTTATATAGATTGAGTCTGTATATCTAGCAGTCAAGCTCTGTTTAACACTACCCCTCAGGACCAACAGCACCCCATGCGGGAATCAAACCCAGGACCTTTCTTCTGTAAGGCGGCAGTGCAAGCACCTGAGCCACCGTGCCACAGAATGCTTTAAAGTGATAAATGCTGTAGAAAAATACAATTCATTTGACTCCATTAAATTATAAAATTCAATTCAAGTTTATTTATAATTAAATGATCTACAATATTACCAAGCATTATATAAACCAGTTGTTAGATGTAATAGCATGGCACACAAGGAGTTAAGTGAATGGTTACTGAAAGAATAGTTCATTAATAAAATGGGCTCTAATTTCATTGATGGGTCTGCCATGCATGACTTGAAGCTAATTTAATAATTTGGCATAATCCTTTTGCTAATTTCATAACATGAACAAGAATCTAAATGCAAACATTGGTGGGTCGCGTAATGTTGGTGTCATGATTTGGGACATTTTGGCCTCTAGAGGCCGCCAAAAAGAATCTTTGCCTGTTGTGTCTGCATGTGCTTTTTGTTTACTTCCTGCCTTTGTTTGTGAATATTTTTCCATGATGGATTTAAGATACATTTTAGGCTGATACATAAAATAAAATAATCGTGTTTTCATGCTTATTATGAATTATCATTCGTTTGCAATGACAAATAATTTATTTTAATTCTTAAAAAAATGTATTAAAAAAAACCTAGTACGACGAGGCCCCCCTGATGGCAACTGCCCGCCTTTGCCCAATGGAACGCACCGCCTCTGGTCACATGACCTGGGATCATATGTTCCTTGATGGATTTAAGATACAATTTAGCTATAAAGAATATAATTAAAGAATTGTGTTTTCATTTTTATTATAAATTGTCATTCGTTTGCAATGACAAGTGATTCATATTAATTATTGAAAAAAAGAAAAAAAATTGTAAATGCGACGAGGCCCCCTGGTGGCCGAGGCCCTGGGCAACTGCCCGACTTGCCCAATGGGACGCACCGCCCCTGGATTGCTGCTGTAATAAGAGAAGGAGGAAGGGGTCCGCTGTCAAAAATTTTATATATTTCAATTGGGATTCCAATGGGCCCAGGAGTTTTTCCCCTTTCATGGCAGCTTCAGGCAATTCCTCAGCCTTAAGGTCAAACAAGACAGTCTTTGTTTACGGGGGCAATGTCCAAAAATTGCTTTTATATTTGCAGAGCTCAGAGTATTCTGAGCAATACAAACTATTATAGTAACTATTCTGAGGTATTAAAAATACCTCTTCAATTTTTATCAAATTATTACAGGGATTCTTGAAAGAAAATCAGTTTCAAAGTTTCAAAAACCAATCAAATCATTACAGGGATTCTTGAAAAAGATTATCAGTTGGCCCCTTAGAAAGACTTTAAAATCTTGTTTATTCTTGAATTATTTTCATAATAGTAACTATTAGCCATGACTTGAGTCCATATACTATAGGCCGAGGGAGTTCACGTGCACCATTATTGTATCAATTCAGTGCCACCCACACTACAAACACAACACCCAAATACCTGTGCAAATGCAGTTTCCCAGAAGAAAAAAAAACATTTACATTTACACCCAAATGCCTGTGCAAATGCAGTTTCCCAGAAGAAGAAAAAACATTTACACTCCCCCCACCAGCTGGTGTTTTTTATACAGTACATCCTGGTGCCATCACTTCCCCTTGTAAATGATGCAAGCATACAGGCCAGTACATAAACGTACATACGTAAAAGAAAACATATGAAATCACGTGGCCTTCTTCCCTTGCTGCAAGGTCCTGTTCTGATACTTGTGTGCCCCTTGTAGGTGCTTTTGATGGTGGACACGGGTTTGCATGAGCAATCTGACTGGTCTGCAGTTACACAGCCCTATACACAGCAGGGTTTGATGTACTGTGTGTTGTGACACAATCCTCCCGTAATATGGTTTGTCCTTCCTCAGACCACTCTTGGTAAATACTCACCACTACAAACCAGGAGCACCCTACATGACCAGACATTTTGAAGGTGCTCTGAGCTGTCAATCTGTCAACCATTGACCGATGTCAAAGTCACTCAGGTTCACTCATCTCACCAGCATCCAGCATGCCAACCATGAAAATGCACTTTTTGTTTGATGTTAAAATGTATCATATACCTTAAAAAGTATGTTGTTACAGGCTAATCAGTGTAAGTCACTTAATCTGTGAGTGGTTGTTACGACCCTGTGGGTCTGCCTATGTATTTTTGCCGGTGCTTCTGTTTTGTCTTGTGTGTCTTGCAGGTGGGTTGGTGCGCAGTTGATTGGGGCTCTAATCCCATTGGGCCTATAGAAGTCCCGGCCCTTTAAAAGCGTCCGGGATTCCATCATACGGGGCTTGCTTTGGGGTTCGCGCATTTTCTGTTGTCTGCCACCATTTGTTGCCGTTAGGCCCAGCCTCGGGCCTTGCCCACGCCACTACCATCATGTGCGCTACTCACCGGAATGAGAGACCGGGAGAGAGTGCCAGGCTGTTGAGGCCTGTTCGCGAAGCCTTGTGTTTTTTGCTTGTTACGTTATTTTTGAGCCTCAGTTAAATTATTTTTTTCTTTGTCCAATAAATTCACGGTTATTTTTATTCCGTTGTCTGCCTGTGTTTTAAAATCTTTGTCATGTCCTAAAGCTCTAGACAGGGACGTGACAGTGGTCATATTGTTTTGACTCATTAATGTATATACCCGGCATAATTGCAAATTATGTAACTCTGTATTTCTATGCACAAAATATATATTTTGCCTTTCATTTCCAAATAGCTTTTCGGCACCTTTATTTGTGACTTGTATAAGCAGTAATTTTCAGGTATTCTTCAGATCCTTTAAATATTGCACGTTAACGTCAAACTCGTATTTCTATGGAATTCTGAAACAAAGTCACCTTAGGCAAGGACACTTTAATGTTTCCATAATTCATAAACAGATATAATTGAAATGTATATGAACTGCAATGTAACTTTCAACTTGGATATAAAAAGGTCATTTAACATATGTATGCATATGTTTGCAGCAACTATTATTCGAGCACAATTCATTTAGATCTAAAAAATGAGTCTCATACAATGGATTTATAAGACAGTTATTCTGCTCTTTACTTAAAGCTTTATAATGTCTTTTTAAGAGAAGTTCATGGTAAAACAAAGACCAAGAAAGCTTTTAGACCAAAAAGTGAATGTTACTGTTTGTGCAAGTTTTTTGTGGCAGAGCTGGTAGACCGAACCCGCATGCATACAGAAAAAGCAACCTTCTTTCAATGGAAGCTGGAGAGGATGATGTTTTCCACAGAAATATCAGCCCTTTTTCTCTTCTTCTTTCCACTTCTGTTAACCTTCACTCTCTTCCCCTTCTCCCAAACCTATGTCCCAGCCATTGTTGTTGGGGTCGTCTCTGGAGCTGTCTTACTGGAAAGCTGATTGGCTGCTTGCCAAACCTCTCCATGATTTCTTTGATGCGTGACAGGTTGGTGCGACTGATAACAAAGTCACATTGGGTCGCCCCCATCTCATAGCCCACCTCACACATTTTACTTGTCGGGGTGTATCCATCTGCTCTGGCTGTCACTTTGTACTCTCCAGGATTTAGCAGGCGCCAGTAGTCACCCTCTGCAGCTGTAAGAGAAGAGAAAATGTAAACCTAGGAATGACCACTTGCTTTATGTAAACATAGCACAAAAAGTAAGAACATTTGTGTTTGGTAGATTATTTCTTTGTTGTAACAATGCTTCTTGGCAATAACTCTTATAACGTTGGAAAGCCTGTTGTCATGGTGATGGCGCCTGGTATGGCTGCCTCGGTGTGTTGGTGCACACTTCTGTGTTTGTTTTTAGTCTTTAATTTTGTTTATTGCGAATCAAATCGGATTATTTTGTCTTATTGTCACAAACTGTGTTATTTTTTGTCTTTAATTCTGTTTATTACAATTTTTTTTTTTTTTTTCTTATTTTGTTATTGTGTTGCTATGGCGATGTCACTGATTATTTTTACGAGAGATGAGATACTTAACATCAGGGACTCAACACCATCTGATTTATGTCCCAATTTTCTCGCCTCTCCCGTGGATTTACTAGACCTACTAATCCAAGGCCTTGGCCACACAGTGAGAAGGAGACAGAGAGGAAAACGCGCAGGAGCCCTGGTGCGATTTAGGAAGAGAGGTGTGCGGTCGCCTCTACCGAGTATTCTCCTCTCCAACGTCCGCTCATTGTGCAACAAAATTGATGAACTACGCCTTCTCATCAGGACTAACAAGGACTTTTCTCTTTCTTCTGTCTTGTGTTTTACGGAATCCTGGCTGACTGAATCCACACCGGACTCTGCAGCACAGCTGACCGGCTTTCAGCTGTTACGTGCAGACCGCGATCCGATTCTTTCAGGCAAATCAAAAGGCGGAGGGATTTGTTTCTATATAAACCAGTGTTGGTGCAATGACGTGAAAGTGATATTACAATCCTGTTCTCCCGACTTAGAATCATTTTTCATCACCTGCAGACCGTTCTACTCTCCCCGTGAATTCACTTCTTTTATTCTAGCTGGAGTTTACATCCCACCGCAAGCTGACGTGCGAGAGGCTCAACGTCAACTCGCTGATCAGATATTGGGAGTGGAGAGTAGGAGAGATAATACATATTCTCCTGTTATTGTCATTGGAGATTTTAATAAGGGCAACCTCACTCACGAACTCCCGAAATACAAACAGTTAGTCAAATGCCCAACCAGGGAGGAGAATACTTTGGACCACTGCTACAGCACCATCAGCAGGGCTTATCATGCAGTTTCACACGCTGCTCTGGGGCTATCCGACCACGCTCTTATTCACCTGATCCCGGCTTACAGACAAAAACTTAAAATTTCTAAACCTGCTGTGCGGAGAACAAAAAACTGGAACAACAGAGAAGCTGTGGAGGAGCTGCGTGGCTGCCTGGATGACACAGACTGGGACATTTTTAGAACTTCTTCCAGCAGTCTGGACGAATATACAGAGGCTGTGACGTCATACATTAGCTTCTGCGAGGACAGCTGTATTCCAACACGCACCAGGGTTATCTACAACAACGACAAGCCTTGGTTCACTGCAAGACTCAAACAGCTTCGTTTTGGAGAAGGAGGAGGCTTTCAAGAGTGGGGACAAGGATAGGTTCAGACTGGCGTGTATTTGTCTCTCTGTTGTGCAATATGTCTTGTGTTTTTACTTGTTTTTATCTAAGCTGAGTATTTGTATAGTGTAAATCTGTATAGTTCAGTCTATATTTTTATTGTTTTTGTTTTATACTTTTCAACTACACTGAGTCTGAGAGCTGCTACCTCAATTACGTTGTACTTGTGCAATGACAATAAAGATATTCTATTCTATATACAATTTAATGCATTTATATTTTGTTTATTTTTGTTTAGCCTCGGCACGTGTGCCGATTACATTACCCCTTTAATGCAGCCTTTAATTGCATTGATGTGGAACCTATGCTGGTTGCTGGAGAAGAGAAAGGGCTAATGATGTAACATTTATTTGTCTCTGTTCTTGAGAACCTTTCACTTGAGCAAGCAATAAGAAACATATCTGGTATTGACTGAAGAGAGTCACCTTTTTATTATAATGCACATCTGTCTCCTAAAGTTAGTTTGAAGTGAGTGACCATTGTTTTCAGATCTTTCTATGACTGGATCTGTTATTTCCCTCCTGCTTCCCTCCCTTCTGCCAAAAACTGTGATACACACTGAACCGTGGGCCCACTGGACCGCTGCATGCCTACTATTTAGTACTATCAGCATTATAGCTTTGTGGCCTATTCTTGATTTACTTTAGTTCTAATTTTGTCTTGTGCTCAGTTTTGGCATTACAATAAATTGTTAATTGTTAATCTGCAGCATTGTCTCTTCTAGTGTTACTAACTTCCAGTAGTTACAAAGAGTTTGTGATCAGGAACTCACTGAGCAGAGTAGTACTAGATCACTGTAGAACTGTGTGATAGAAACACACACAGATTACTGTCTGTGTCAGGCTGTTAACTGTAGTAGTACCGTGACAAGAACTAGCTAGCAGACTGCTGGCTGAGTAGCCTGGATATCAGTAAGTGATTCCTTTGTGAACAGAGATAAGTTCTTGATGAACGTGTAGTATACTCTCAGAGAGACATTACAACATTAATTGTTATTTGGTAACTTCAAGCCAGGAAGGTAGCCGTGGTTGTTAATAATAAAAATAAATTGGTCAGTTTGGTCAAGAGACAGCTTTTATCAGAGATGGGGACTTGAGTTTGCGACTTGGACTCAAGTCGCACACACAGTGACTTGAGACTTGACTTGAGACTCGTCCTCAAAAAATCTGAGACTCGAGTCGGACTCGAGATTTGGGACTTGTATACAATCTTTATTTTTATTTTTTTGGTGCATTAACGATGCCTGACGGGCTGAATATCATTCCCCCCATCATTATCACCCGTAACCTTAAGCGGTCGGTATGCTTAAAGGATTGGCCATTGCGCACGCCAACTGTGACGTCAATACAGTGCAAAAACTTTTGTGCTTGGTGCACAGGTGAATCGCTGCAATTTTCTTCTAAACTATAGGTATCGCAGCCGAGAAAAATACCATCTACATCACTCGAAAGTAAAATGTGCCTAATTAGAGTCCAGGGGAATATCCATGACAGTTAACTGTATCACCAGTATTCATTCGAGAAGAAGAGGTCAGGTGCCAAATAGAGCACAGTTTTAAATTCCGTTTCACACATCTGGTGCACGTGGCCACAAATGACTGTAAAATGCAGCAACTACACCATGGCGAGTACACCTGCAGCTGCTGTCCCATTTGTCATAACGTTTGGCTATAACAACTTCACACAAGGCCCAAACAAAATAATCCCTAAATGTAATGTCTGCGGTATCAACATAAAGGATGCTGCTTTATCAGGCACCTGAAAATGCACCCAAATAAGTTACATGTCAAAATGCTTAGTTTATGCCTAAATAATCGTTAATGACGATGTCAATCCTACCAAAAGTCATGTTGCCAATATGAAATTATAACCTGAAAGTCTCTCACTCACAATAATATAACCCCATACCAGATTATTGCTTTTTTTCTCATGGTATTCATGTCACTGACAACAATTTCAATTCAACAAGACTCAAAGTAAATGTTGTGAATATTGTAGCAGGATGCAGAAAATCTTTTGAGACTGGACAGTATAGCAACAAATACAACCTGGATTATGAGGTTTTATACTCATGTTTCCCTTTCAACAAATTAAATCAATCCTCCTCAATCTAGATAACTAGTTTAACCCATGTGCATGTCATGACTTACACAATGAATTAGATACCTAGATGTTTATTGGGGTAAGACTAAACAGCAGCAACATTGTACAAATCCTTTTGCCTTTTGCATTGCAAGCATATCCAAAATGTTCAAAAGAATGAGAAATTGCTGTTTTGAATATATGATGTGAAGTTTGGACAGTTTTGAGAATTTAAATTCTTATCTGAGAAATGTACCGAAGCAACTGAGAAAAACTGTAAGCTGACCTCGATACTTGGTTTATACTGTAGCTGTATGTACCTGTTACAAGGCAAAATACAGTACCTAACTTTAAAGGAAAGCTGTCATTGTGCATTTTTTTCACATTGCATTGCAATAGACTGTTTAAAGTGCTCATGTACCAAACAACTAATCTATGCTGATACTGTCTGGTAATATAATAATAATAATGGTAATGAGTAATGATAATATAGTACATGCTTATTACAACCAAGAGACTTGAGACTTAACTTGGACTTGTGACCAAAGACTTGAGACTTGACTTGAGGATCTACGGTAGTCTCACTAGGGCGCTGGATAAAACAGATCATGCATTCAATCTTTGGCCACTAGATAACTGTATTTCTGGGTCAAGGGTGGGAACCCTACACCCCCTTGTGGTGACATCCCTTGTGAATCTTGCGATTGCAGTTTGCAACAGGTGAGTCCTTAGGGACATTTAGTTACATTTAATTTACACAGAACATACCTCCTGATAGATCAAAGACATTAGAAATCCGATGGTAGGAGAATTTAGTCATGCAAAAAGAGGGACACAGTTGAGACATTGACTCTGTCGGGCTCGGGTCGGGTTCGGACAAAATATTGTAATGGCTGTCGGTCTCGGGCCGGGCTCGGAGAGAAAAATTCAGCCCGATCCACACTCTAATTGCCATCAGTTGTAATGACTGTATGGAAATTACTTTTACTGCATAGCAAATACTTGATTTATTGGTACACTTGAAATAAAATCTAAATCTGTGCTGAGCTAAAAATGGCCTTGCTTGTTCCTCAATCCTACTTGTTGAATTTCGATGTACTTTTAAATGGGCATTTTTCAGAAACTTGACAGGGCTTTTACTTGAATTCCTGACATAATTTTCAAGACAATTTTGTGAAATAAAAACAATTTAAAGCTTCTGTCGTGGAGAATCTACAGAATTAAATATCTCAGTCATCATTTTTGGGGCATTATGGCTGGTTTTACCATTGCGGGTCACATTGAATATGTTTGTTTTCAGATGTCTTACCTGTGCGAACATCATGATTTATGCCTTCCACAGAAATGATGGCATTGGTAATGCCCCTGCCCTTTACATCTCTCACCACTCCCTTAATTCCACGATGCACCTGTGTATGACACAGATAGAGGACACATGAAAACAGGGCCAGATACATTACAAATCAGGGGTTAAATGCATGTGGGGGTTCTCCCACTGCAACACCCTGGGTCCTAGTTTGATTGTGTCAGCGGATTCATTAACTTCTACCATTGAAAATGGCGGTGGGTAATGATGGTTCCCAAGAAAACGGCAGAGGAGTGTGATGTAATGCTATTCATGATGATGGTTTGTATGTCTGTGTTAGTGCACATGTGACTACAAATAAACGTCCTCTGTACCTGCTCCATGAAGACCAACAGAGATTCACGGTTGTTCTCCCACTCCTCTGGCAGCTCAGTCTCATGGGGGAATTTGTCGCAGCCCACAAACATGGACAACTCAAAGCAGTTTGTATGCAGGTAGCTAAAGTCATTCATACCTGCCAATTAAGAAGAACAATTTTCAGCCAGCTTTTTAATTTAAAAACATTTTCTACATGATTAAATATCAACATTATCATCACTACACTATCATTTCGGACACTGTATAAGGACATCCTTTTTTTGTACACAGATTTATCATATACACAGGATATACTGTATACATATATACACGTATATATATCATATACACAGGATATATACTGTATATCATATACACAGGATATTCTATACAGGAACAATATGCACTGCATTTGTTCAGGCACATTGATGACAAAGCAATGAGCAAATGGAAAAAAATAAATGACAAAGCATTAAGGTTGGCCATGGAATATGTTGTTATGTTTATATATTGCTGACTTACCAGACATATTTATTTTTAGGTTGGTCACTGCCTAATTTGCTTATTCACTGTGTCATTTTTAATTTGGATCAAAGGCTGGATTTTATATATCCATTCAATCACGGAAAAGAAGCTGCCCATCATGTATAACATGAAAAATGTAATGCACCTACAATAAAATAGAGACAGCAGCTCATGATAAAACATCCAATTACAATTATAATAAAGAAAACATACAAATATACAATCAAATGACCATTATGTCTTTTCCCATTTTAATCTCTATCTGTAGCACTACCAACAAAATGACTCAGTTTACACTGCTGGAAGTGGAACAGATCAATTATGTGCCATGCCAGTGTAAACAGGACAAATCCACATGGAATTTTCATCCAACTGTGGTCTGATGTGTTATTAATGTGTACAAATAATCAAATGCTCGCCCTCAAATTTGAAAGTCTGTCTCCAGTTTGTCACACACTGCTCATGATCAAGGGTTTCAACAACACTGATTGAGAACATGGATACATGCAAATTTGCACCTAAGTTGCAGCAATCGTTGTTGTATCCACTCAGTCTAAGATACTTTGTTCTGTGCAGCATAATATGATTGTCATTGTGGAACTTAAATACATGCACTTTATTAATATTACTAAACTAGCCTACTCCATGGTCCCTCTGCCAGCACAGTGGTAGCATTCAGGAGTCATTCAACAGATAACTATTCGAGTGATAAACCTTTCGTTGCGAGATAGTCAAGTTAATTTGGCTGCTGCTCAGTTGCCACCACAGGTTTCCGGACACACTTGTGGTTCCACTGAGTAGCTGTCGAGGGGGCACCGCCACTGGTGACTAAGGGAAAGCCAGTGGTTCCTCTGGCTAGGAGGAAGCACCGACACCTGTCGTTGGAGTTACCATCTTTTCTTTGGAGTCACTAGGGAGTGTTGAGTACACTCTCCCTCTCGGGTTTGTTGACCACGGAACCGTGCGTACAAAAATATATCTTGTGTACTTGTACTTTAATTTCTATGTGCTGTCAGAGAGCATGGTATACAGTGTGAATGAGTGTGGCCACTAGTGTAATAATACTTAGTGTCAGTTGGAGCTTAAGAGCAGCTTTTCGGTTTGATCAAGGGATTTGGGTTGGGTTTTTGTTTTTCTTATGTTTTAGAACCAGGGAAAATATTTTCAGTTTAATAGTAAGGGTGCAAGGAACTACTATATATATATATTATATATTGGAGCCATAAACACCCTTCATTTTCTGTTTAATAAATACTTTATTGTGAATTCAAGTCAGTTTACCATTTTCCACTGACTGTTTTAGAGTTTAGGTTATATAAGGAGACACATACATTATTACTTCATAAGTTTACAAACCCAATTCTGGTCCTTCTATCATCCATGACAGTGATGAGAACATAAAATGGTGACGAGGATGGGATTTTTGTCTTAACTTGAAACTTAACTTACTTTATTTTCCTGAGTGTTGCATATCTAATACTTACAGTGAGTGGAGTAGCTCTAGCTAGATATTATAACCTAAAAAGGGAAATAGGCCTAAACAGTGCACAGAAACGGAATACAAATAGAAGATTCAAAATGTAATTTCTCCTTAACTGGTGCAAGGGGGAGGTTGTAGATCCCGATCATGCATTAGTAGTACGACATGACTCTGAAGACCTGGATGATGAAACCATAGAGGAAACCTTACATACCATCAAACGACTTGGTCGTGTCAAGGTGTGAGGCCGGCTGTTTGATCCTCAAACAAAGGGTCTGGTGGTGTTATGCGCTTGTAGTGAGCGGGTAAACACCACAGTCATTCCATTGGAGGCGAGGCCTATTAGTGGAGGTGAACCAAGTGTGAGTGCTCTGTGAGCCAAAAGCAAAATTGAATCATTGAGAGCTTAAAAGGGCCTGCCCTGGAAAAAGATCAGGCTGTTAGGTCCAGTGACCCTCAGGCCATGCCCACAGATTACCTTGGGGCACTGGAAAGAGCTTTTGGGTCTTCGGAGTCTGGGGAAGACTTATGCTATGCCTTTAGAGCCCTACGCCAAAATACAGGGGAGAGATTGTCAGATTTTTTTGCAACGCCTAGAACATGCTCTGACCAAAGTGTTTTTTAGGGGTAATTACACTGACAGTAGCATTGATCCAGGTTTTTGTGATTTCGGAAATAGGCTCACACATACAGTAAATTGTCGGAGGAGTAAGGTTTTTTCTTTAGAGGAGTGGGATGTGGGTTTGGCTAGAGGTGTCGAACATCGCATTAGGCTCAGTGACATGTGACCGTTTCGAGAGAGGTTGAGTTGTATTGGTCGGGCTGATATTGATGATGTACGGCGTAACAGACTCATTGTAATTTGCGGTCAACATCTTTTCGCAGCGGTGAATATCAAGAAATATCAGACCTGCGAACGTTGGGGTGGCCCATTCAAATCAACGGAACTTTTTGGAACATTCTGAAGAGCCGTATAATAATTATTATTATTATTATTATTATTATTATTATTATTATTAATAATCTGGGAACAAACTGTAGGCTATTTGGTGCAGTCGATGCATCCAGAACCTCAGCAAAACCGAACAGGTGAGAAAAAGCCTGTTTAGGTGAGTATTGGATCAACAGGAGAGAGTAGACATCGGTTATAGAGGTATTCGTTTGCCAGACTACTGGTGACTATATATGTAGATATACTGACAGTATGGGATATCCCAAAGACGGGGAAAGAAACTGATGCAAAAAAACGAAAGAGCAGGAGTGAGCAGTAGCCTACATGAATGGGGAATGCATAAGACATGGGAGATAACGAGGTTGCAATCTCCGTCTGTATTCCGCTGCAGCCAAGAAAGGAGATCTGGTAGTAAGCTGGTATAGCAGGTTTTTTTTTTCAGCCTTAGTTTAATTAGACTACAATATGTGAATAGCAATAACAAGAAACCTCATTGTGTATTTACAGTAACCCCCTCAGGAGTACGAACCCGGATAAGGGTAGGAATTGTCACCTTAGGCACCCAAACATCTTGTGACAACAGGTTTCTTCACGTTATACGGTTAATTCACATGTCCCCAAGTAGTCTGTGAGTGTTTCAGCCATAACAACTGCCTTGCTTTTTCAGCAGCCTCAGACAACACCTTTAAAGCTCCTTTGAGTGACTGTCCTCGAAAACTAAAATCCAACAGAAGTGTTGTGGTTGATTGAGCTACAAAGCCTTTAACACCCATCTCCACTGGTCTTGTGTATGCTTGCCAACCTTGTTCCCTCACTTCAACTATCAGTTCCACATACTTTAGCTTTTTCCTTTCAAAGACTTCCTCAATCGCATCTTCAGAGGGAAGTCACAACAATATACTGTGGAACTTGAAGTCCAGCCAGCAATCTAAAATCCCATGCTTTGCTTTGAACTGTTTGTTCATGCCTGGTGACTACTTTTACGCCCCTCACACACAAATAAAATTCTACTGTCATTAATCGGCAAAGAGTTAACCTCAACTCTTTTATTCTCAAACAAACATGTAAATTATTTTAAAACCTGATTATGCACATATAGCGACACTGGGTCAGGTTAGTTTTACACCCAGACAGAATATGTTTTAATGAGCAAATACCCAAACACAGCTTGCAGCTTCCGTCTTCACCCACCCACTGACTGAGTTGGGAGGACATCATCAAGTGGCTCCAACAATTTAATCACTTATCATTGATTCCACGTGGATTCCCAGTTTTCCCTATTGGAGCACATTGAACTCCTCCACCAAGCTGATCATTGGTAACTCCAAACTTCCCTTTTCGATATAAAGCTACAGGACTTACACACCTTGTGTGGCACCCAAAGCCATTTCCTAACTGCCTTGACTCTCCACCTCTGAAAATAGCAACTTCATGGTAGGGCTATAATAGGGCTTATTTCTTGTATATACATATTTTTTTTATTCTATTTCTTCATCTATAACTGTTTAAATAGCCTGGGAAGCTGGGTAGGGTCCTGATTAGTCAATGGGGTTAGTTTCTGTAGTTGATTTTGACTTTCTGTTTTCAGGCAGTTTAGATTCCACTCCTTACAGCTAGTTTTAGTTTGTTTATTATTTTGGCTTTTCCCCTCCTGAAGTCTTTGTAATTTATGTTTCCCGAGTTTTGGAATAAAACAATCAATATCTTCTAACTTCATTGTGTTGTGGAGTGCTGGGGAAAGAGAGAAGGTAATCTTTTTGTATTGTTCCCTTAACCCTTAGATAAAAAATGGGACGTAACAACAGCCAAAGGCCACCTTACAGGGACGTGCACAGGAATTTTAAAGGGCAGTTGCTCTGCCCTGGAAAAAAGGGGCAACAAGTACATTTTTGTCACCGCCGCCGCCACGCCCCCGTCCCCTGGACGCATATTTTGCCTATATCACTTGAAACTCCCACTAACCGCCGCCGCCACGCCCCTGTCCCCTGGACGCATATTTTGCCTATATCCCTTGAAACTCTCACTAACCGCCGCCGTCACACCCCGTCCCCTGGATGCTTAATCCGCGATTATTTGATCTAGGCCTATATGAAGTTTTGTAGCCGTAATACTATTTAAAAAATATGTATATTTCCTTCGGAGGGGCAACTTCAGTTGAGGAGGGCAAACGGGCAGTTGCCCGAGGAACCTTAGCCTCCTCCTGTGCACGTCCCTGCCACCTTACGTTGGCTGGTGACACAATTTCCACTTGCCTCTGATTGTCAGTGTGTACCCATTGAAGATATTCCTCTAGTTCCTTTCTTTCAACTCTCAAACTTTCCATTTTCTCTTGAGTGAATAAAGACTTCACAAACTTAAATAGATCCTTGTAGAATACAGTCCTGGCTTGTTCTTTCTATTTCCTTCTGTGTCTGAGGAGCTCCTCCCTCCTAAGTGTAGCCAGTTTACTCTTCCAGGCTACAAGGCTAACCGGATCATTAAGGACATTGACCTTGCTTCTCCTTTCTTCCTGACAAACTTCATATTTCACAATGCCATAATTGTAGATGACCTCACACACGATTCAATTTACTCTCGTCTGTACCCTTCAATCCTTCCAAAATCCCCTTTCCTTGTCCTCAGAAGCCCCTGGCCATCTAACCTTTGGTTTCAGTCAACTGCATGTTTCCTTCCTAGTCTGCTTGATTTGTCCCTGCTGTTCAATCAGCTGCATGAGGTCCAACATTATCTGCAAGTGTGCCAGGTCCTACTTCAGCTGCAGCAGGGGTCCTGATATCCTGTGGTCTTTAGAAAAATATCAGTAAAAATAAGGTGTGAGGGAATCAATGCCAGTAGAAAAAACGTAGGCAAACCTTTTGGTGAGTCAAAATGTAAGTTACCAGTAGGTTTTACTACTCAACAGGTTTTGTCTATGTACCTGCCTCAGCTTACTTCCAGCCTGTCCAGTCTGTCTCTCCCTCAACAATCAGGTGCACCTTTTAACAAGGCAGTCCAGGGGCTAATTTGGTCCATCAGTCCCAATTGGACCCATCCACACTTGCAGGGGACCCCGGACCCAACAATTATGGTGGGGGAGTCCAGCCCTTCTCCCCTTGTCGACCACAGTGAGAAGGGGGCGGGACTTCACCTTTTCACAGATGGTCACTCTAACACTCTATTTGTCTGGCTGGTATGACGTCATATGCGGCAAAACTCGGTGAAAACCACCAGCTGTAAAGACTGGCAACCAATTGTGAAACTGTCAGATGCGTGTTTTCATTGATTTTAAATGATTTATCTTAGCACTGCTACAGCCAAATGTCAAACACATAAATGCACACACGCATACACATACACACACACACACACACACACACACACACACACACACACACACACACACACACACACACACACTCATTCCCACTCACAGTGAAAACCATTTATGTAGCGTTTATTTAGTGTTATGGTGTTGTGTAGGAATGGACACTAACCAAGTAAAATTGTTAAGTAATTGCCTGGTGACCAGGTACCATAAACAATGATCTTCTAACATCTAATTCATTTTGAGTATTGTATTGTATTGTATTGTACTTGCAAACATGGTGTCAGAAGCTTGGGACAGTTAGCTTGGGAGCTTGGGACAGTTTGGGACAGTTAGTGACTTGACTTATATCACTACTGACGCGAGTTTTAAAGTTTTTATGAGCTGGATTCAAGGTGGCTAGAAAACGGACGAAACGAGCTAGTGCTAACCCAAAGATGACGACCATAACGAACACGATTCCACCACCAGCAGAGATGAAACTCTCCGGCGACCAAGCAGCCAACTGGGATACGTTCAAGGAAGATTTCCAGGATTACATATTGGCGTCCGGCATGAAAGATAAAGAGGTAAAGGCAGCAACACTGAGGAGGGTCATGGGCAGTGAATGTAAGCATATCTACAAGCACAATCTGCATTTAACTGTAGACCAGCAGAAGGACGTTCTGAGCATTCTAGATGCGTTAGGGAAGTATTTCAAGCCCGCGAAAAATGTTATATTCGAGCGTTTCGTCTTTGGAAGCCAGAAACAAGAAGAGGGGGTAGTGATAGATGTATTTGTGACTAGGCTGCAAGAAAAGGCTGCTACTTGCAATTATGGAGAGCTAAAGGAAGAACTCATAAGGGACAGGCTAGTCCTCGGAATAGCAGATGAAGGCACACGCCGCCGTCTGTTAAGGGAGAAAGACCTCACGCTAGCATCAGCTGTTGATATGTGTCGTGCTGCCGAACTCACAGATGTGCGCATGAAGGCTCTGGCCCATAAATCTGACGATACAATTCACGCAACTGACTTTAGACAGCCTATGCGCAATGGACACAAGTTCACCAAACCGCGAGTTAGAGAGGGTGAAAGAAACTGCAAGTATTGCGGACACCAGCACAAACCAGGGAGGGATGCGTGCCCTGCATCTGGTAAGACATGTCGCTTCTGTGGGACACCCAATCACTTTGCTAGCGTCTGTCTATAAAAACAGTCGGGACAGTCTCGCTTAAATGCCGTGGACACTGTTGCAGAAACAGTACAGGATGATGATGAGGCAGAGGCGTACTTATATATGACCTCAGCGACTTCAACAGACAGGACTCAAGGAAAGAAGTGGTTTGTGAACCTAAAAATGAATGCTGTCAGGCAAAAGTGCCAGTTGGACTCGGGTGCCACTTGCAATGTTATGAGCCTCAAAGAAAAGATGAGGGTGGCACCAAAAGGAAAAATGGCACCAAGCCACACCAGACTGAAGCTATACTCAGGTGAGGTCATGACTTCACTCGGACTGTTCAGAACACACTGCACAATTAAGGGACTTATTTACCCGTTAGATTTTGAGATTGTGGATACAAACCAATACCCTCTGTTGTCTGGCTCAACTTGAACGCCTGGGTCTGATGCACTTCACTATACCTGAGGAGCTGCACAAAGTCGATTGCATGCCTCCAGGGTCTCTAACTAAGCAGCATCTTATCAGCAGATATAATGAAGTTTTCACCGCACCCATTGAGTCACTCCCAGGTGAGGTCCACTTTGAGTTGGATGAGACCATCACACCTGTCCAGTGCCCGCCGCGCAATGTCCAGATTGCCCTCAAAGCAGCTGTGAAAGCAGAATTGGATAGACATGAAAGAGAGGGCCACCTAACCAAGGTAACGGAGCCTACTGATTGGATTAGTAATATGGTGATTGTTAAGAAGCCCGATAAGATTCGAATATGTATTGACCCAAGGCCACTAAACAAAGCGCTCAAAAGATCTCACTACATCATGCCTACACTGGATGATGTCCTCTATAAACTGCCCAAGGCCCGCATATTCTCACTAGTGGACGCACGTGAGGCCTTCCTTCAATGCAAGCTTGACAGGGAGAGCGGCTTACTCACCACGTTCTGGACTCCGTGGGGTCGCAAACGCTGGCTTAAACTTCCTTTTGGCATCTCTGTCTCGCCGGAAGTCTATCAGAGAAAACAACATGAGCTATTGGCTGGCCTAGATGGGGTGGAGCCAATTGCAGACGACATATTGATTGTTGGCTGTGGTGACTCGAACGACGAGGGACCACGACACAAAACTCCTTGCACTCATGGAGCGCTGCAAGGAAGTCAGTCTGAAGCTTAGTCTAAAGAAGCTGCAATTTAAAATTCAAGAGGTGCGCTTCCATGGCCACGTGCTTTCAGCAGAGGGCCTCAGGCCGGACCCCGAGAAGGTGAGGGCAGTTCAGGCCATGCCAGCACCAGGTAACGTCAAAGTAGTGCAGAGGTGTATAGGGTTTGTCACATACCTTTCCAAATTCATGCCACGCCTCTCTGAGGTGTGCGAACCATTGCGTCGTCTCATGGACAAGGAAGTACCATGGCACTGGCTTCCAAAACATGATGCGGCAGTGGCTGAAATTAAGCGCTTAGTGTCGGCAGCACCAGTTTTGAAATATTATGATGTCACCAAGCCAGTCATAGTGCAGAGTGACGCGAGCCAAAACGGTTTGGGATGCTGTCTTTTGCAAGATGGACAACCAGTGGCATTCGCCTCTCGGGCACATACACCAGCAGAGCGCAACTACGCTCAAATCGAAAAGGAGTGCCTGAGCATAGTGTTTGCCTGTCAACGATTTCATTATTACCTCTATGGCAGAGGTGATGTGACTGCAGAAACAGACCACAAACCACTCATTGCCATCTTTAACAAGCCCCTCCTCAGTGCTCCAAAGTGACTCCAAAGCATGCTGCTCACTCTTCAGGGCTACAGCCTGAATGTGGTATACAAACCTGGCCCAGATATGTATCTAAGTGACACACTGAGCAGAGCCACGACACCCCCACACAGCTCAGACCAGCTTTACATACGGCAGTCAGTATGCTCGGTAACACAGCAGGAAGCTGAACTGATAGACCAAGCTGAATACCTCAATGTTACAAGCCAGCGCTTGGCCAAAATCAAACAATACACAGAGACGGATGAGCACCTTCAACTTCTGACGTCAGCAGTTCTGGAGGGCTGGCCAGACCAGAGAGGGGAAACGGCTGTCACTATCAGAGAATACTGGACTTTCAGGGATGAAATTAGCGTGCAAAATGAGGTCCTTTTCAAAAGTGACAGGGTCATCATTCCCAAGAAGCTGCGTTCAGAAATGCTGCGCCGTATTCATTGGAGCCATATAGGTGCAGAGGCCTGCTACAGACAGGCTCGGCAGACACTCTTCTGGCCCAACATGCAAGGAGAAATCAAGGACTTTGTGGGCCAATGTGCTACATGCAATGAGATTGCTCACAACCAGCAAAAAGAGACAATGATGTCACACCCACTTCCTAAGCGCCCTTGGCAAATAGTAAGCATGGACTTGTTTAACTATGCAGGGAAGGATTTCTTGCTTATCGTGGACCATTTCTCAGACTTTTGGGAAATAGAACACCTTCCTGACCTATCTGCAGAAACGACAATCAAAAGGTGCAAGGCCCAATTCGCCAGATATGGTCAACCTGATCGTGTGATCACAGACTGTGGCCCACAGTTCGACTGTGGCCTTTTCCGTCAGTTTGCCCAACACTGGGGATTCGAGCACGTCACCTCATCACCACGCCACCCAAAGGCGAATGGCAAGGCCGAATCGGCCGTGAAGATTGCAAAAAACATCTGTAAGCGTGCTTCGGGAGCCGGAGATGATGCATGGAGAGCCATCCTGCTCTGGAGGAACACACCGACAGTGGGCATGGATAGCAGCCCAGCGCAGCGGCTCATGGCGCGCAGACTTAAGACACCTCTACCAGTGACTGATGAATTACTTGAGCCATGTGTTGTTCCAGGTGTGAAAGAGAAAATTCAGTACAAAAGACAAGTTGCTAAACTCTACTACGACAGATCTGCCAAAGACCTCCCAGAGCTACGGATTGGGCAGAGTGTCAGAATGAAGCCTCTTCCAGGTGATAGAACGGGAAGGTGGCGCCGCGGCATGTGTCTCCAGCAGGTGGCACCACGCTCATATCTTGTGGAGGTAGATGGCACCACATACCGCCGCAATCGAATAGACCTGCGGCCAGCAGAGCCCGTTCCACCTCAGGTCTATGTGCAGCCTGAAAGCATGGCCCCCAACATCACGTCCAGCAGGGACAGCGTACCCGTTCAAGAGGACACACCAGTGCCCAATAGCACGCCGCTGAGCCCAACAACTCTTCAACCCACTCAGGCCGCTGATCAGGCACATCTGAATCCCGCAGAGACTCCGGTGCGACCAGTGAGCTACACAAGGAGTGGCAGGCTCGCCAAACCCCCAGAGAGACTCAACCTGTGAACTGTGAACTTTCACACACTACACTACATACTACACTATACACTACACTTGTGTTATGCTTATGCAAATGTGTTATAGGGCTAGTTAAAGCCCCAGTGAGGATTGAACATATAGCATAAGTTTTATTTCCGTGCCTGGGTTCGTATAAAAGTTTATCGCTGGGCTTAACTAGTAAGGAAACTGTTAAAAGGGGAGATGCTATTGGGTTAACTGCGCCATCTAGCGGTGGCTTGTGTATTCCATGCTTTTGGGACCGGAACCACACTCGTGTAATGCAGTGACATGACTTTAAGCAGCAGTTCAGTAAACTCCATGCTGTAGTTCATACTACGACTCCGTGTGCTTTATTGTACTTGCAAACAGCATGAGTTCATATTACACACACTAGCAACTACTAACTGTTAACATGGTTCCCTAAGCTAGAGATAGCTAGGATAGTTCTTACCTAGGTTAACTGGCATGATAATTGGCATGTTTTGTATACGCAGAGGTTCACGCCGTAGCATACCGTTAAATAGCCTACAGTTGGGTGGGAATACACGACACCCATTATTTTATTGTCATGGAAATCTGAATGCAGTTTCAATGCAGAAAATCCCTTCACGTTTCTCCTTAACTATGTAAACCTTTTAAGGGATTCTGTGCAACACCCTTCAGTAAATCCCTCAGCCTCAATAGTCATACTTAAGGGGAAAACCTCTGACCTTTACCTTTACCTATAATTGGTTAATTACATAATCTCATTTCATATAAAGTTATATCAAGGGAAATAATTTAATTAAGTAAAGTATTTTTCTCTGTGCCAATCTTTCAATTTATCGATATTTTCCTTCTACATTTTTTTAAACTTATTTGTTTTGCAAACACTGGGATTTCCTTCAAGGAATGCAAATCTAGTTCTTATTATTCTTGTTGTGTTTTCTTGTATATGGCATGAATTGTATGTTATTATCATCCTTCTACCACTTTACACTTTTTTAAAAGCGAGTAATTTCCCACTGAAATGAATGGTAGAATCTTTATAACTTAATTATATAACTGTCAATTCTATAACAGTTCTCTCTCTCTCTCTCCAAATGTTTTCTGTTTTTCTCACTCTATCAGTAAGGGTAAACTGGTGGAAAAAAGTTTTTATATTGATGGTGAGGTGATTCCTTATATTGTAGAGAAACCTGTGAAGAGTTTAGGCCACAATGAGTGACCATGGACCGGTTAAAGAGCTTAGTAAATTCATTGTTAAGGCTATTATTACCATTGAGAAGACCTTCTTGCCTAGTAAATTAGAATTGGGGTGCTTGCAGTTTGGGCCCATTTCATTGTTGGAGCCACTTCCCATCAAGCCCTCCCAGCGCTGCAGAACCTCAGTCAGCGTGTGGAGGAAGACAGGAGCTGGAAGTTGTGTTGGCTCATTAAAATGCATTCTGTCTGATAATAAACTCAACTTGACAGAGGGTCGCTACACATAGAGACATAATCAGGTTTAAAATCAATGGCATGTTTGTTTGAGAATAAACGAGTTGAGGTTAATACTTTGCCGGTGATGATATGTACAAACAGTACTGGCAAATAGGGCAAAGCAGGATTGGACATTGCTGGTTGATGTCTGAAGGTGAAGTTCTACAATGTATTGTTGTGACTGTTACCCGGGGGGGTGTTCTATGTACATGGATTAGTAACAAGCCTGTCTAAATTAACCCTGAATAAATGGTAAAGCTCCTAATAGAAAAGCCCCATGGCTTCATTCTCTCAGCAAATCAAATCCATAGGGCTCTTCTATTAGGAGGTTGACCACTTACTCCAGTTAACTTAGCAAAGCCAACAATACTGTTGTTGTGTCATTAAATATGTGAATATTATTTACTCTTGAGCTTGCCCATTTTGTTATCATACTTCTAAAATTATTATAGCAATTTGTGGCTTTGTTACTTGTGGATCCTTTCTGTGAGAACAAAATTAATATATAAATTGAAAGAATGTGGAGAGATGCTGACTCCCTGCTGCAGTATGCCAGGCCGCTCCGTTGGTGGTGCTGTCTTCCTTAGCAAAGTCCTCAGTGTGGCACACGCGGCGGCTGGCATCAGTCATGAGTCGGTGGGTGGACGCATAGGAAAAAGACAGCCAGCCGAAGATATGGTCATCTGGTGTGGGTGTTTGCTCTTGTGTAATCCCATGTGAGCGTGTGCGGTCATAGGGATAGGTCACGACAAGCTCCCCTCCCTGCAGGTTGCCACCTAGCACAAATGGGATCTTCTCCATCCAGGCAATTAAAGCCCGTGTTTCCATGGCAACCTGTCCATAACCAAAATGAATAATGACTGATATGACAAACAGCAAAATAATGTTGCATTGGATTCATCTTTTTCACACAAGGTTGTGCAGTCATGCTTTCAGTTTTGGCTAATACATTTGGTGAGTCCTTTCTGAACTTTCCCGAATTATCTTGGTTTCTCTGCATGGTAAACAACGATACAAAATGAGCAATTTGTAGAATTTTAGAATGCAACCCACTTACTTATGTTAATGAATAGACAACAACTGAAATAAGAGTTCCACATAATCAAAGGGAACAGATTCTGACTGTCAACATTTCAGTACAGTTACTTTCCAACCAACATACTAGTACTGGGCTTAGGAGTTATGTTAAAATGTTTGTGGTAATGTGGGAGGAAGTGACTAGAGGAGGTGGAGGAGTAGAAGAGGTCCGTTAGAATAGCAGTAGAATAGAATAGGACATAAACGTAGGGCATACTCATGGTACATTAAAAGGAATGTTAGTGGGACTCTCATGGTTGTTAGCTTATTAGATCATGTTGATGTGCTTTGACTCATTACGAACCGTGGCATTTTTAGACTGGTACCACTCAGGAATAGGCACATGGTGGTTTAGAACCTTACGCGGGACCAAGTTCTGGATTTCTGCTTCCCACAGGATGGAATTCAAATCAGGGAAGTTGTGATGTATGTCAAAGCCATCCTGACTCCAACGTCCCACAGACCAGCCCCCCAACTCTGATCCCTAAGAGACAAGACAATGTGTTAGCAGTCATTCCACCATATGTCAGTTTAAATACCCAGTTCTGGCCAACCACTGTTCTTTGCTAAATTTGCTTAGCATTTGTTGCCCAATAACATTGACAGACCATCAGGGCCTGCTAACCATTTTCTGAAGACTGAAGGAAAAAACATTAATTATTAAATAATGTTCTAGTTTATTTTTGCAAGTCAGTTGACAAACATAAAAAAACAAAGTCCATTGGTCAATAACTTGATCAATCTGTCTTTTAATTGTGATACTTATTTGCAAACAAGATTATAGGCTAGGCTACAACAAAACTGATTTTGTTCTAGGACCTTAGCATGCGAATGCCGATGACTGTGATAGCATTGTTCCACATCACCATAGCCTATGATTACACATACACATGTAAAGAAAACTAGCTCTATCTTTCTTCTATCTTTGTCTCTTTTCTTCCCCTCCTACTCTAGATTATCTCCACTGTAGGATGCTGCTGCCGTCTTTCCACCTGATCCCTTTGCTGAAACCCTCTGCTTACAGCTGCCCATTCCCACCAAACTGTTATGCAGAATTTTTCCCTTTCTTCTATGAATGCCGCTACATGTAAATCCGTGTTAAACTCTAAAGTGCAGCTACATTTTTGGTGCGTGTCATATTGTGATGTAATCCTAATTATACTAATCTACTCCTAAACACATTTGAGCATTGTCAAGACTGTTGTTGGTACACCTGGAATTCGTCCATTGTGTTTGATTCTAATCAGGAATTTGCGTATGGTTATTCCGGAACCTACATAAACAATCAGTTTCTCCTCCAATCAACTGTAGCCCGATGTCACCTTAACTACGCCCCCTTAACTAGTGAACTACAGAAAACACGTTGCATATTGATGGAGATAATTTCCAAACACTGTTAATGACTTAAGAATATAATAATCATGTACTTATGTAAGCAGGAACATGGCTTTTCTGTGTTTCTGCGTGTGTGTAACTTAGATTATTAGGTGCCACTTAGTCTGCATATCTTCAAGAGCATGTTTAGACCAGAGGTGATAAGCTTCTTCCGACCTTTCAACACTTCCATCCTTGCCTCGGACGTCAGAAATCCACCACTTGGTTTTCCCTGCTGAACGCTCAACTTCTGTCTAAATAAACCTTGTGCGATGTGTTTATCATGGCTTCACTTTCAGCCTTATGCTGGGAGTGAGCCCGATTGCAATTGTTGTTTGTCTAATAAATATACTTATATGCAGCTCCGGAGTCCTGAGGTAACTAGAGTGAATTTTCACCTAACACGTATACACTTTCTCTGCTTGTCTCTCGCACTTTGAAGAGTGCACACCTCTTATTATTATTATTATTATAATTATTATTATTATTATTAATGATAATAATAATAATAATAATACCTTAGACTTGTATAGTGCTTTTGTAAGTACCCAAAGACTCTTTACATATGGCAGAATAAACAAAACAAAAAGAGCAAACAAAACAAACAAAACATTTAAGAAAACTAAAGAAGCTGTTCGGAACAAGTCATGGAATGGATGGTAGGGAGAGAAAGGGAACAGGGGTTAGCAGGTGAAGGCGAGTTTGTAGAGGTGGGTTTTGAGGGCTTGTTTGAACGATGGTAGGGTGGGACCCTGACGGATGTCGATTGGGAGGGCATGGGAGGGCGTGTAAATGATGAAGAGGAGGGGACCAAGCAGGAACCTTAGGGGACACCATGAGTGACTTGGGAGGTGGAGTATTTACATTTGTTTATGGCGATGAATTGATGTCGGTCTGAGAGATATGAGGTGAACCAGGAGAGGGCGGGGCCAGTTATGCCAAGGGAGTGTTGGAGACGTGAGAGGAGGATGGAGTGGTTGATGGTGTCGAAGGTGGCGCTGAGGTCAAAGAGGATGAGGATGAGAATGGTGAGGAAGCCAGAGTCAGCAGAGAGAAGTATGTAATTTGTGATTTTCAGTAGCCCAGTTTCTGTGCTGTGTTTTGAATAGAAGCCAGATTGGAAGGGTTCGTAGAGATTATGGAGATCTAGGTGGGACTTGAGTTGTGAAGCAACAGCTCTCTCAAGGACTTTGGACAGGTAGGGGAGGTTGGAGATGGGCCGGTAGTTGTTGGGGATGTCGGGGTCAAGACCAGGTTTTTACAGTACGGATGGAGAGATGACGCAGAGTTGTGTGAGAAATTCAGAGAGGTCGGAGGCGAAAGCAGGATTAGGCTTTGGGGGGCGGTAAATGACTGCAGTAACCAGAGGTTTGGGACCAGACCAGTTTGAAAATAAGGTGTTCAAATGAGGAGGGGGCCGGGATGGTTATTGCACTTGTAATGTGGCTATTCCACCACCATGCACATGGTGGCGTGGCTTGTCCATATATGAGTATCCAGGTGGTGTGGTTTGGTTTAGTGAAAAGTATTCCTGTGGTTTTTGCCATGTTTCGGTGCGCTCGGCTGACCAGAGGAAAGGGAAGGAAAGAACGGAGTGATCAGGCCAGGAGTAAACAAACTTTTTGCGGGAGGCTCTGTGGATGTAAAGGGGTTGACGGAGGAGTGTTTTGATGGCTGAGATGCACAGAGGAGCGGATAAGTTGTTGAGTTTGAGTAGTTGCGAGGCAAGGTGCAGAAACATGCCAGCCGGGGAGGATGTAATGGCAAGTCATTTGTCGCAAGCCACGGACTTGATGACCAGAGTTGGAGAAGTGACAGGCACATCAGGATGATCCACAGCAGGCAGGTGATCGGAGCTGAGTAAGAAAGTGGTGATGAATGAGGCAAGGACACAGAGGAGGCATTTAAGTCAGCTGCTAACATTAGCTGCACGCTGACTAGAGGGCGGCTAGCTGACAGCTAGCTGATGAAGCAGTGGTCAGACTGACCACACCAGGACAGTTGAGAAGCTATCCAGGGAATTTGCCTCACAGTAGCAGTATGGAGCATGGACGAGAGTATCCAGCAGGGAGCCGGCTGGCTCGTTGGTAGCTGCCTGCTAGCTAGAGACTGCTAGCTAGCCATAGGCTATAGTTGTTCAGGGAGTAGATGGTAGCAGTGGAGAGCAGGTGCAACAGGTAAGCAAACAAATCCAAAAAGAAGCGTTGCAGTAGAATTAAAAACAGAGAATTGTGCGATGTTGAAGGATAGCTAGAAAGGTAAGGTTAGTGGCAGGAAAAAAAAATGCTGGGAAGCAGATGGAAACTAAACAAACTTGAATTATGGCACAGATGAAGAAGCGGCGAACAAACAACGTCAGCGTCCTCTCCACCAGTGTGTATGGGGCACAAGAGGGGCACTCCTAATCTTCCTACCAGCATTGCCCAGGAACACAACTCGCTTGCACCTTCAATGTAATTTTACGGCTGCCTAAGATTACTCGTTATCCAGGAACACAACGCTAACAGAAAGCCTGCCAGCTAACTCTGCGACGGGACCAAGCAACCGAGTCCTTCGATCTACACTTCATCCACAGACACTCCACACTCCAAAACATCGGGGAAAAAAACTTTCCCCCAAGGACTGGTAACTTCGATAACTGGGCATTTAGCTGTCCTAGCATACTCACTACCTGGCTAAGCATACGACTGTTTTACCTTTGCCATTTGTACATTGTATTTCTTGTGTTCACTGAACGTGACTTCTGGGACATCCTTTTCATGGTTAGTTTCATAGTTGGCTTCGCCACACCATACATGGGTTATTTGTTACTATTGGTCCCCAGAGACATAGGGTCTTGCATGCATTACTAACCATTTCCCTCTTCTAACTTGGCACTCTAATCATAAAGATTACACATACATTACACATTACACATACATTGGCCTCAACATAGCCACACTCAAACCTACTGCTTCACATAGGCCTGTCCTTTGTTCATATCACATGTATGTTCAGGAACACACACACACATGCGCGCGGAACTACGGTGACCGAACAAAGGAACACACACACACACATACACACATATTGCTGGTTACAAAACTGACAGACACAATCAAAGGTTAGTAAATTCAGCCATACAACAAACCCTTAAATTACATAGATTTTCCTCCATTCCCTTTAGGAATGCTTTCCCTAAAAACTGACAGAGGTAGTAGAAATTGGGAAATGAATGTAAGTGTATAATGACATTACTTTGGAATGGTTTTGCAATCATTGCAGGCATTTTTCATTTATTTTTACTATACAAATAAAATGTGTCTCATAAATAGCAACAGGTCTCTTTATATGTTTCTAGTGTCTGTATGTGTACCTTTGATAAAAACACACAACTAGAGCTATCTCCACTATTATCTATCACTTTACAACCAGCTCAACTGATAGCTTAAGGAGAAAAGGGCTTGCTGCAGTTGGAAGAAGTTAGCTAGCTAAAAGGCTAGCACTTGGGGCTACAAGCTTTTTAAAAAGACTGTTTATAAAGAAATGAATACCTGAATGATAGAGGCAATCGCACAAACTCTGCAGGGTGTCGTCTCAGTGAGGGTGAGCGCTTACCATGCCTGTGGTTACTTTTATACTTGGAAGCCTAGGTGCAACTCACGTTCAAATGATAACACTGCGTTTTGATTGGTGGATCAGGAACGAAACAGTATTTGATTTGTTTGAGTCAGTCCATCCCCTTGCATTTCGCCACTGAGGGAGCTTTCACTAACCAGTGACAGGTTGGCGGGGTTTTTTTTCTCCGTCTGTGACTTTGCGCCCCCCCTGGAGAGTGTTCTTTGAGAACCACTGTTCTAGACCTTAGTGCTGCTTAGACACTATAGATCATCATTTTGATACAGAGGCTTGAACATCATGTTGGCATCAAAGGCTGTGCCCTATCCTGGTTTAGGTCTTAGCTTTCTGATCGACAATTTGTTCATGTCCACAAGTCATCCAATCACACCAGAGTAAGCTACGATGTTCCCCAAGGCTCTGTCCTTGGACCACTGCTTTTATCCTTGTACATGCTACCCTTAGGTGCTGCCATAAGGATACAAGGCATTAACCTTCAATTGCTATGCTGATGACACCCAACTTTATCAATCCATGAAACCCGATGAAATAGTACATCTACCCAAGATAGAAACCCGCCAACAAGATGTAAAATATTGGATGGCTAACAACTTCCTGCTCGGTTACTCAGATAAAACTGAGGTTATGCTTGTAAGCCCCAAACAATTGAGAATGACACTATCTAGCCATCTACCCACACGCTATGGCATCTCATTAAACTACCAACACTAGCATCAAAAACCTTGGTGTAACTATCAACCAAGACCTCCTGCTTGACTCACAAATAAAAGAGATGTCAAAGACATAGCTTTTTCATCTACACAACTTTGCCAAAATTACATCTCAGTAAAGAGCCTCCAACAAATACAGAACGCTGCCGGTCGCACACTCACTAGAACTAAAAAATATGAACATATCTCACCTGTACTTGCCTCTCTGCACTGGCTCCTTGTAAGAAAATCAAAAAGCACAATAGGAGGCAGGCCCTTCTGCTATCAAGCCCCCTTCCTGTGGAATAATCTTCCTGCCTCCATCCGAGAAGCGTCCCTCTTTAAATCGAGACAAAAGACAATCCTCAATAGTGCATCCTATGGTCATGAATAAAAACCGGCATCTATCACAACATATTTCATATAACTTGTCAGCCATGTTGTTGTGTTTAGCAGCAGTGCACTACAGACAGCGCATGCTGTACTGTGTAGAAGGGCCTATACGGATCCTGAGTACAGCAATACTGCTTTCGCCAGTCAGTTGTGCACTGCTGTTTCATCCTGCCACCCTTGTATAACAAAAATTCTCATGCACCTTGTCAGCCAACCATAACTCAACATAACTCAACAAAACTAGACATAAACAAAATTCCCACACACCATGCTCTCCATTTCCCTCTTCATCTCTTGGTATGGTATTACCTATTTACTTTACCTAAATGTATCTCTTTATCTGTTTATGAAATTCATGTTTACTAACCAAATTTACTAACCAAACTAACTGACTTATAGAGCGACCTTTGCCTGCAGCCTATGGCTGTGAAAACATCGTTTCTCATCTCTCAGATGAGCCCCTCCTTCCTGCTTCTTCCTGTTAAGAAGGAGTTTTTTCTTGCCCCCGTCGCCTTTGTGCTTGCTCCAGGTGGGTTCAGGCTCTGGGGATTGTAAAGCGCCTTGAGACAATTTTATTAATTTGGCGCTATATAAATGAATTGAACTCAAATTGATTGGATCACCTGTCAGTTAGCTCAAAAGCATGGGTGCTTATGTAAGGCCCTTTAAGAAAATGATTAATTTTGTTAATGCTTTTTCTTTTATTGATAATGCTATGTGGTTGAAGTTCAAACTGTGTGTTGTGTGTGCTTGAAGTAACTACAATTACCATGAAGCCTTTTTCCCTTGTTTGATAACAATGTATGTTTCCCGCTGGAATTCTTTTTTTTTTCAAGGTTGTACCCAATCCTGTGTGAGGAGAAATGTACTATTTTACTGTATGTTTCCACCAATGAAGGAAAAGCTTGTCACTTATGAAAGAGATTACTTGCAGTAGTGGTGCGGCCCTTTTGAAACTGAGGAGGCCTCAACTACATTTTGGAAGTGGAGGTGGGGGTAAGGTGGTGGGGTAATGTTCAGTTTATGATACAAAGTTGACCATGAACTTGCAGTTGCGTCGTGGCTGGTCAGCTTCAAGTTACACGAAAATTACAGACCTTTACTTACAATAAAAGACTAAGACTAATACTATTACTTAATACTAATAATACTATACCAAAGAAAGTACTACTTTATTTAGTCTTTCAGTCCCAAGGATAACATTGTCTAGTTTGCTTGGTTACAATTGATTCCATTGTTACTAAGCCAGAATAATTTAGCCTGCTGGCGGTTTACACCACTTGAGGGAATTATTTCTTGTCACCAGGGTATAATATGGGATTTTACAATGAATCTGTCCAGGATATCCTCAAAGTTAACATATCCTGACAGGCCATATCCTGATATCCTGACAGGCCTTAAAAAACAAAGATTTCAATTAACAGTGAAAACCATTTAAAAGATTAAATGATCTCACTTGAATTAAATGTGCAGTCAACAGTAAACAAATGTCATCCATGATGTAGGCCAAGTACACAATAATGACTTGTCATTTCTATTCATCAGTATATCTACACACGCAGTCAAGTACACAATAATGACTTGTCATTTCTATTCATCAGTATATCTACACACGCAGTCATCGGTAGCTTTGTGTCATGCAAAGAATATATTATATGCCCACTCTCTTCAGATGACCTCAAGCTCAACTAAACAGGACAGAAAAAGCACTATGGTTCATTCAACACTGTCCTGGCATCATTGCCATCTTGTTATACATCAGCTTTAACCAAACCTCTCACTAATTGATCTCGATCTGACTCTATGAACTATGAACATTTCTTTTTTTGTAATAGCCATTTTTGTTTTCAAACTATAGGCCCCTATCCTGTGGTGGACCACTAGGGTTATTACTTTTGAAGGTGTAGTCACACAAAGCCTCATAGTGAAAATAAATTCTCAATGCTAAACTCCAAACTTTCCCAATTCCTTTTCATAATAAAAAAAATATGTATTATGTGATACTTGGACTCTTAGTTTGGCAGTATAAACTCTGATATAGCCTAGACATGTTGTGTTTGACTTTGGCAATAATTAATTATTCTGCTGAGGGCATGCTTGATTGTCAATAATTGTCATTTTGGAGGTAGCAAATCTGGAACATCAAGAATGCCTTTTAAAGAAAACAGACATCCTCTTTGGAAAATTCTACCAGCAAAATGATGATTATAGGTGCAAAACCTTGTAGTTTCTGACACCAAACTAATAATTGATGTGAATGTCTAAGATTCAGGGCTTCTGTTAGTTTGAAACCCTGAAGGAGGAAGACCCACCACTTCAAAAGCTTTATCACAGCCATCGGGATTAACTGAAGGCAGTAGGTGTATCCGGGTCTCATCCACCAGATGCTGTATCCGCTGATTACCCGAGAGATACTCCTGGCATATGAACTGCATAAGCAGCAGCAGCAGCTCTCGTCCCAAAACTTCATTACCATGGGAACCTGCCGTATAGCGAAACTCTGGCTCACCTTGGGGAATAAAACAAACACACAAAATATTTTTTTACATGATTAAAATAATTCAGGTAGATTGTAGCACATCAAGGCAAGACAAAATGTAATAACTCACCCAATTCATGTTCTCCTGGGTTGTCCGATATTTCAATGGCATACAGCTTCTGGCCATTATAACTTTTGCCAATGTTATATATTCTGGTGATGTTTGGGCAAAGCTCATTAACTACCTTCATTAGCTGTAGAGGAATGGACAATGGTAGATGGCGGGTGAAATATGTTTCTCCAGATTTCTACATGAAATATATGCCTTGACAATATTTGCCCATTAAGTTCATGCAATTTCTGTATGCATCCATATTTTTCCACATTTTTGTTGATGTGGGGAACAATGTCAGGGTGCAGAGGGTGTGGTATGTGATGAATCATGTATTAATCAAGTGCCTTGTATTAATAATAACCTTGTATGAATCATGTGCTTATGTAAGCAGGAACATGGCTTTTCTATGTGTCTGTGTGTAACTTAGATTACTAGGTGCTGACGCCATGTAGTCCGCATATGAGTAAGAGTTATACGCGTATGGAGAGAGACCTTCTGCATATGTTTGGGTGAGCTCTGATAGTATTCATTTTATACCATATATTTGGAGACCAAGTCTTATTTATGATCAGTCAGGTTTAATCTTGTACAATGGTGGCCATTCCAAGGGAGACAAAGCCTGAAGTTCCACTCAAAGCTTCACCTTAGACTCATCTGATTATCCATTCAAAGATTGCAGTTAAATGCACTGAGTATAAGGGGTGTCACCCTCTATTCATGAGGCCTTGGTCCATCAAGGCACTTTGATTTGACCAAGAGGAAGGGAGGGAGACCACTTATCACACCTCAGTCCTCACTCAGGTCAAACCATCCTAAGTATATTCAACCAGAAATGCTTACATTAGAAAGTCTAGAAAGTCACATGAGTTATTTTTTTCTTTTTTTTATTAGTTACTTTGGAAGAAATCGTCACTTACCTGTCTCATTTCTTTGTAGTTGTGGTGTTTGAAGTCCAAACTGTCTGTTGTTGTGATTTCATTTCGCCTGTGGTAATAATTATTGGGGTCTGCCAAGACGGAGACATATATTTAATGAGCCGAAAATATAAATATAAATATCTGTCATACAATATCTTAAAAACATTGCCATACCACGATAAGAAATGCAAATATACTTGTTTTAAGGAGCTTTTGACATGTAGGCCACTGTGAAATTATTCTGGGGGAAATTATTTGAGTAAACCATACACTAAATTGCATTACTGAACAAAGTCATAACCAGGTGGGAATAATCAGAATATTAGATAAGTTATTAATATGGTGTGTGTGGTCAAGTGGAGCAACTGCAGACTGGATACCGCAAAAGGATACTGTCTTTGGACCTGTGGGGTGTCAAGTGGAGCAGGGATTTTGTCAGGAACTAGTGTTGCAGATATCATGTTGTTGTGTGTGGCATAGTCACCACTGGATGAATGGTGTTAGGTGAAGGTTGTACCAGCTACCACAGGCTCTAATTTCATTGACGAGCAACTGGCAACGAAGTCCATCTCGCATGAACTAAAGCTATCGTGTGGGAGCATTGCATTGACCCACCCATGTTTGTGTTTAGGATCTTGCTCATGGTATTAAATTAGCAAAATGATTCTGCCAAGTTATTCAATGAGCTTTAGTTCATAACCCTAATCCTAACCCAATGTTCCAGTAGAGAATAAAATATCAAAACAGTAAGACTGCTGATAAACAAGGAAAGACTCTGCATATAAAGTTTTGTCTGCACGATTCATTCTTAAAATAAAATATCTAATACCATTACAGCAGCCCTCTAATTAGCTTCTCCTTGTATGCATGAAGTTGCAGACATCTTCCAAAAGCACTCATTTGAACAGAACATTTCAAATTATATTTCTAATTGGGTAGATCAAAATAAACAAGCTAACCTGGCATTGGGCATCCCAGGATCTCCATCCTCATGCAGATGTCACCATTGTTGTGCCATGACCGAGGGTTCACACGGATGTAACGTGCCACCACAGGCTTACGGAAACTGTTGAGGACAGGGATCTCCTTCTCTCTGTTTCCAGGAAAAATCTACAAAGGAAAGGTATTAGTAGTATTTGGTATTAGTAAACAATACTGACTAACACACAGTAATCATTAGTTAAAGTTACAATGTGGAAGCACTGCTTACTGCACACCTTAGATCAGTTCTCTGGTTTCTCCTGTGATTGCTTGTCCTAATTTAGCAGGTGAGGGAACCTATTTGAATTGTGGCTTACAAAAAGGCAGCCCTTACATTACATCATCACACCCAAAAGGTATGATTCATTGACTTTAACCCTCTATACCCCAATAGAATTCTAGAACACTGCAGCATATTACTGCGAAAACCAGAGAATTCCTGTATTTTTTGTTATTCTGTAAACAAACAGTTACAGTTAGAAAACCAAAGAAAGGGGGGCACTGTGGCGCAAGGAGTAGCCCCGACCATATACGGACTTGAATGCCCACGGGGACACAGGTTTGATTCTGACCCGCTGTCATTTCCCAATCCCACTCCCCACCTCTTCTCTCCATCTCATTTCCTGTCCAAAAACCTTCACTGTCCTATCCGATTAAAGGCAAAAAGCCCAAAAACAAATCTTAAAAAAAAAAATTAAAAAAAATTACAATTACAAGATTGTTTTGTTTGAAAGGGCATAAATAGTTTGTTAATATGATATCAAATATGTATTAGTGACATCTACAAATATTAAAATACATAGCTCTACATACACCCTAAAGTTCAAATTCATAAGTTTTGAACCGTACTGCAGACCTATTTAGTAAATTTAATATCATCTTAATGTATTTAATTAGTATTTGTTTTATATTTTGTAAATAAATAAATACATATTAAACTTAATATTTAAATATTAACACTACTAAACCATATAGATAACCAACATTTTTGCTAATTTGGTGGAAAACACCAACCTCTATGCCTCTTCCTGGTGCAATACATTTGCAATGCAATACATTTGTGGAGGAGGTGGAGGTGGGAATAAACATCCTCATGGGTATCCATCATTTACCCTCTTATCTTGACTACTGTTCATCTGATCCAGCCTTACAGGTGTCCTATGTGGCAGACACCATGCCACGAAATACGTATGAGGAGTTATGCAGATACCTACTCTGTTCAAACCCAGGGATAGCAGACTCTGGTGACAAACTTCAGAAAGTGAGACCATTACAGTTTTTTCCAATCAATTCAATTCAATTCAACTTTATTTCGCCATGTATACACATGTATTTTCACACTTGGTTCAATACCATGTACACTTTCTCAAAACACTTAACACATCCAGCATATCAGTAGACTATGTGAACTAAATGGCATACTTTTCCATTGCTTAGATACAAAATGCAGTCAATGACCACTTCTTCCAAAATTCATGGATACCTGTCTCAGTCAAAGTTCACCACCAGCAAAACGCTGTGCAACTACACCATTTTTTCAGATATTTAGATACTCTGTTCAAAACTGTTAACTTTCAGTTCAAAACCAGACACAATTTAGATCACTGTAGATGGAAAGATGCTGTATTTTCACAGACAAATTAAATTATACACTTGAAATAAGACAGATTTTGTTTTTTACTAATATTCATCAATGTATTTCGTTTCCATCTTTGTTTTGTTTGTTTGCAGCCTTGCTGCCAACTATCCTGCAGTACAGCATTTGTGTTGAAATGTACATGTGTGTAAAATATAGATGTAAGTGTCACTGAAGACATTTTCCCACTATTACGGCTGCATATGAAATTCATGGGCCATCAACAAGACAAAGTGACCCAAAAAGGGAACTACAACAAACATGTATCCAAAGTGACTGACAATATAATTTTTCATTGCCCAGGAATCGAACCCAGGTCAGCTACTTGTTAGCCAACAACACTAACCACTGTACCACGTATCACACCTGCCAATCTTGCCACACAAAACTGGTATCTACAAACCAACAGAAAAGTTTGTTCTTACGGTTTTTCCAATAATTTTTACTCGTCTCAATACCATGTACACATTCCCAAAACACTTAACACATCGAGCATACCAGTAGACTATGTGAACCAAACTGTGGATACTTGCCCCTATGCTTAGATACAAATGCAGTCAATGACCACTTCTTCCGAAATTCATGGATACCTGTCTCAGTCAAGGTTCACTACCAGCAAAACGCTGTGCAACTACAGCATTTTTTGCCGATGTTTAGATACTCTGTTCAAAACAGTTAACTTTCAGTTTAAAACCTAACTTACAGTAATTTAGATTACTGTACATGGAAAGATGCTGTATTTGGACAGACAAATTAAGGTATATGCTGGAATAAGACAAAGTATTCTTATTTTAGCAGAAAGTTTAGTTAGATTATTTTGTTGTTTTGGCTTGCAGACTTCTTACTATCTCTACAGAAGGCAAGCATAGATGTAGCTGTTCCTGAAGAGTTGTTTCCACTATTACAGTACTGCTCTATATGTAAGTCATAGGCTATCAGTGAAAGACAGTGATTGAAGAATGCAATTACAGTAAATGTACCCACTCAATAGTGACATCTATTGTGAGAAGCACACTAACATATGAACACTGTCTTCAGATAGTAAGCTTGGATTAACGTATTTCCAAGATGCAATGCAAAGGAGAATGTTACCGTAAATGTGAAGTTCAAACATTTTTGGTTTTGGTTTGACACCAAATACAGAGGACAGAATGGATCAGCATTAGGGCTACAGTAGAATTCTAGTGGTATTACAGTACTTTGGTAGACTGTATCTTGTGTTGATGTATGTAAATATTGGAAATACTACAGTAAATACTTAGCATATTTATGCCTTTTTGTTGTCCTGTAGTAAGCCTATATAGTGCAGTAACACGTGCAATTTTAGCATATGACTGTAATGACACATATTGCAGCATTTTAGAATTGTTTGTTCACTGTAATATAACAATATTTACTGTAGTCCAAAGACGTTTTTGCCTTTGTGTGTTTTTTCTCCTTTTTGCAATGCAAACCTACAGTAATCTATGCCAATCTAGAGGATACAGCAACATGTTATATATGCAATTGGCAATGCTTCAAGTTGTTAGTGTTTTTTAGGTCATTGTACTCTGAGAGAACATTTGCTAAAGTTACGGCAGCATGACTCACTTTTGGGTGAAGTATGAAGTGTTTTGGTGGTTGTAGTGCATTTTGCACCAAAGGTTAATTGATATGCTGAGGTGTGTGTCTGTTAAGCCCACTGTGTGAAGAGTTTTGGAAAAAGTGTACATGGTATTGACACAAGTTTAAAAGTGATCGGAAAAAACTGTGATGTGTGTCCTCCAGGAGAACGTCCTAAAACTTCTTCGACCATGGAAAAATCTCTCAGTAGGTGAGGCCATGATTAAAATTGACGGCATGTTACTTTGGAAACAGTATATGCCTAAGAAACATGTCAGATGGGGTATTAAGATCTGGTGTCTCTGTGACTCCCTGAAAGGATACTGTTTAGCATTCAATGTATAAACAGGCAACAAGGGGTGTGTGGCAGATGATATTTGGTTTGGGATAGAGGGTAGCAATGGATCTTATGTCAGACAACCTATACAAACACCACCACCTGTATGCGGACAACTTTTGTCCTTCAATTCCTTTAGTGAGAAACCTACTCTGTCCTACTGAAGCTTCCTTACGCTCATCAGGCCTCTCGCTGTTCCTCTCCCCCATGTCCTCACTCCTCTCTGCTGCCACAGCACCCTCACTCACCTCTCTACTCTCAGATGAGCTGGAACACCCGACGTCCTGACGCATAAAAGAAAAAACTATCCCTATCCCATTATTTTTTACAATACATGTTATTTATCTAAATCTGATCAGTTTAGTAAGTAATGAGGCTGATGCAGTCACTAGCTAGCTATCGACCAACTCCTGACTGGCTCGAACTCCTCAGACTTACGTTACCTCAGTCAATGTAGATAGCTAGCAAAATAGCTGGAAAACTAGTCATAAAAATTGAGATGACGATCCAAATTTTAAAATACATTTTCTTCTGACAAACAGAAAACACAGCCGATTACCCATGTCGTCGTTATTTGTGCACAAAATAGCTCTCACCCACAGACGCAGGTGCTTGCTTCGTAGGTTGCGAAAGTCGCGAATTGACCGTCATTTCCACAAGTGAGGTAACGTGGAAATTAGCTTTATTGAACGTCCCTCAATGACCAATAATTAAATGTTACATATCTCTGCAAATAAAAGTGTCATGGGTTTACAATCCATTCAAATTCCATTGATCTAAGTATGTCTTATCAATTTGGAGAACGATGAGGCTGGTGCTAGTTGTAAACCAACACTTCTTGTAGTATATTGGGCTGTGTTGTGTTCTGACAGCCAATCACGTTGGACTAGGAAGTTCGGGTCCACTGTTCTAGTTTATATACATGTGGTAATCAGTTGCTACTGTACTCCATTAGTAAAGCTAATGATTTGCCTCTAAGGCTTAGCCATTGCGTATTCATTTCATGCGGCACGGAACATGATACTTCTCAGTGACCGCCATACGAAGACGTTACTGGAGAGTTAGCTAGTCAGAAAAAAACAGGAGGATACTAATATTACTATTTTTAATAAGTTTTTTAATTTTGATTTTTCAAACAAGGTCGTCACTGTCATACAAACGTGATGAGTCGTCGTCTTTGGTGCACACAAATACGGTCTCATCCAGTGAGAACAGATGCAGACGCTTCTGATTGCTAGCCTTTAGCTAATCCTCAGGCCATCTGTCAGTAGCGAAGTTTAGTTAACAAATACTTCAGAAAAGTCAATGACAGCATACCCAGTTTCCGGTTTCAAAATAAAAGTAACATGTTCATGTATCCACTAGCAGAGTATTATTTCATGAACTAATGTTGTAGTATAAAAACTGTGTCTTTAAAAGTTGCGGTCGGCCGCGGCCGCTTTGGTGAAATTCTAACATGCCGTCGGCGGCCGCTATGGTGATTAGAGGGCAATGCACAGCATTGACTAACTTGAAACCAATATCAATAATGATGTTGAAAATTGTTTACTCAGTTTTTGAATATTGATTATGGTGTTAAATGGTATATTTGTATTGAACTGTTCTCAAAGAAGAGGGATTGAACAATCTCGAGTTCAACAGGAGCTACAAGGGGAGGACCTGAAGTGGGTCGATTAATCTAGATTAATGAATTTCAAAATGTGTGATTAATTAGGTAATTTGTTTTAATCTATTAACAGCCCTAGTTAATAGCTAACATTTGCTCCCTAAAGTAAAGTGTTACCAGGCCAGGTTATCTGTAGTGGATTGCATTTTAAAAGCAACCCTCCCAACACTGGCAGCAGTTAAGCCTGCATTACCACTCAATAGCTCTGAACTAAGTTTAGATTGATAATCAGGCTTAATTAAACTGGCATGACAAAGCTGTGTGGACTTCCTACGCAAAGCAGTGGAAACCAGATAATTTTTCTCTCTGAAATATAATATTTTACCGTATATAGACCTTCAAAATTGGATCCAACTACAGGATAGAGAATGAGGATCTGATCATACAGATCAAAAGTGTGCCTGAAACCATTTACATAAGCTACCAACTTCTTTGGAGGCTCTAGCGGGTCACCGTTATCTCGCATTGCAGCCAAAAGGCCTTTAGTGATGACCAAAATATAAATCATTAGAAATAAATCTCTTAAACTACCTCTCGAGGTGCTAACATCAACCAGGGTAACCCCTCCTCCCACTCACGATCAATGTGAACACAAACAGTAATGACTTTAAAGTAGCATGAAACCTGTTGAGAGCTTCTTGACTCTGGGCATGGTATGCTTTAAAACTTGCGCAATCAAATGGGAGGTGAGATTAGAACACTGGCCACTTTGTATCACCTGTATCAAATAGACATAAACTGAGACCTAGCCAAAACCGGAAATACAGATTTGTGATATTTAGTAGGCACAGGGATTTGGACAATTGGTTCTCCCACAAATACCTCCTCATCAGAACATCCTCGTCCTTTCCCACAAGAGACACATAGCATTTTGTAATGAAAGTTAAATGACGTTAGGATACAGCCTTGTAGACTTCATTTGAGTCTCAAATTGCATCTCAACACCAACAACTGAAACCAACACGGCTAAAGCGGTTGACATAACATGCGCACTGACACCATGGTGTTTTGTTTAATGTTTCGGTGCAGGACAGTCCTTTTTCCAATACCTAATTAATCTGCAATAATTGCAGGCCAAATCTAAATGTATCTAAAGCCATGATTAGTTTTTGGGGAGGCAGATCACAAAACCTAAGCTAAACCTTGTATGCTATGTGACTTAAATGAGAACTGTGCCACTCAGCAAAACTACCAGTATGCATTAACACTGCATCTTTAACTTATTCTCATTAATTACTGTTATTATTCGATTGCTAAAAATGGTTCCAGGACAATCAAATCAGACAATTCATCAAAAGTTTGAACACCTTGAGCAGATCAGTGGGTTAAGTGTTTCACTTAAGATCTCTCATAAACTCTAAGTGCATCTGTGCATTCTCCTTTTTACAGGACCTAAAACGGTTGCTGGTAGGTCTCAGGCATAATCTCATAATCTCAGCATAGTGAAAAGTGAAACAAAGTGAAAATGTTTGGATACTTCATTAAAGTTTGGAAGGAGTCGTAGATAATGCGTAACATCAGGTGAGCTTTCAGAAAAGGTGTTAGCCCCCTAAATTAGGAAGCTTGCCCTCTTTAATCATATTTAAAGGAGATGTTGTATGCCCATTATACCACAAGCTGATATGGCTTCTTGGGGTCTTAATGAAATGTCTGTAACATACTTTGGTCAAAATACCACAAGGATAATTTAAAGCAGCACCCTTTTTACCCTGTCTAAAAACAGCCCTGCTCAGAGCGACCTGTTTTGAGTGCCTGTTCCTTTAAATGCCGATGGAGGCATAACCCCTTCCCCCTCCTCCGTGGGGTGTGCCATAGACATATATAGATCTATGGGGTGTGCTCTCCCAAGTATTGTTTGGAGCTACCATAGAAACTGTTGAGGGGGTACCTTGGGAGAAATATGGATGCTGGAGACTGACACGGCGGTGCAAAAGACCACAGTTGCCGCCGGTAACACTTAAAACGCTTGCCAGTGTATTAGGAAAACTGAGCTAACATAATAATAATAATATAATTGTCAGATTTGATTGGCACACACGACACACTGCAACACACACGTGCATATATGGAGGCGACACAGGACACACACACACACACGCACAGGCAGGCCTGAAGTCGCTGTGAATTTATTCTCTGCGTTTTTCCGATCCTGGACCGTCCTTCCTCTAGGACCCCCCAGGAGCAGTGGGCAGCTTGTAAGCGCCCGGGGACCAAGTGATGGTCTTGGATGGACAGGAAAGTGTTCTGTTCTTTTGCATGTTTTTCTGTTGGGGTTCTTAGTGGAGGAAACCCCTTGTGAACACGGTCAGAACATGCAAACTCCACACAGAAAGGCCCGGGAGATAGCCCACCTGAGCTCTGAAGGTCTGGGGAGGACCTGCCCCCCAGAGCCAACAGCGCCCCATGCGGGAATCGAACCCATGACCTTCTTGCTGTGAGGTGAGAGTGCAAGCACCTTGCCATTGCCATTGCCATAACCCTAATGCACTAGTCCTGCTATAAATATTAGCTTGATGCTGAACACTCTAAATCAAAATCAAAATAAATGAAATAAATCTAAATCTGGTGTTATCAAACTTAGTAGCTAGTAGAACTGTTGTATAAAAGCAATATGACACTCCTGTGGGGCTCAGCCGAATCGACCCCGTAAGGAGACCCTTTACTAACCTCACTCTCACTTGTGTCATATTGCTTCAAACATTTAGTAGAACTACATTTGTGGGACTCATGGGGGATTCTAGTAAAGATGATACAAATAAAAAAATAAAAAATGTAAATTATTATTTTTGACAGTTTTGTTTACAGTTCAAAAGGTGCAGAGATGTATGGTGTCTCCTGTTGGCAATAAAATATTAAGCCTGCGCTGTGTTTGTCTAGCTTAGGGTGCATTATAAAATGAAATCTTGATCTTGAAAAATTGATCATTGATTCCTTTAGCCACTCACCAGGTCCCGAGATCCATTTTTTAGGGTGACCCATGTATGGCTGTCATTGCTAAACAGCACTTTGTAAGATGTCACCCAATCACTCCTGAAAACAAACCAATGAGTAAATAAATATAAGGCAGAGAAACAAGAATGATGAAATTCTGAATGAATGACTTGATGAATGAATGATCAGCAAGAAGTTTGAGCACATCACACCTGTTTAAGCTGCATTACATTGGCTCTCAGTGAGGTTAAGGATATATTTTAAGACTTTACTGTCTAATTAAATCAAAGCTTTCTCTATTATTGGTCTAAAATCAGACAGTATACATACTTTTATAGTTCTATATATATGGCTTTCCATGGGTTTGAACTATGTGTCCCTTTCAGTTGCATTTTAGTTCAGTCTGAGGTTGTTCTATGTTTTTGGTCAAGTTTGTTGATTGGTGGTTTTATTCCTTTCCCTTCCTACCCATTTGGTCTTTATTCTAGATGTTGTTTGATCATCTATCATGTTCATTTTATTTGTCTTATATGTTTTCATTTTAGTTTTTGCTTTTTAATTATTATTCTTATTCCTTTTATCTTTTATGTTTATTGTATTTGCCTTGGGTGCTCCATTTTAGTTTTTTCCTTTTTTAGGGCCCAAGCACCAAAAGTGCGGTGCCTACGGTGTCCCTGGAGGCCAAGGCCCTATTGTGTCAGGAGGATTCTTCTTTTTCTTAAAGACTTGGCCAAAATAGCTCCCCCATTTGCAGAGAGTCGTGTGGCTGTCATATAGTTTCCCCTACACTCACCAAATCGAATAGGAATGTGAGGCTCCCCAAGATGAACAACTTTTGTATATAAATTGCATTACGCCCAACAGCTAACGAGTTATTTTGGATTTTGGGTGTTTTCACACAAATGTGTTACATATTGACGGTTAGACGGTTCATCAGATTCATGTTAGGTGTGGTGTACATGATGTCAAGATGTAGCTGATTTTGAATCGGCAAGGGATTTGTGATGTCTTACAAGGTGTTTAAATGGTGAAATGATGAATGTGTATGTCCCGTCACGCAAGCAGGACATGTGTCACAACTTCACCATGCATCCCTTGATACAACTCAAAATGTGCAGGTTATGGTTATAATGATAGTTATGATAATATTCACATGCTCAAAGTACTTTCTGGTGTAGCGCCATCATCTGTCAACAGAAAGAGTGTCTTTTCTCTTGGGATCTTGGCTATAGTGCTCCTAGACAGAAAGAGTGTCTTTTCTCTTGGGATCTTGGCTATAGTGCTTCTAGACAGTTATCGTATTGATTTCGGATTTCAACACTGCTGGCTCAAATGAAGACAATCTGTATGAATGTTTAATCAACAATGAAGAATATATGACCTATAAGCGTGGAAGCATATACAGTGGGGAAAATAAGTATTTGAACCCCTGCCGATTTCGCAAGTTTGGCCACTTGCAAAGAAATGTGTGATCTATAATTGTAATGGTAGGTGTATTTTAACAGTGAGAAATAGAATATCAACAAACAAATCCAGAAAACTGCATTTTATAACATTTATGACTTTATTTGTATTTGATGCAGAAAATAAGTATTTGAACCCCCAAGCAAACAGCAAGAATTCTGGCTCCCAATGACCAGTTATGTGCCCAAGAAGCACACAGATTAGTCCTCATTAGGCCTAACAAAGTACACCTGATCTCAACTGGTGACGTGTATAAAAGAAACCTGTCCAAAGAATCATACTTCACACCTTCAACCTCACCACCATGGGCAAGACCAAAGAGTTGACCAAGGACGTCAGAAGGCTGGAATGGGTTACAAAACCATCGGCAAGCAGCTTGGTGAGAAGCAGACAACTATTGGTGCGATTATTCGTAAATGGAAGCAACACCAAACAACGGTCAATCGCTCTAGGTCTGGGGCTCCATGCAAGATATCACCTCGTGCGGTATCGGTGATCCTCCGAAAGGTGCAGAATAACCCCAGAACTACTCAGGGGGAGCTTGTGAATGATCTCAAGGCAGCTGGGACCACAGTCACCAAGAAAACCATTGGCAACACACTACGCCGTAATGGTTTGAAGTACTGCAGCACTCGCAAGGTCCCCCTGCTCAAGGAAGCACATGTACAGGGCCGTCTGAAGTTTGCCAATGAACACTTGAATGATTCTAAGGAGGATTGGGAGACAGGATGTGGTCAGATGAGACCAAAATCAAGCTCTTTGGCATCAACTCGACTTGCCGCGTTTGGAGGGGGAAGAATGCTGAATATGACCCCAAGAACACCATCTCCACTGTCAAGCATGGAGGTGGAAACATTATGCTTTGGGGCTGTTTCTCTGCCAAGGGTACAGGACGACTCCACTGCATCGAGGGGAATATGGATGGGGCCATGTAACGTGGAACATTGGGCTTGAACCTCATTCCCTCATTCCCTCCCATTGAAAACGCAACCTTAAGGATTTAGAGAGGATCTGCAAAGAGGAGTGGACCAAAATCCCTCCTGAGATGTGTGTAAACCTGGTGACCAACTACAAGAAAAGTCTGACGTCTGTGCTTGCCAACAAGGGTTATTCCACCAAGTATTAAGTCATGTTTTGCTAGGGGTTCAAATACTTATTTTCGGCATCAAATGCAAATTAAGTCATAAATGTTATAAAATGCAGTTTTCTGGATTTTTTTTGTTGATATTCTGTTTCTCACTGTTAAAATACACCTAATATTATAATTATAGATCACACATTTCTTTGCAAGTGGCCAAACTTGCGAAATCGGCAGGGGATCAAATACTTATTTTCCCCACTGTATATATATATGAATATATGACCTATAAGCGTGGAAGCCGGAGCATCCTACACATTCTTCTTCTAAGCAAAAGACCACAGTTGCCCGTAACACTTTGCCCGTAACACTTGTATTAGGAAAACTGAGCTAACCCTAATGCACTAGTCCTGCAATAAATATTAGCTACATGAAGGTTACAACATTCACTATTTGTTTGAACTAATTTGGAGAGATGTTGATTTATGGAGCTCAAACAGAGACTAAGTTTGGTATTTAAAAAAACTAAATCGGCATTGAAACACTTGACTTGACTTGAAAAGATGTTTTGATGTTTTTTTGCTTATTCTGATGCGCTTTTTCAATGATAATCTTTTCTTTGTTTCTTCATGTCAGCTTTTTCAGTGCAGTGGTTTTTTTTATGTCAGTAATTTCAAATGAATATTTATTTCTCTAGTACTGTAACTCAGTTAGTATCTCAGGCATGTCAGACACATCAGTCCGGTGTTGCAAAAGATGAAATGTTAATTGGACATTATATATCTACATTTAATTGTCTTTAAAATAAGGAGTTATTTGTTAAATATGGTGGAGCCAATCCGGACAAAATAGTACAAATGTTCAAAGTATCATCTTAACAAAAAAATCAAGTTTGGAGAAAATGGAGAGTAACGTTAACCCAAACAAAAAGTCATGTATTAAAACGTGATATTTTAACGGGGCTAAGATTGACTTTGGAGGGATTCCACTTGTCTCTTATGGTTTGCCTCCTCTATGGGCTGTCTCATGACCTTCATTCTCCACACATATGTCCTCTGCTGGCTACCATTGAAATCTTTTATTTTTGATAAATCAAGTGTGCCCTTCTTTATGTAGGAAAGACAATGCCTTTGAGCCTGATGTTGAAAGCATATAACTTTTTCGAGTTGAGACTAAGTTGTCTGTTAACTTGATACTATTTTGTCAGTTCACTTGAATGGAGTGGATGGTTCATTATTTGTTTACACTACTGTGTCCAATGAGACTACACTGGCTTTAAGTTGCATTTGAAGCGTGTTGGTTATGCCGTACTCAGGTTTCTGAAAATATTGCATTTTAAAGTGCTTCACCCCTTTCCCCATTTGAAGCGGTTTATGTTTTGTGTAATTAGCCCTTCTCTCATCCTAAAGTCAGATTTGTGGTCAAATAATAAAAATAGTTAATGTTGTTTGGTTTACATTTTGTATGCGTGTGTACTCTAAGTACATTATCCACCACATACTGAGACTGTTGACAGTACTAACCTTGTCAGTGTAAAGTAAATGTCTGGTGGGCATGCAATGTAGTCATAATGGTATTCATTGTTGGATTGGTTCATAATGGATGACAATGGATGTAATGTGACCATGACACAAAGTAAAACGAATAATGTTCTGCTACCCAAACGCTGTGAAGTTCATTATTATGCCATGATTTTTTTCGCCTGGTAGTTAGCGTTCATTCCCACACACCATAACACTAAATAAACACTCAAGAAATGTTTTCACTGTGAGTGGGAATTTTGTGTGTGCGCACATGTGTGCATGTGAGTAGGGGGTTTAGTTGTAGCATTTTTGCTTGAAATGCCCATCCCTACTTCACGAAACTTTTGAATGGCTAGTAGCGCTCGCAAAACAACTACATGGCATGAGGTAACATTGAATAAACTGTGGTTAATACACGGGTGTGGTCAATACACTGGTTTGTTTAAAAAAAAAAGACATAACATACTGTAATGCAGTTTATATACGGTGCAGTTAATAGTCGGGAAAATAAATAGTCTGAAAATTTCACAAGATAACCAGAAGTGTCAAACAAGTTAAAAAGTGTTGTAGAGCCAAAATCAAGAATATTATATCAATTCATATGATATTAGGAGCCCAAGTCAGATTATTGTGAATGAAGACTCACGACCAAAGTGAACTCCGGCCTTGCGTTATAACAGCGGTGAACTTGGTAAGCCTGCGGGCGTCCACCTCAAGCCACTGCAGAGGATCATTTCTTCCTGCACACCAGCCTCCATCATAGAACTCATCATCATTCAGTCCAGCCTGGTACAGTCAGTCAAACAAACACACAGGGAATCTTTTTAAATTAATTTCTAAATTCTATTCTTTTATCTTAAGGCACTGTACAGAAACTTAATCCTAAACCAAGATGAATGTCCTTTGAAAAGTAGATAAAACAGGTAAACATACAAACTTGAAGAATTGGCACCCTCAATATCAGTAAAACAGGGCACAATAAAGTAATTTACTGTTTATCAAATGTTTTGTATTACTGGTACTGTAAATACAATATACATTTATAGTATGTCTTTACCCAGAGGAGTGTAATCTCTATTTGCTAACACAAACAAGACTGAGCCATCTTCAAGTGGCAGTTAGAGTGTTGGCGTGTTGATGGCATTTGAGAAAGTGTATGCTGAAGTTATGAAAGTTGAGTTTCAGGTCCATCCTGGTTTGTGAATGGTCTAATGTCCTAAACTTAAACCATACTTTGTTCAATTTACTGTTTTAGGTTGCATAATAAATTAAATGTTTCTCTCGCTCTCTCAATACCTACTATAAAAGCATTAAGATATTCTCCCCAGTAATTCTTAGGCAGTTTCCCTATTTGATGTTTTTAGTGGTCATATTTGTCTTGCCTTTATGCTTTGCAGATGCACGTGTTCTACAATCAGAGGAAGAGACTACCCTGTGGGGGACAGCACAAGCAGATTTGATGTTCAATGAGGAGGACTCCATCTTGAACTGAAGGCCAATGTGGGTCGCTGGCCTCCAGCCCATATTACAGAATTGTTTACACTGTGTGATGTCAAAAGTATTCTCTGTGAGTATTCTGAGTGTGAATTTGGGATTGTGCCCTTGTCAAAAGGTCACAGCGGCACCCATGAAAAAAACTGAAATTATAGAAACAGCTGGGACTTATCAAGCAGATAATATTATTCAGACGTTGGCACATGCACATTATGGATAATCAACCAGGCTTCCAATAGCCTACTGCGGCCATAAGAGGGCAGTAAATTACAAGATGAATGCCAACAGGCAATATCAGATCATTTAGTTTATGGGGTGTGAGAGATATTGCTTTCCACTTCTGCATTGCTCTAATTCACGTCTATTTCTAGATTGAACTGGTCAAGCTTGCCTCGCTTGTCCTGGGGGCACAGCACTATGTTGTGGTGACACTCAACACACATGAGCTCCTCTAAGCACCTGACAGGATCTGAATGAAGATATTTGATGCCCACATAGCAGCAGGTTTAAATAGCATTTCCAACTTGTGGTTTACAGTGACCAAAATGTTATTACAAAATTACTGTTAAGGAGAAGTCAAGATGAAACTTGGAAAACGTCTCGGTTACTTACGTAACCTCGGTTCCTTAAGCAGGAACCAGATATAACAGTATGGTACATGACACTAGTCATGGGCCTAAATCGAAGCATTTATCCATTCACGCCTGAAAGGCCGCGAGATCTGTCAACGCGCACTCCTGAGCCCGCCCCCTCAGGAGTCTATATCTTGAATCGCGCACCAGATCTCTGTCTTGGAAAGAAAACTGAGCAAGAATATCAAACCAAGGTAACACTGTACACGCCAACTTTGTTATATCTGGTTCCTGCTTAAGGAACCGAGGTTACGTAAGTAAACGAGACGTTCCTTATCGCAGTTCACTGCGATATAACAGTATGGAACCCTATACATTCCCGCTTGATAATACAGTGGCAGCCAATCACACACACCAGCTTTAATGAAGCCTTTGCCCTCATAGAGGTTCATACGGCCGCTGGCGGTGAACATATTAACAGGGCAACCTTTATCATAGGCGGCATGGATCCGTGATCCTGCGCCTGTAGGAAAACACCCTGGAATGTTTCATGTGCAACATAACATGTAGACACCAATGAACACACTTATCATATATATCTTTCTCAGGCCAGGGGATTCAGAGATCGCTCGCCTGCAGAACGCCATGTAGAAAACTAGGTTCAGCCACATCTAACATATAGAATCTAATGAAAGTGTGGCGAGAACTCCAGCTTGCAGCTTTGCAAATATCTTCCACTGAAACGCCCTTTAGTAAGGCCCAGGAAGACGAGACCCCCCGCGTAGAGTGCGCATGCAACTTCTCCGGGGGATCTAAAGACAAGCTCTTATAAGACAACACGATAGCCTCTACTATCCAACGGGAGAGGCTCGGTTCTGATAGAGGTCTGCCTTTTGCACGTGCACCAAAGCACACAAATAGCTGATCTGACTGTCTGAAAGCTCTAGTGCGCTCTACGTAACAGCGGAGAGCGCGCACTGGACAGAGCTTATTCAAACGTTCCTCCACTGCTGACGCAAAAGGAGGAGGCGAGAAAACTGCTAATTCAATCACCTGATTGCGGAATGGGGTTACCACCACTTTAGGTGTGTAAGCAGCATTAGGTCGCATAACCACTCTGTCACCAGCGATCGAGAACTGAAGGCACGATGGGCTGACTGACAGGGCTTGCATGTCACCAATGCGCTTTGCTGACGTTAACGCCAGTAGCAGCGCAGTCTTTAAAGAGACAAACTTTATGTCCACTGTCTCCAGGGGCTCGAACGGAGGCCCTGTGAGAGCACGTAACACCACTAGCAGATCCCAAGAGGGTATGAGGTGTCTCTCTGGTACCCTGAGCCATCTCACCCCCGCCATAAAGCGTGACGCTAGCGCAGGTGACTGCCAGGAGAACTGCCATTAATGCCTGCGTGGCAGGCTGAAATGGCAGCCATGTACACTTTGAGAGTGGAAGCCGCCTTCCCCTCATCAAACAACTGCTGTAGGAATTCTAGAATAACGCCCAGCGCGCAGTTAATGGGGTCATGCTGACGCGCAGCACACCATCGTTCAAAACTGCGCCACTTCAGCGTATACAGAGCCCGTGTCGACACCGCTCGGGCACTCTGTATTGTAGCCACCACCGCATCCGACAAGCCTGACGCTATGAGCCTGCACCTCTCAGGTGCCAGGCTCTGAGACGCCACCACTCCGGATGGGGGTGCCACACTGTCCTGTGCGCCTGCGTTAGGAGGTCTCTCCGCAGAGGCAGCTCCCAAGGCTGCTGCACTGACATATTGACTAGATCTGCCGCCCACGGCTGATTGGGCCAGTGGGGGGCTATCAATATCAATTCTCTGCCCTCGTCCGCTACTCTGCACAGCACTTGCTGGAGGAGCGGGATCGGGGGAAGAGCATATAGGTGTAGATCTGGCCACTGGTGGCCCAGCGCGTCTATGCCCAGTGGGGGGTTGTCGCCCCCTAGCGAGAACCAGAGCGGACAGCAGGTGTTCTGCCTGTTTGCGAACAGGTCCACCTGCGCCCTGAAAAAACGCACCCAGATCTGTTCTATCACCTGTGGGTGTAGACACCAATCTGCTGCTCGAGGATCGCCCTTCGATAACAGGTCCGCACCGTAGTTGTGGTGACCTGGTATATGAACTGCCCTGAGGGAAAGGACGTGCCTCGCTGCCCATAGGAGCAGGCGAGTCGCCCAATGGTGCAGTGACTGGGAGTGCACTCCGCCTTGACGGTTTATATACGCCAAGGCCGCAGTGTTGTCCGTCCTCACTAACACATGCTGACCACTCAGTCTGGGCAGAAAGTGTCGTAGAGCCAGGACTACTGTCCGCAGTTCTAACACATTTATATGAGACGCGGCCTGTGTCACAGACCAGAGACCGTTCACGCCTCTCCCCTCACAGACCGCCCCCCAACCCTATGGTGGAGGCGCCTGTGGGCACTACTACGCGACGCGACACTATGCCCATAGTGCCCGACGCAGCGAGAAACCAGGGGGTTCTCCAGATTGCCAGGGCTTTCCTGCATCTGGAGGACACCATTATTCTGCGGTGCCTGTCTGTGACTGCGTTGAGCCTCATAGACAGGTACCATATTTGGAACGGCCGCATACGCAACATCCCCAGCGGGAGTGCGATAGCGGCTGACGCCATCATTCCTAACAGGTGTTGGCAGCACAGCGACGAGACTGACTGTCCCAGTCGGAATTGGCGCACGCATGTTTTGATGGCATTTATTCGTTCTTGAGACAGCCTGACCTCCATGGAGGTGGAGTCTAGAACCATGCCTAGGAAATGCGTAATTTGCTTTGGGCATAGAACGCTTTTTTCCCTGTTTATCACAAAGCCCAGTCGATACAGGTGCGCCACCACTAGATGGCCGACCTGCACCGCTGCAGCCTCTGAATGAGCAGCTATTAACATGCGCGCCAACTCGCTGCACAACCAGCCAGGTTGTGCTTTGAGTTGAATTTGTCGGGAACTAACCCGCTCATGGTCAATGAGTCTAAACCTAGATCTGCACCCACTCCGCCTAGGGAGGGGGACGAGATCTGGGGTTGCCCCCTCATGGTTTTGAAAAAAAAATGGGGGGTGCGATTGCACTGTGTGCATCGCGGGGGTTGTCGCACAAGCATGTCTGGGCACTGCGCCATCTGGGACAGGAGTTAGGACATATGAGTGTGGTGCTTGTGAGAACCTGCTTACCGTGCTGGACATGATTTTCACATGTGAGCGACGGGCTGATTTCTGTGGAGGCGGTGTGGGCTCCACCGCTCCCCCCTGTGTGGTCACTGGCTGACTGTCAGCATCAGGAAGCCTGAGGCTTACCTCTGCCCCGCCCGCGGCGAGCGGAGTGCTGTCGCGGGGCCTGGGCTGCACCCTGGGCAGGGCGCGCAGCTGGCTGCTGCTGTGCTGCAGGCTGATCTGGAGGGCGGAAGGGGTGTCTCTGCCAGCCTCGCCTGGTGGGCACCTTCGCTGGAGGAGCTGGCGAGCGGAACCCGCTTCGTTTCTGGCCCTGTGTGGGTGTGGTGTGTCCTGAGGAGGACGTCTCACCCGGGCCGCTAGAGCGAGGCATCCAGTGCTGGAATACCTCCCTGCTCTTCTGTTGCTCCTCGAACCTGGCAGCCATCGTGACCACGGCTTCACCGAAGACGCCCTGGACAGAGACCGGGGCGTCGAGGAGTGGTGCTTTCTCTCTGTCTGAGAGCTTAGCCAGTGAAAGCCACAGAGACCTCTGGGTAGCCACCGCGGTACCCATCACCCTCCCCAGTGCCTGTGAGGTGCACCGGGTCAGTCGGAGTGACAGATCCGTCGCGCGACGGAGCTCTGCCACCGACGGGTGATCCTCCCCCAGCGACAAGGCTAGCTCAGTCAGGAGCTTCGCCTGATAACGCTGTAGTAGCGCAGCCGTGTTGGTTGTGCAGGCAGCCTGCCCTGCAGCCAAGTAGGCTTTCTCTGCCAGCTGAGCCTGGTGCCTGGCCACCCGCGTGGGCAGGAGAGGCTTCTGGCCGAGGCGCATCGTGGGGGAGGCGGGCGAGAGGTAGCCCGCTACTGCATCCTCCACCTGAGGGAAGGAGAGATAGCCACTCTCGCTAGCCCTGTGGAGCTGCATGTAGGGAGCGAACCCCGGCACCGGGGCACGGCCCGAGTAGGGGGTCGCCCATGTCGCCTGCAGTTCCTCGTGCACCTCCTCGAAGAAGGGGATGCAGCTGGGAACTGGTGCGGCGGGGCCAGCATAAAACTCCCCGTCCAGCAGCGAGGACCGCACACTCTCAGTGCAACCTCGTGGAGTTGCTGGCCCAGGATCCGTGACGTAGTCGGGGGTGTCTCCACCCGCGGCTTAACGTCCTGGCTAGTCTGCATTGCCTCTGCGATTGAGCTGTGCTCATCGGAGTAGTCCAGCAGACTATCATCATCCAGGCCGATGTCCAGCTCCAGTTCGGGCAGGACACCGCCCAGTGGTAGCTCCTCCGCCTCGCTGCCCGCGGCCCTTGGGCTAGCAGGTGGCGGTGACAGGGAGAGGCCAAAGAGTGGAGCTGCGGCTGCAAAGCGGCTGCTCACACTCACAGAGCCCACGGCTGGAGGCGCACTCGGTCCTACAGAGGCGTTAGCCCCGGATGGAGCCGGTGCAGCCCCCTCGGCGTCCTTGCGCTCCCATAGCGCAAGGCGCCTGGTAGCCTTAACTAGCGTGAGGCTAGCACAGATGGCACAGACAGGGTCAGCGCCCGAGAGCGCGACCTCCGCGTGGTTCCTGCCGAGGCAGGTCACGCACCGATGGTGGCGGTCAACCTTAACCCGGGTGTGCCCGCAGTCGGGGTAGTGTCTGTACATCTTTTAAATCTGAAAGTAGAAGAAAGTATTAATACACAAGCACACTATCAGCAACGAACACGTTGTTAGCAAGCTATCAGGCTAGTCAGAAATGTAGCCAGCTAGGCAGCTAGGATAGCAGCTACTACTTCCAAAATTAAGTTGAGCCAACGAATTTTGCAGCGCCCTGAGCTAGTGAGGGTTAAAGAACCCGAATAACTCACCAACCTGTATAGAGCAAAAGCACACAAAACTCTTTGACTTTTGGTAGCGTAGAGGTGCGCGTTGACAGATCTCGCGGCCTTTCAGGCGTGAATGGATAAATGCTTCGATTTAGGCCCATGACTAGTGTCATGTACCATACTGTTATATCGCAGTGAACTGCGATAAGGAACCAAGGAATTTTTCAGATGTCTACATATCTGCTGGGCAGAAAGTCCAGCAAAATCCTAATTCTATAATTTGTCCACAATCACTAAAGGTATGGAGAAATAAAAGAGCAGCATTTGATAAAAAAACAACCCCTTGAGAAACTTAGGCCCCATAGATGCAACGGATTTGGTTCTGTTTACTTCTTTTCACTTCAAAAATAATAATTTCTTTATTTTCACAGAGGTAGCCAAACTGTTCCATACAATTGTCAATTTTGTTCAGGACTTCTCAGGATGCCAAGTATTGTGGTGTGTGGCTTCATTAAAAATCCTTTTTTGATCGTGGTTGTTTTTATTTGAAAAAATAGTTCATCTTCAATTGAATGTATTTTGTTACAAGTTCATTGTGAGATTAAGCTAATTCAGGAGAAGGTAAATTCATCTTTAGTGTATTTAGCATTTACTGCATTTTTAACTGTTTTGAGTATGTTTCCTTTCCTAACTCAAAGAAGGGACGAGTCTGTCTTAGTCTTAATATGTTTCTTGGAGTATTTGGGTTGGTCCTGTAACAGACATTGTGTGTGTGGGTGTGTGTTCACATGCAGACATGCTGAAGTCATTACATTTCGGGAACTAAGGCCAATATCTTGGGCCCTGGTAATGAGACAGATTGCAGACTAAACTCTGTTTCTCATCCCTTACAGGAAATACCATTTAAAGGAAATACCATTCCTGGCAGATGGTAATGTTAGCTTTGGTGCTTTGCATATTCCAGGATGAATCATAATATCTATTGTCCCTCTGGACCTCTATACTTGTTTCAGAAATATAATGCAGTTTCCATTTTGATATATATATAGCTATAATATATAGATCCAGTCTTTATTAGGCAAAAGGCCTGTATAACATGCTTTTCTTTTAGTGGCTGTTTCTTAAAATATGTACTAATGTATATACTAATTGCATACATTGCACAAAATAGCATGTTTAAACACAATGAAAAAAAATGGAAAAGTGCAGGCCCCTCTTGTTGAAAGATTGAGAAAGAATAGAGTGCAAGTTTATGAAACAATCCAGCATATTTCCCATGCATTAATCCTCTCAATTTTGCCTAGATTGAAAAAGTTACTTCTTAAGAAATCCTTTATTTCAGACATTACCTCATCACTTTGAATTTAATGTTACATAAGCAGAAAATCAGCTGGAATGTAGGCTGCAAATAATCCACTGCGTTTGTGGTTTCTTCCTTTACTTGAAGTGGGTTAAAATGTTAGGTGCAATGTAAGAAAATGGTTTGGGAAAATCTCTGATAAACAGCCAAATATGTGTAAAGCTGACCGGTCACCAGCTATGTCAGCTACCATGACCATGATATGGCATCCCAGATTACGGAAACATTCTAAAATACTGGCTTCCCCGACAACAATGCTACGGTCAGTATATTCTCCATTCAAAATGTTCGTTCCGGAGCAGAACATCTGTTTTTGTTTTGGCCTGTGTGATTTTGCCCACTGCCCATTTCAACACCCCGGGTTGCCAGATAAGAGTGCAAACACAGCATGTGACCACCATGGAAATCAGCAAACAAACTGGACCAACAGAGATGTTCGATTCTGCCCGACTAAAAAAGCCTTGGCATCCTTCTAAAAAGCTCCATAACTAGCAATGATGGAAAACATTGGAGATGCATTTGAAAGATGGCGACAGCTAAAAACCCAGGAGGATTTTAAGACATGCCGGGTTAGCTCATTTTCTCCTGAAAAGGTAAGCATTGCACTTCAGCTAAGGTTAGATCACCTTAATTCATTTAACATGGCTATTAGTAGGGGTTGGCATTAAGTAATTTCAACATTACAGTACTCACATTCAATACACGTGTGTAGCTGTGTTATCAAGGCAGTGAGTATTTGAGACAACTGGTGAAGTGATCCCAAGTAGAGCAGGCTAACACTGCCATGCTAACATGTGTTAATATACCGTTTCCAGTCACATCGAAGAAGCAACGGGCCGCAGCTGTTTACTACCTCGGCAACAACCAGTGTGCCAGAAATATAGGACAAAAACTGCACGTGGCACGGGTTGTGTGAGCTTAGCACTGGTTGTGTGAGTATAGCACGGGTTGTGTGAGCTTAGCACTGGTTGTGTGAGTATAGCACGGGTTGTGTGAGCTTAGCACTGGTTGTGTGAGTATAGCACGGGTTGTGTGAGCTTAGCACTGGTTGTGTGAGTATAGCACGGGTTGTGTGAGCTTAGCACTGGTTAGCAGCTAGATATTCAACTCAGAAGAGGGGATGTGAATTTGAATGCAAGTTGTGTCCATTGTGTCTAAGGGCTAATGACATTGTCCATTGTGTCTAAGGGTTAATGACTACTTTCCAAACATTTTTCAAATCAAAATGTTGTGCTTTGTCAAAACATAGGGTATAGACTGTTATCTTTTTTTCTAAGTGATTTTTAACAAGCAATCCCCTATTTCTAAGTAAACATTTGAGATTTGCTTTGATGTCCTCCTGTAAGTGCAGCACTTTTGCACTCATCCATTTGTGTTTGTCAGACAGGGTTTGTGTTTTTCTCCAGGGTCTCCAGGGAATGTACAAACCTGAATGTTTAGACGTCCCCGGTGAGGTCCTAGTCCATAACGTTTCATAGTAGAGGCATGGAGCTGAACGTCGTCAATTTTAAGGGTCTCCAGTCCCATTGGTGGGCATTCTATAGAACAAAAGATGACATTTATTTGATATGTAATAAGGTGAATACTGAAATTAGTCTATTTATGCAACCTACTGCACTCTTGTTACTTGACTAGCAAGTAAAAACTAAAATTGCTGTGCATTAAGATCAGCAATGGTCATACACATTTTGACCAACACATTGTCTTCAAATTGTCTATTACAGGGTTTTAGAATTAGACTCATTAAATGTTTCTACAAATTAATTTAGTACTATAACTAATATGTTAAAGAGGACTTATTATGCTTTTCCACTTTTTCCCTTTCTTTTAGTGTGTTATATAGCTTTTTGTGCACGTAAACGGTCTGCAAAGTTACAAAGCCCAAAGTACACGCCAGAGAGAGAGTAATTTAAATTATATGTTTGTTGTTTGTGTCCATGTAACAGATTACATGGACACAAATAACAAACATATAATTTAAATCAGAAGAACCAGTTCTATGAAATAATGTACATTGATGAACATTTATAAGGTACTTATCATGCATATGTTAAGTCTTACTGCAAAGCATGTCTCTAAAATCATAAACATTTAATTTCCTTCATTAGCAATCTCATTTGTCTGCATAAGACACAACATGGAGAAAAATGTAGAGCGTATGAAATATTTTGGTTAATTATCAATTAGAATGGGTATATTATTAACAGTTATGACTCATTTAGTTATGGGTGTTAATTAAAAGTATGCAAACAAGTTTAAAATCAAGACAGACTTGGACCAAAACGTTTTCAGTTTCACTTCACTTTTTAATTGTATAAGGAAATCATACATTATGAATACCTAGGCTAAACATCAGATTAAGCATTACCGTTACGGTACTGAAGTAATAAACTACTGATGACAAAAATGTCCATAATGTGGAAGAATATTTTTTTTAGAGTTGTAGATGTACTTGACATAAATTATCCCATGTACTTATGATAACAATAAATCACAACAGGCTGAGATATAAACGTTCTGTCTAAAACAATCACTTCTTCTACTTACATCAGCAGAATAATTTACAGTATGGAAATTGTACAGTCATGTAATTGCACAAGTGTGATTGAACAACTAAGATAATACCCTCTATTCACCACCACTTATATTCACCACCACTTATGTTCCGCTGAAGCTTATCAGCAGTCAGCTGAATCTTCTTCGACCTGTCTGTCAGGTATGTGAAGGCCTTCCCAACATCCATCTGAAACAAAAAAAAAACATGTCAATCTTATTTGAATTTTTTCCCCAAACAGACATACTGAGAGACATTACACTGAGACATTTAGAATTTTGAAAAATAGGAAGTTTTGAAAATACCGTCATTGTGTTGCAGATCTTTTCTGAAGTTCATGCTTGTCATTTTGAAGGGAAGTTTATCAACTTACCACTCTGAACCAGAGCCTGATAAATACTTTAGAAGGGTCACGAAATAAGTCAACAGATAGAAATATCACAGTAAAGGTTATGACATGCAAGTCACAGGTGTTCTCTCAGTCTCTTAGTTAGTAATCTAGTATCCTTTAGTGAATTCAGTGATAATAAGTCATCCAATCACACCAGAGTAAGTTATGGTGTTCCCCAAGGCTCTGTGCTTGGACCCTTGCTCTTCTCCTTGTACATGCTACCCTTAGGAGCGGTCATAAGGAAGCATGGCATTCATGTCCATTGCTATGCTGATGACACCCAACTTTACCTATTCATGAAACCTGATGAGATTGTACAGCTACCCAAGATAGAAGCTTGCCTGCAAGATGTAAAAGCTTGGATGACAAACAACTTCCTGCTCCTAACTAAAATAAAACTGAGGTTATGCATGTAGGCCTTAAACAATTGAGAATGACACTAGCACCAAACATCACAGTGTAATTATCAAACAAGACCTCCTACTTGACTTACACATAAAACTGATCTCATAATTAATATTGAATTTAGGGGTGTGAATCTCTCATGAAAAAGACGATCCGATTCGTATCTCGATACATTGGCACGATACAAGAAAAGATGCATGTTGATAAAAAACGATTCAGTACGATTCAGTGCGATTCGATGCGATTCGATGCAGTTCAATAATTGAAAACACTGCGTTGTGAGGAAAACAATGGACCTCATTCTCGAACATTTTCTTAAGTGTCTTCTTAAATATCTTCTTCCCAACAACAAAAGATCTCTGCCGGATTCATGAACACCTGGAAGCTGTGCACTGATTCTTTAATTGAACGCCCTTTCTCATGCACCTGAACTTGCATACAGAAACGCCCCGCCCGCTCCTTATAAGGGCATGCTATTGCAATGTGTGCACACTCCACAGGCAATGCGAAAGCAACTTCAGACTGATCAAAATCATGTCAATGCGAGCACCGGTAAATTTCACCGGTGCAGAGGTGGAGGTACTGTTGCAGAATGTAGGTGTGTCCATTCTATTCCACTATGGCTATATCCACCGATTGAGTTTAGTGCTTATTTATTTATTCACTGCCATTTGCAGTGTTCGTATAGTGCTTTTATTTATGTTAGGACATCACGATGGCTCGGTCTCGTAATCATTACTATAAATGTTAAACATAATTGTTAATGACACAAATATTCTCCTATTTATTATTATTATAATTATTTAAATCCGAGGATGTCTGTAGAATCACGCAATCAACAACGACTGAAGTAGCTAGCATAGGCACACCAGCGTCTCTTTTTCCTGAGGAGACTGAAGAAGGCCCATCTGTCTCCTCAGATTCTGGAGAATTTCTACCGCTGTACCATCGAGAGCATCCTTACAAACTGCATCTCAGTATGGTATGGCAGCTGCTCTGTTGCCGATCGAAAAAGACTGCAGAGGGTGGTGAAAACTGCCCAACGCATCACAGGTTCCTCACTCCCCACCATTGAGGCTGTCCAGAGCAAGAGATGTCTGCGGAGGGCGTGCAGCATCGTCAAGGACAGCTCACATCCCAGCCACAGACTGTTTGCCCTCCTCCTCTCTGGTAGGCGCTACAGGGTCCTTCGTTCCCGGACCAGCAGGTTCAGGAACAGCTTCATCCCTGCGGCTGTCACCCTACTGAACTCTGCACCACGCCGATAGCCCCCCCCCACCCCCACACACACACCTCCCCCTGTGACTGTACCTCACCCCTGGCTTGACTGCCACACACATTTGCACTGTACTCCCCCCCCCTCCACCCTGGCTTGACTGCCACACACCCCCCTCCAGCCAATGAACATTTGCACCAGAATGTCTTTTTTTACTACTGTACATCCCACTTATTACTGTAATAACTGTATTAATCGTACTTACACCATACAATACTTCTTAAACATTGTATTACTACTACCTCATTCACTTCATTTCATTTCACTTATTACCACCACTAATACTTACACCTGCACTTTTTATATACTTATCATATCTACACTTCTTACCTCAACTGCTGCTAGTCCCAATTCTGTTCATATTACATATCTATTTCTTACTGTACATATATATTTATTTATTCACTTACATTTATTTATACCACTTTACATATGCACATACTCTGCACTTTTTGCTATTTTGCACTTCTGGTTGGATGCTAAACTGCATTTCGTTGTCTCAGTACTTGTACTCTGTGCAATGACAATAAAGTTGAATCTAATCTAAAGAAAAAAATAGCATTGGTGTAGTCGTATCTTACATGCTGAAAACGGATATCGATATGTATCGGTTATTTTTTACACCCCTAATTGAATTGGATTGAATTGCTTCACAGTAAGAATAGCTAGCAACCTAATTGTAATGGCAGACAACAGGAGGAACGTTTTTGATAGGGGATGTGCCAAGATATTTTCCATAACTAAACATTGAGGGCCTCATTTACTAACAGGATTGCGCCCATTTCAGGCGTAAAATAGCGTGTAAAGACATAAAACCGTATTTCCAAAGGAGGCGCACCTGAGTAAAAGCGCAGATTACCGCTGCTGGGAAGTGGGTGTGAGAAATGTGGGTGTTCATCGCAAAGAGATGGGAGGAGATGCGTAGAGTGCGCCTAATTATGTATTAGTAACGAAACAAGAGGTGTTTTAGCATGACATATCAGCTGCTAAATGAAAACTATGTGCCTGCGAGAAATTTGAAAAATACGAACATCAGAAATATTGTGTTTTTTTTTTTATGTTTATATTTGATATATCATTTAATAGGCATACAAACAAATATAATTACAAACTGTCCCACCAGCTAGCTGTTCGGGAGAGACAGCAGCATATTAATTTCACCTTCCATGTTTATTTTGACGTTATAGCCTCTCAAGCGCAAGCCATGGCAACCGAACGACTGAAAACGTCAGTTTCCCCTGTCCACGCTACAACTCCAGTTTTCAAATGTATCCGCCTAGGATACATGAACCATGTACGTTCATGTCGTGTATTCCTACCAGACTATTTAACAGGATGCTATGGGGCAGTTAACCTGGCTATTAACTATCCTAGCTATCTCTAGCTTAGGGAACCATCTTAACAGTTTGCAGTTGCCTGTGTGTGATTAACTCATGTGTGAATATGAACTTGTGAACATAAACTCGTTAATATGAAGCTGCACAGGCACCCTGAGGGGTAACCATAGTAACCCAGAAACTCAATGTTCGCTGAAAAGTTTAATTTCCCAAAATCAGCTCACCAATAAAAGACAGTCTTGAATTCAAAGTGATCACAACTTTAAGTGTGGACGGAAGGGCTAAATGGAGAAATATTTATGAGTTTCTATATTTACCCGGGTTAGTTTGCTGTAACCTCATATACCAAAAGTTCTAATTCTAATTTTAACTCATCATCCATGGTGGAAAGAACACGCAGGCTCTTTCTTCCCTATTTTAGCTGCGCGCTAAATAACACTAATGGGCGGGGTTAGGCGCTGATTACGCGTAGTAAGGCGTCGACACATTCAGATGAGGTTCTTGTTTGATAAATACGATGCAAAATACTGTGCGCTACATGCGAGTTGGCAAAGGCGCAGATTAAGCTGCGGTCGCAATGTTAGTAAATGAGGCCCTGAGAGGCATAAAAGAGGTCATCATCCCTCAAGTCAGTGACAGCTGAAACGCAGCTCACAAATGTTTTTTCCCCTCGGTAAAGGCGTGCCACTGACTTTAGCAGACATTAATCTGATCTATAATGTCTTTAGTGAGCTTGTAGTTGTACGCCAAAATGTTTAGCAAAACAGCTAATATTATTCATTCAACATTGTAAAAAAAAACTAAAACAAAAACAAAATGATATGAAAAACTAACCTAATCCAGATTATTTCCCGTACTAAAGATTCCTTAGTATTTTCGAAGCACTGACTCTGGCTCTCAATATACATCCTTTCTATGAGAATATGGATTTTTTTCTTATCTTTATTCAAGAGTGTGGTCTTTCAATTTGAGAGCATTGTTTAATCATTTCACGTTCCGATTGTGTGATGTTTTACCTCTAAACCTGCCCCCTCTCTCGCAAATAGCCCCTGCTGATGTGTAAATTTGCTCTGCTCTTGTCTCCACTCAGATATACTGTTACTTGCACATATCCTGTGCCTCCATTTGAGTCCTCCTCGCACTCAAACTGCATGCACAACTTCCGCTCGCAGTTTTCTCGGATTGTTGTGAAATGATGACCCTATCAAAATTCACCAACCAGGTATGATGTTGATCAACTAAATTGTCACTGCCTCCTTACAGGCAGTTACTCCCAGAGAACCAACCATTCAAAGCATTTACGTAAACTGGTAAATCAACATTCTGCTGTCATCATTCATTTCATTGAATTAATGTCGACCTCTGATGTTGATTTACCCTCACTTTTGTACCCTTGGTTAATATTGAAACAATATATTGCAAAATATTGTGAAAATCATATCCTGTGTGATGGGAGTTACTTTGACTGTATTTCAGTGAAGCTTGATGTGCTAATATTGTGATGTGTCTCTTTTGGTCTGCCTGATTGTACTCTTCATACAACTGACTGCAAAGTGTTACTGACATGAACTGCCCCCTTAAAAGCCCTCAGTCTAGCCATGGAATGATGCTGAGAAAGCCCCTCTTTGCTAAGAATTTGACTTCCGACACTTTCACTTAGTTCTGATGTCTTACACCTTCACAATTCTACTTAAAAAGCTATGTTGTATTGGAGAGTTGAGCCAGAGAGGTGAACAATGGCTGCAAGTTGATCTACTTAAACAAGTCATCTGCATGTGTGATTCAATGGAAAGGATAAAACTCTGAGCTGTTGTACAAAGGAGTTAACATACTTAATGCCCAATTTGATCAGTGACCTAGAACTTTTCCTTTTTTCATGTTTGTAAATCCTCAAACTTTTCCAGGTTTACACAGCACACCAAATGTTTTGGCCTCAGACTTTTGCATACGAATATTTGCTTAACTTCACAGCTCTCTATATTGTCATGATGGACTTGCACTATATGTGACTTACCAATAAAAGGTGTTAGACATAAGATATACGCTCTATAGCTTGGTTTCCATCCGATTCGCATACTTTAAGTACATTTATAAAAATTAATCTAAAAGAATGTTCATCCGCTGCATTTGAATACAAAATTGGACACCTTCCTATTCCAGGGAGGAGTTGTGAACAGCTATGAGTTCAGAACCTGAGGGGGGTCAGGGCAACTTCAATGGAAACACGCAATAAAAGCTCAACAAAGGTCATTTGACACAATTAAACCCATTTCCATCAACCTTACTCGCATTTTACCCTATGCAAATCAGGAGTTAATACACCCCCCTCTAGAGAATTCATTTTCTTATTGGAATCAGAAGATTTTATGTGTATTTCAAGCATTTCCACTGTTGTATTCCAACTTGAATAGCAAAAACCCTACACATTAAAAAACACAATATGAGCACAAAATGAATAATAATGAGCAAGAGCTGTAGAAAAAATTATGACAAATATTTAGTATGGACGTCAAGAGTGATTTTAGCCTGTTCCTTTCCTTTCCCTGTTTGTATTTAAACTCACACATTGTTGGCAAAATATATGTGGCCCACCCACAACTGCACAAGAACACATGCATGCCCACAATGGGGTTTCAAAATAGAATAGAAATGGGAAAATGTGCTGCTATTATCCCTGGTGTCATCGCTGGAGAACATTCCCTCTGGATGCTGTCATTCATTATCCCTACATCTGTTGTCATTCATTATCCCTACATCTGTCCTACCAAGGAGCCTCAGAGATGTAGCTGCTCTATCAATGTTTTACAAAACAATGTTTCAGATTACCTTTGGCAAAATGGCCAGTGAGGGTTACTGAAAACCAGAACATCTTTCTGATAGATATTTTGAAAAAAACAAAAAAGCTCAATTGAAGCAAAGCAGAGGAACACTGAAATGTACCTGCTTTAGTCTCTGATCCCTCTGTGTCTTGCTTACTTCTCTCTGTGCTGGTTTTAGGTGCTTTCCTGAAAACAGACTTTCCACTTCGATTGCTGCCCTGCAGCTGGTGTCTCTCAAGAGCATGCTGGGCGGATTCAGGTATGTGGAGATCGTGCTCACGATTTAGCTGGTCCTCCCGATAGTAATCCCTACCCTCAACCGGATAGCCATAAGAAAGAGACCGCAAGACTGCCAGCATAGACAAAGTCAGGGACCAGTTACACCATCCTTTCAGGAACAAAGCGGACATAATGAGAAGGCTACAGCATTTAGTGGGCTGTCAAAAGCTGTTTCCCATAAAACTGCTCACTTTCTCTCTCACTTTGTTCTGTTACTTCTCTCAGTCTACCCCGTTTGTCCTGTCTTTACCAAGTCTACATACTTCCAGACGTTCCAAGTCCCTGTCGAAAGCCACAGAGCCAGAAGGTCTAAGCAAATTCTTGCTTGGGAAAACAAGTGGGAGGGAGAATAAAAAAGGAGGGAGGGCAGAAAAGACAAAGAGAGAAGTTATTGGGGGAGAGGTAGAAAGATAGATACAGGGAGAGAAAACTTTTTCTTTTGGATATACGTATTGGCAGGTGCAAACATTCAAAATAATGCATTCAACATAGTATTGAAATCGACTACAGCAATTTTCGATCAACTACATGGAAAGGACATTAATTAATTCAGTTTATAAATTATTAAGTTAATTAATTTGAATGAATTACATTTTCTTGTCATACTTGCTGGCAACTAGAACTACTCTGTCCATGGTTTTGTTTCACAGAAGAGTAGAATTGTATAATAGAGTACAAGTAGGTTTCTTTACAAAGAGAAAGACAGAAGGTTGATGGAAGGTTAGGTGGATTTGTATGGTATATTTTCACATTACTTCAGAATGTACATCTTGTGGGAATTAAAAATAAACTACTTGGCAAAATATGTATTAAAGATCAATTAAGCAGATTAAGGGAAGATGTGCATCACTTTCTCAGGCCCCCAATTTTGTGACCGCGGGCCTATAATTTGCACATTAGTGAGCGACAGGTTAAACAGATGTTTCCTGAGAGCTGAGTTTTGGCAAGGGCAAGAGAAAAAAAAGAAACGCTCTCTCTGACAAAACATATATCAACTACAATAAGGCACTCCAAACAAAATCATCAATGGAATATAACTATGCTTGTGTATACTAATAGTCACATGCACAATAACTGCAGTCTCTCTTGATCAACAAAAAGGTAATTACTGACTAGGTCTCACCTGTGGTAGCTGGTACAAAATACTTACTGAGGTACAGCCCTTTAACAAAATATGGAAAATATAAAACAATATTTAAATGATTTCATATTACATGTACATGTGTCATTTGGTTGTTCTGGTTGATTTGATAAAACTTACTTATGGTTAGGGTTCAAATGAGGTAGTTACTGGTACTGTGGTATGGTACTGTGGATGATTTCAAATTAGATTGTTACCTCGTGTTACCTCAGGACCCCGGAGCTGCATATACCGGTAAGTATATTTATTAGACAAACAACAACAACAATCAGGCTCACTCCCAGCACAAGGCTGAAAGTGAAGCAATATTAAACACATTGCACAAAGTTTATATAGACAGAAGTTGAGCGTTCAACAGGGATAACCACGTGGTGGATTTCTGACGTCCGAGGAAAGGATGGAAGTTTTGCACAAGGTCGGAAGAAGCACAGTTCGACCCTTCTTATCACCTCTGGTCTAAACATGCTCTTGTACATATGCAGACTAAGTGGCACCTAATAATCTAAGTTACACACACACACACACACACACACACACACAGAAACACAGAAAAGCCATGGTCCTGCTTTCATAAGCACATGATTTATACAAGGAATATATTTATACAAGGCACTTGATTCATATATTCTTAAGTCATTAACAGTGCTTGGAAATTATCTCCATCAGAGATAGTTACTGGTACTGTGGTACTGGTACTGTGGATGATTTCCTCACACCATCTAAAATGTATTTTCTTCTCCTTGAACAACTGAACAGAGCTTCAAGATTTTGGGAATTGCATTTATCTCTCTTATATACAATTTTACGCACAGCAATTTTTAAAGAGATGTTTAAGTGTAATATCTATAAAAGGTTCAGTTCATGTTAAAAGGTAACATACATTTTTTCAAAAATACTGCACCTGACTTTATCTTATTTTCCCTATTGTCTACATTTTTTACTAAGGACAAAACGATCAAAATCGTTCAAGTATTGAGTTATAAACGCTATAACTGGCAACTGAGAGACGGCAATACAAAGTAATTCCACAGGGCAAGCATCTGCGTCAAAGTAAACTGCTTGTTTTCGCCACTGACTCATAAAAAGTATCAAATAAGTACCTGACAACAAGGGAGAGACCTGTGTCTGTTAAATATAAATAATTGTAAAGAAACTGTCGAAAATGTTTCGACAGTTTCTGTAGTTTAAGTTTAATTTTCTTTACAGTCATAGTACCAGAAGTAACAGAAGATGCAGTGGTTGTACATGAAAATGACACCATGCACAATCCAATATTTATAGAACCTTACTTTGAAAAACAATCAGTACATGATTCTGACTTCACACAAGGCGTATCCGTGAGCACTGGTGTTTCAGTGACCATTCAGACTGCACAAAAGACATTGCACACAGACAACCTCCTGCAGCATCTGAGCACTGAGTCCATGAGGTGGGGGCTGCATGATTGCCAAATGTGTATTGAGATCACATACAGTATGTAGATGGCACTATGAATGAAAGTCTGTATACCCAAATAATTGAACTCCTCCAAGAAGATTTTTCCAATTTTGCCCAATCACACTGCAAGTTTTTTGAAGAAAAAAAAAATGAAAACTATATTCAGCCCAAGTATGCCCCCTAGCTTTAATCCAATTGAATTCCCATGGAACTCCTTGGGATATTTGAAAGTAGAAGGTAGAGCATAATTTTCTTATGGCTTGCTGTGGTACAACTTTGCTTGGCAGCAGCAGAATGGCAGTATAATACTGGCTCTACCTAGCATGGAGCTGTGAACTGATGCTGAAGAATCTGTTCATTTACTTTCCCAAAAATGAAATGTAGAGTCACATCCAAGTGTAAAAACTTCCACTGGTTAAAGGCTGGTCCAATTGCTCCAAAATGAACCCAGGGTCAATGTCCATCATGGTGCAACACGTGGAACAAACCCCAGTGGAGCGTGACCAGATCCAATTCACAACATCTCAGTACTGAAGCTTGTTCTGAATTGTTGCAGTTTGTTCATAAATATGGATCTTTCATTATAGCCTAAGGAGTTTTACCTTAATTAGCTTCATTCTTCTTGGGCTAAAACACATACAATTGTATTTAACAGACAGGATTTGCAATTACAATTACATTTTGGGTGTTTGCAGTCACACTGAATGCTGTATATTACACCAAAGCTTTCACATAGCAAGCTTAAGTTATAGCCATGTCTTAATGTCATGTTATATATGTCTTAATACTACAGTCCCATGAATAACACATAGCTACATGTTGCTAGAGAATTGGGGAGGATTTGAAAATGAATAATAGAATACTTAAAAATAATATTTGTGTTGCATGAATCAGGTCACTCAAGTATGCTAATATATCAGTTTTATTTTATTTTTTATTTCAGGCAACAAAACTGAGACCACCAAACATAGTAAGGCTCCGTACATTATTTAGTAAAGTGCAAATCCGATATACAAAACTTGTAGCTACATAATTGAAACAAAAACAAAACAAAACAAAACCTGTTCACCTATCCCAGTAATGAATATTATTATAGTATAACACTGACACTGTAGCAACTACACAATAAATCCCCAAACTTTGTTTTGAAGGTATATGCATAGTCGTCTCACTGGTCATATTCCTGATCAATAAACTTGGCTATGGTAGTGAGCTGGATGTTAGTTGTTCCCTCATAGATCGTACCTGCATGATCAAGGAAACATGAACACATTTAAAATGTCATAACATTGTCATCCTGCAGACATACCAACCTCACAAGTAATCATTAATTGAATATGTTAGCACACTCTAATTACAAGTGCAGCAGAAGCTGCTCAGTCACTGAGGATGATGATGCTAATAGAAAACGTATAACAGGGATTGGGACAGGGATCTGTGTATATACACCCTTCCAAAGTAGATACGGTCAAGCTGGATAACAGCATTTGAATGTAGTTTAAATACAAACATCATCTGATACGACAACTTACCTATCTTACAGTCTCTGTAGAACTTCTCCACAGGGTAGTCTTTAGTGAAGCCTACCCCTCCCATCCATTCAATGCTTTTGGATGTAGTCAGAGTTGCAACCTGTGATGTATACATCAAATAGTTTGAGCAATTTAATGTCAAGATTCTATTACAAACATTAGTTCAAGTATTTAGTTAGATTGTTCTGGTATTACATCATGTATCAATCCATTACTCAATGACTGTTTACCAAGGTGATCATTTCATCATATTGTATTTTTGTTGTATTTGTAACACCTTTGGTGTCATGAAAGGTGCTTTCAAATCAAATGTATTATTATTACATCAACTCATTGGTTTGGTGGTTCAGAGTAAACTTGAGCATCTCTCACTTTCAGTCTTTCACAAAGACACAGAAATGATATATGAAGTACACTATTACACATATTGTACCATAATGTATAATCGGTAGCTCAGCAAAAATATATCTAAGCAATCTCATGCCAGTAGCTCAAGAGTTTGCTTTACAGAACAAAAAGTCATCCACCAAGACAGTCAGTGACCTGTAAGGTCACAATTCCATGGTGGAGAGGAATTGCTCAAACATTCCATAGTTATATTCCTTTTACAAATAAAAAGATACAGATACTGGTAGAAGACTGATTAGATTACATTACTTTACATTCTGTTCATTCAATCAATAATGAACAATGTTTTACACAGACATGCTTTGTGTTTATAAGTAAAAGACATGTTGATCAAAAATCAGATGGGGCTGGAGTAAACAGAACAAATCCTAACAGATGAAAGAGCGTGCTTTAGGGGGTATCTATCTCCTTCCCAGACTACACCCAAGCAGACAACGCCCCTTTCAGAGCTGGGTTCTACAAAAAAGTGTCTGAGTTGAGAGTGATTCTCCTTGCCATCATTGCAAAAGTACTTTCTCTCTGTGCTTTCAAGTATTGGGATCTAAACATCTTCAGAGAATATGTATTGACAATCTGAAACTGAATTCACGTTGTATAGTGCAACTGTTATTATATTATATTATTATAATCAGAGGCTGACCTCAGCTGTGAAGTACTTAGCCATACAGGCTTCTTTGATGAATGGCCTCCCGGCCTCCTTCAGACGGGCAGCATTATATGTCAGCAGCCTGGCAGCCTCCAGCTGGGTGGCCACATGAGCAATCTGATGTTGCATGCTCTGAAAATCAAACAGAGTGTGTTACCTACCTATCCTCAAAAATGGGAGTAGGTTGGGGGGCACTGTGGTGCAAGCAGTAGCCCTGACCACATTCGGGCTTGATAGTCCATGGGCCCGAACCTGAAATTTCACATATCGGTACCATATGGGTGGGCAAATTGTAGTTGCCATTTTTCAATTGTTATACATCCCTAGATTATGTATTGATGTGATAACCCTTTCAGAGTGGCAGCTTATTAGTGGTTTTCACCTCTTGAACAGAGAGACCCCTATTAGTCCAGGCAAAGTAGCGTTTTACGACAGACGAATTGTAAAATAATTTTTTTCAGCATAGATCATTTCTATGAGGTGTCCAGAACAACATACTAAACATCCTAAGAAATCCTAGTTGAGGAAATATGTTTAATTCTCATCAATCTGAGATGTGTGCTAATAATGCCAGGCAACAATACACCCCAAAAATTTAATTTATTTCCTTTACTCCTATCAAAATGAAACTTTACACAATGAAAGTACCCATGAAAAGTAAAATTAGTTGTATTACAAGTTTCTTTGAAAATGAATTTGAATATGCAAATTAGCTATACACTAATTGAATATGCCCAAAATACACCCAAATGGGCTTAATTTTTTCCTTTACTCCTACCACAATAAAACTTTACATAGTAAAAGTATACATGAAAAGTAACTCAATAATTATTATTCAATTATTCAATAATTAATTTGAATATGCACATGAGCTCCACTCTTATTGAATATGTCCTAATTTGCATAGGCAGAAACACCATTCATATGTATGACAAATACATCGGCCCAATCTTCATCCAATCATCCGACTGCCAATGGGTGATGGCAATGCTGCTTTTAGACTGGCCTCTAACCTGAAAACTGCCTGGCTTGGTAGTACCTGCCAGGGGAATGGTGTTTCTGCCTATGCAAATTAGGACATATCCAATAAGTTACCTCCTCCAATTGTTCTTTGTCGAGTTTGTAGCAGACTTCATCACATGTGACATACAACATCTTGTTTTGGAGTTTTTCTCTGTGTTTGGGTCCCTTCCATTCATCGACCAATAATTTGATTAGAAATGCTTTGTTGGATGAACTGCAGAGCAGTTTCCTCCATTGTTGGATGATGTGACCGGGTTCTTGTTCTTGAACTGAATGCCTCGGTCTGTACCTCTGTTGGCTCTTTCCGCGTCTCCTTGTAGACATCAAAGACAACATCAATTTGTTGGCTCTTGGCTCCTTTATGGAGGCCTTGGCTAGGGCTGATTCTGCCAGCTGTGCGAAAGTCTTGTCATCCCCTTTCATCTGCTGCACCAAGCTCATCCCATCGATGATGGTTGCTGATGGTTCTGGGATAACTTCTGCAGGGGCAACGCTTTTCTCCAGCTCTCTCGCTAGAGCAGCTTTATTGGTCTCGGCAGAGATGCATAGTCAGTGGCGAGGGCCCATGGCAGAAGGCCCAGGGGATGAGCACCAAGGAGATCTGCTGCTATATCTGGTGGTGCAACAATTGCAGTTCAAAAGCTGACAACATCTGAGTGGTCTTGACTAAACGGATTCAACCAACAGATATCCATGAGCTCAACAAGGGACTGGACATCAGCCTCATCTCTTCTGATACTAGGCAACTGTAGATCTGGGTGATTGAGATGTGCCCACCTCTGAGAGATTCCAGGTAGGTTTGAAACAGCTCCATGATGCGGTTGCACAATGCATTCTCCATGAGCTCTGAAAGTGATGCCTGAGCCACATTGTCATGGAAGCTGCCAATGCTCTCAAGGGCTGCTTCCAAGTGGTGAACCTCTCGGGATATTAGGCTTCTAGCCATGGAAGGAAGGCTTTCCAGGCAAACCTCATCATTGCTTCATAGACAAGCTTGTAGAGTCTGACTGCACGGTTGTACTTCCGTCCTTCCATCACACCTGTTACCGACCCTTTAACAATCACACCTGACTGCACACAGAGATCCTTCAGACCTGCATCCTGGAATCGTTTTCCCAGAATTGAGAGCAAATTGCAGATTGTGTGAAATATCCCCATCCTAATGATGATGTTTTTGAACTTCTCATGCTTCCACACTATCTCTGCAGCCTTGGCGTAGAGTGCTTGGTGGAACATGCAGATGATGCTGTTCAACTGCAGAGATTCCTTGATGCTAAATGTCCGGTTTAACACTTTGTGCACTGTAGCCAACTCAGTAGCGGGAGCATTGATTGTTGGCAAGTAGCTCCTGGACCACTGTGACATTGTCGCGGATCTGAATATTGAATCCAGTCCAGCTGTTGATGATTTGTACCTCGGGGCAGACATTGAGTGAGTAGCCAGACAAGGTTATTTGCCTTTGCATTCTGAACAGTAATACAACATACATGGATGAATGTTTACTGGAAGTGCGACGTCATCCTTGGCAAGATCCATCTTCTGGAGACACACCGCTGTATCAACCTCTTGGACCTGTGAGCTGGGAATTTTGTAGGGCAGTTGCTCTGCCCTGGAAAAAAGGGCCAACACGTTCATTTTTGTCACCTCCGCCGCGACGCCCCCGTCCCCTGGACGCTTATTCCGAGATTATTTTATCTAGGCCTACATGAAGTTCTGCAGCCGTAATACTATTTAAAAATATATATATCCTTCGGAGGGGCAACTTCAGTCGAGGAGGGCAAACGGGCAGTTGCCCAAGCAACCTTAGCCCCCTCCTGTGCACGTCCCTGCCTGTGAGTATGAAATGCTATGTCCAAGCCGGTTGAGGGAGTGGACGAGTTCAGTGTTCCCAATTAGAGATTTTACGGCGAACGGAAGAAGAATGTTTTTACCTTGCCAGCAGTGACGGGAAAGACCAAGTCACTACCAAAAGAGGTGGCAAGTCGTTTTACCTTTTAGGGAAAAGGTCTATCTACTTGGCAAAGAACCCCCATGGTTCTATATAGCACCCCCATGAACCCTTTTTTCTAAGAGTGTACGTACCAGGCAAATGAAGTAGATTGCATTCGTGTTTTTCAATGACCGATGAAAAAGCGGGACATTATCCTAATATGTGTGACGCTGGACAAAGGCTTAAATGGCTGTACAGTTTAACCTAAGGCAAAATCAAACTTTATTATTTCCAATAGTTGCAACATTTGACCTATACAAATCATTTACAAATAATTTAGTTGATGACCAAAATTACATCACTGTTAAGATGATATTAGCACATGTGCGATTTGGGGAAATTTCGCTAAAGCGATTATCAGTGAAAACGGTAATATAGCCCAAAAATATGAAAAGCTGCTTTTGTGCAAGGGTTATCATATATTAAAATACTTATATCAGTCCTACAAACAACTTAGTATAGGTGAAGTTTTGCCCCCTCAGATGGTACCAATATGTAGTCTGGCCCATGGACTATGAGGCCCATGGAGGACACGGGTTCAAATCCGGCCCGATGTCATTTCTCCTGTCCACTCCCCAGCTCTTCTCCCTCTCATTTCCTGTCCCACTCTTCACTGCACTATCGATTAAAGGCACAAAAGCCCAAAAATAAATCTTTAAAAAAAATAAAATGGGAGTAGGCAGATTAGTCAGAGTATGTCAGATTATTAATGAGAAAATCTAAAGTCAAGTGACACACTGTGAGTAAGAAGCATAAGTGGTGTAGGAGCATCAGATAATTAACAAAACATGTGTCAGCCTACTTGAAAACACATCTGGTGATCAGTTGAACAAGATATGCAGCATAGCATCTTCTTGACCGAGTATTCCTAATTTTGTTGACCATTTATGTTGAGAGCTCTTCCCTCTCTCATTTAGCTAGTTAGCTACAGTGCTTTCTAAAATGGACTGTGCAAGTGGAAGCCATCGCAGAGTCTGTGCTAGAGAAACAGTGGGGGTACCTTGAATCATGTTTCAACCAACTTCCACAGATGGGAAGATACAGAGGGAAAGTTGTGCGCTACCAATACAGACTTAATGGCACTGATTGAAAGTATGGGCTACGTACATGTGGAGATATGTGGAAAATATCAGAGACAGATTTACTAACTTAAAAGAAACTTATTTTGAGGTATTTTTGGGTCCAAACTTTAATCAAGGACAATTAACGATAAAAATTGGTCTAGTATTGAGTGCAAGCATCTGCGTCAAAGTAAACTGCTATAGTGTTATTATAAGTGTCTGACAACATGGACAGGATCCCTACAGAGATAGACCTGTGAGAGATTAGCTATTCTGCACGGAATACACTGATGTATGGCATTCCACTTTCTTTGCAGAGGTAATAATTTTTAAATGTTTGAGAATAAAACAGAACTGTAAAACTCAAACACTAGAACGGTCATGATTCAAAGATCTGAGAAAAATTGGAATATTTTGAAAAATAAATCAATAACATAGTACAGTTACCAGAACTTAGCGTTTTGGGGTGTAGTTCACATTTAGACCAACCATCATAAATACAAATACACACCTAGAACATATTTGATAATGTGTAACATAGCGCGATAGCATTTGGCGAGTAGAAGATGTCCCATCTGTGCTCCCAATATTCATCAGGCTTCTTTCCTGTTCCTTAGCCAAGTTTAATCTTGCAGCCTTGTACCAAAGAGCTGTTTGGTTAGGGTTGAGGTGGACTCTGTGGACAGTTTTAAACAACAATTGAAAATGTACCTAATTAACACTTAGAATTTGTTTTTTTATTCTCTTTATCTAAGCGTTTTATCTTTTAATTCTTTAAATTGTCATAAATTTGTTTTTACACTGTTTTTGTTTTGTTTTGTTTTGACTTCTGATGTAAAAGCACTTCTGCATCCTATGTATGAAAAGTGCTATACAAATACAGTGTTGTTATTATTATTATCATCATATAAATGTCTATACGTCTATGCAGCAAGCAGCAAACAGCACTTGTCACAATGGTTTGGAATGTATGTTTTTGCCTGCCATTTAGGTAGCTAGCTCGCTAGTTTTAAACAAAAACTCCTTACTTCTGCTTAAACAGAATACTGAGGAGTCATCTTCAATTGTTGTTGTATCCTTTCCAAAGAGCACCTCAATCAAACTCAAAAAGTGCTCCTTTCTACTTTCTTTGTTCCCACATTGAATTGTTGTCCATCTCCACTTTTATGTTACGGCCTCACGGGTAACAACATGTGACTAGAACTGTAAATGAAAGGGTGGGTATTTATGCTGCCTGATGCCTTTGTGTTTCTACCTTTTCCTCCTCTTTCTCCTCTGCCATTGGCGTCTATGGCAGCCCAGAGAAACATACGGTAAACGTTTTTTTGATTTGGCTAACTGACTGGGGACACAATTTCCACCATACTGGATTATCTGCCATATTGGATTTCATGAAAGGCTAAAAAAATTTCAACCATCACTAAAACTGGCACAGATTTTCAAAAACGTTCACCCGTCATAGCCAAACAGTACATGAGGTCATATCACAGCAACGCTTTGATGTATCCAAACCAAACTTGGTACATGGACCAATTTTACGAAAGCAGAAGAACAAATGCATAATTTAACCACTAGGGGTGCATTGAGCAATACTGTGTTTTGGCTAATTACTGTTGATGTGTTAGTTTAAATTATTCTCATTTGGTAATACTGTGGGAGGTCCTAAAGCAGAGATATGGCAACTTGTCATGTCAACCTAATTGATGTGGCAGCCATACTGGATTTGATTTATTTTTAAACTTGATCATCCACATCTAACAAACATGGGTGAAGCCAGACAGAATATGTTTTAATGATCCAACACGGTCTTCACCCACCCACTGAGGTTCAAGCATCCACAGCCCAGAATTCTCTCCAGCTGATCTTCCTCTTCTCAACATTATGCCAGTTTATACATTGCCCTTCCTTCGCTTGAGAAGCTGCTGCTGTTTACCATCTGCCTTGTCTCCAGCAATACCCATCATACCCATTCCTTCCAACTGACAACTAAACCAAACCCTGCTCTTCCACTCTATACCTGCTCAATGATATCCCTATGCTGTAATGTGCCTTGTGCATGTTGAACTGCTTCTCGTGGATTCCACCTCTTCCGTGTTTTTACCATCAGAGCAGTGTTGTTGACCACTGGATCCTTAGACACTGACTAAATCATCTCCAAGCTTGTCTTAACACATAAAGCTAGAGTCCACGATCCTGGTGAAAAGTTTGCTTATATTTGAGATCAACAGCTAATCAAGTTACAACTCTCCCCTTCCCTTCTGTGCAACGAGTTGGTCTGTTTCGTTTCCGATTTTCAAAGCCGGGACACTGAATGGACAGCTAGAATTTAGAGCAATTGGCTGAATTTGACAAAATTTGTACTGGATTAGAATTACGGACAGGACCTTCAACTGTCCCGAGTTCACTGTTCATTTTGGTCATGAAAAGTCCTCGCTGGCTGTCTCACACATTGTACATGCCTGACTGGAGTTTGCACTCAGTATTTGTTCAGGAACATACGGTGATGTATGAACACACTACATCTGCGAAAGTCCCAAAAAGGAATGGGAATGGCAATATCTTCACCAGGTTGTTTTCATCTGCCAATGTTATGCTTCCATGTGTACGGCTATGGACATGCACGTACATGTAAACTTCAAGATACCAAGGCATGCCCAATTTGCTGACCAGCACATTGTAAGAAATGGAGGACATTTACCTGGAAGTCAAAGATGCGCTTCTGGAATTGTATCCTTTGTCTGGTGTAGGGCACAGCCTGATCAAAGCAGCCTTGAGCCAATCCCAGCATCTAAAACCGAATTCAACTTTTGTTAGTGGCACAATGACCTCTGATGGAATTCTGCCTCTTTAATTATTCCTACTGTAGCACAAAGGAAGAATTCTGTCATTTTGGTGTTGACACCTGCATGTAAATAAAGATTTGTTAGCTTCAATTTACTATGGGTGTTTTTTAGAGCTACTAAAAATGTATAACAGGTAGGTAGTTAGCTAGTAGTTACCTACACTCTTACCTTAACTTGCAAGGATACCAGTACAGACACAAATACACAAGGGCAAATATTTACACACACATTATATCTTGTGTAATACTGCACTCTATTGGATAAAAGTGACATAGTTTTTCTAGAGCGTTATACATGAATTAGGAAAAGAAATAAGTGAGTGATTGTGAAACACTGACAGCTCAAAGAACAGCCTGTATTGGAAGTAAATGCATCACTCTACCTGAGCAGCAATGCCAATCCTCCCTTCATTAAGCATTCCAATGGCATACTTATAACCATGGCCAACGTGTCCCAGTATGTTCTTCTCAGGAACCTACACACACAGAACATATCAACCAATACAGGTGTATTACTATATTTACATTATAGTGATTGACAATGAGTACTGGAGACCACATCACCGAATAACCTGTAATAAGTTTTTCTCTTTTCTTTAAGTTTTTGTGAGAGGTGATTAGACCAAAGAAGGGGGGAAATGCGAAAAAGTACAGCAGCTTTTTTTTATGCACATTTAAAACATCCTTGCATAAGTATTCAACACCTACACACTAATACTTGGTAGAGAACCCATTCAAGTCTTTTGAAGTTGAAACAGTACCAGTCTTGCATATTGTTCTGCAGTGTTTTCCCCCATTCTTCCTGGTATAATTACGTAGAAAGGTTGACGTGATAATGTGTCATGGAATGTTGTACCACAGATTCTCAGTAGGATTTTGATCAGGGCTTTGACTGGGCCATTCGAGAATGTTCACTTTACCTGACAAAACGAGAAAATATGTTTTTTTTTTTCTGTTCAATCATTGGATCACTGTAGGCTACTACTATGAGGGGAGAACATGCGACATTGTAACACTTTTATGACGGGTCTCTCTTCTCACTCGGTTTAGCCTACACAAAGATGACAGATCTAAAAGCTGTGAAAGAATGGTTTAAGAATTTAACAAATGATGAGAGGGAGTTGTAACAGCTCTACTCAACTACAATACGAAGACATTAGCAACCATCCTGATTACCATAGCCCCAACCTAGTAACCACCTAATCCACCAACCACCATAGCAGCACTATAGCAACAACCGGAACTATCCTAGTGACACCATAGCAACCACCATAGCAACAACCCCAACCAACCACCCTAGCAACCACCATAGCAACAACCCCAACTATGATAGCAATACCACAGCAACCACATTGACTACCATAGTGACATCCTAGCAATCACTCTTATAACAACATCAACTACCCTTTCAAGACCTATCAAGAGGATCTCACTTTTTCTTTCTCTCTATGTTTGTATCAAACTTAACCATCTCTTAAGTTTATTTGTATCTAAACTGTATATCCTCTCTTGCTCTTTCACACCCTGTCTCACCTTATCACCTTACCAGTCTCACACTCCATACCGTTTCTCTCTCGCTCATGTACACATGTACAAAATAGTAGTTTTGCTCCTAACAATTCATAAAAAAAAAATCCAATTTGAAACCTTGAAATTAACTAGTTACTTTTTTCCTCCTGAAAGTAACATTAAACAATGCTGCTAACCAAGCGTACGCATACAATTGCAGACCTACCTTGACATTATCAAAGTTTAGTGGGCATGTGGAGGAGGCACGTAGACCAAGCTTGTTCTCCTTCTTGCCGATGTGAAGCCCCTCTGTGTCCCGGTCCACTATGAAACAAGTAATGCCCTTATAACCCTGTAGATCACAGAAAGGTCTGATGGGTACATAAAACAGCTTCTCTGGCATATCTGGTCTGATTAGTTATTACATTACTTGTGTAACTTAGAACTGTGATAACGATAGGCCACACTAACATGATCAAAGCACACTCAAAGCACAATTTTGTTTATTATCCATTTGTAACTCTGCTGCTCAAAACCAAGCAATTATTTTACCTCAAGGTTTCTGACAGATGCTTGGAAAGACTTTTTTTCATTAGATTTAGTGTTATAATTTATTGCTCCTGTATCCTCTTAGATGGATAATTCAGTTAGTTTCTACTTTCAGAAAAGATAAAGATACTTACAACAGAGGGATCTACATTGGCCATCACCAGAAACACCCCAGCGTGCTCTGCATTACTGATCCACATCTTTGAGCCATTAATAATGTAATAGTCTTTGTGCTTTTCTGCACGAGTCTTGAGGGAGAAAGCATCACTTCCAGATTCTGCTTCTGATAAACAGAAGCTACCCACCTGCAGGTTAGAAGGCTGTATTTGTTAACAGTATTTACATTGGTTTGTCTGTTCTGATGTTATGATATGTGAAACATGAAAAAACATGCCTTAAACAAAGCTCTAATGTAATCATCTTATACACAAACAGTATCTGCTGGAAACTTTGATGACAGAATTGACATAAACACCAAATACGAATTAATTAGTTAAAGGAATAACTGATTAAAGAAAAAAAGCATCACAATCATACAGTGCATGAAAAGTGATTCCAACGGGACAAGAATGCTGTCAGTTACACAGACATTTAATTGACAGGAAGTTTAAAGAACCATTTGAGTCATGATTTATTTACAAGGACAACATTCTCCAATTCTCGTTGCTCAAAATTCCATCGTCCTTTTAAACTACTTGCAGTTTCCCAAAGTAAGTTTGTGTCAGAAATTCATTAGCGTGATGTGGGAGTCTGTTTAGAGAACAAAACAGCTGCAGGCATGGGGGGCACACACTCAAGCTCAACATGGAAGGGATTCAAGATAATTAGAGGGGGTGGCTAATAAGAATAAATAAACTAGGGCAGAGTTCTAATTCCAAACAAAGGTACAAAGATATGCTCCAATCAGTCATATCGTGACTAGGAGAGGTAGGGGACAGCAGGCCAGACTGCCGCAGTCAAGGTCACCCTAATCTGAGGTGAAAAAACTTTTCTCATAAAGTAATACTATGGCAACGTTTCATGTACTTTCATGTACAATTTTTTAACAATGGGTATTTACATTCTTAACTTTGATTAGAGGTGTCACAGTGACCATAAGGCCAGTTGTCACATGTTGACTATTCAAAGCCCTGGCAGAATTCCTCCTCTGAATTGGAGATGCCACTGGTAAGGTACATCACTAGGTCAGCAGACCTTTATTTAGTTCATCGCACAGTGGCACAGTATTTGGAAATTCCTCTAATGTGGGTAGAAAAAGAAAAGGCAGGTGCAGAAAGGGAAGAAAGTGTCCAAGTTGAGTTTGGGACAGAAAAAGTGTGTCTGCTGTGTTTGTGTGGAACTATTTTCAAAACAACTTCTTTCTATTAAAGATGACAGGACATTTCTCACTTGCAGCAGCACTAGCCTAAGAGATGTAGTCGCTGATATTACGGACAGTGGGTTCAACAAACATTAACACTGAAACTTTATGAGGTCTTGTTTGTGTACAGCATTATGTATCTGCTTTGAGTATTGGTGTTTGAAATATTTCGCCTACAATGCCACAACATCACTGACCACTATGAAGAGGAGTGTGTTCAGTTACATCTTTAAAAATAGTTTGGATTTAGCCATTTGGATTTCTGCAAGCTATAAAAAACATTGTAGGCTACACGGACAAAAACAAACAAACAAAACACAAACAGTGGCTATTTTTTGATCGAGGGATTGTTGTACAATGTAACAAAAAGGGTTGGATGACAGAAGACTCATGATTGAGTGGCGAGGCCGTCCCAGTGCCTTTTTTAATCCAGATGGAGCCCTTGTTATGGACAGTATGTCTGCCCATCTGACATCTGGAGTGAAAGAACACTTAAAAAAACGAACAAACAAACTTCGCAATAATACCAGGGGACTGCTTGGGGCAAAATAACAAAATATACCATAGTCAACAGTTTTAAGGAGACGCTGTTTGCCCCTGGAAGTAATAAAGCTGACAACGATGACACTGATGTGTGTGAACAAGAGGAAGCAGGAGACAACAAGTTGTCTAACAAGGATATGCTTAGTCTTTTCCACTTAGACCGAGACATCAGAATTTGAAGGATTTTTAGAGTGTGACAGCCTGTAAGGACTTATATTAAAAATATAGTGGTTACTAGGTTAATTAAGAGTTGCAACTTGCCTTTTTGTTTTAACTTTTCAAGTTTTCCTATTAGGCTACCACTCAATATAAAATATTCTTTTCATCAAACTGAGTTGAAAGAAATAGTAATAGTTATCTGGTCTTTCATTTGTAACTATATTTGTTGGCTTCAATAAAGCAGTTAAAAAACTATTATTTTGCACTTTAACTTCATGAAGCATTCAAATGTGAGAAGAAATGATATAATGAAAAAAGGTTAACAGCTTAATAACAAAAAAACACACACACACACAAACACACACACACACACACACACAGATCAGACACAGCTTAATAACACTTTTATTCACTTCATACCAGGGATGGGTCAAAATTTCCTAAATTTTCAAGCAGTCATTAAATATGTTTTATATTTCTCCATGTTTTTAAGGCGATATTAAGTAACCCGGTACCAGCAGAAGGTGATGGTAATGCACATAAATAAAATGTAAAACAAATGTGGTTAATACATATATGCAGTCAAATCACAAACATGCAGTCTAGCGATAGTTTAAAGCATATCAATGACAGAAACACAATGTTTCAGTGCCCTTTAATTTGCAATGGCTAGATCGATATAACTACACCATTAAGTCATCATCTTTATTAGCTAACTTTAGATAGTTTACTCATGGCAACTGTTGCTAAGGAAATAAGTCATGCTCTTAACCCACAGTGACATAGAAGTTGGCTCAAATCATTGAGCATAGTAAAAATATGTGGTTTTAATTGAAAACCAAGCCACTTCTATGGGCCTGATACTCAAGAAATAGAACTGTGTTATGGTGTCAACGCATGTCAGACACTGCCAGTGGGCGCTGCCTGTTCTAAACTCAGGCATCTCTATTGTTGCCAACTGTAATGGCGAGGATATCTGATTCATAGCCATGTAGATTTCACCAAATTTCATGTGAAATTAAGCAGAAGATACTGTTGCAGCTCACCAGGCACCATATCAGAAACACTCCAGTAAACAAGGCTAGTGTTACCTTGTAAACTAGTCTCTAAAGCCAGTCTCTAAAAATGTAACGTCAGTCTGCTATCATTAGATTAGCTAGCTGGATGGAGGGGTGACTGGATCTATACAAATAATGTCCCTCCCTTCAAACTCATCCCCTTCCATGCCAAAACAGAGACAGTAAAGCTTCATTTATACTTATTGGAAAGTGTCACTCAGCATATGGTCGAGGACAAAAAAAGAGAGTGTCGCTCATGTTGCTGCATTTATGCTTCAGTGAACAGTCTCCTCCGCTCAACGGTAACGTGACACTCGACATACTGACGTTCAATAGCCACCAGGAGGAATTTAACGTTACCATCGAGCTTTGCACTCAACTACAGTCAAGCCGATACTCTCTGCAATTTCCCCCCATGAACTTTGTATGATTTGGGCATCTTTATAATACGGCAGGGAGGCGTTGTACAGGTGGGGATATTTTCTCACTAGCTCCGCTAGCCTTTCCTCTATTTCCTCTATTTAAAAAATACAGCGTTGAGCGCCGAAAACCCAAACAAGGAAGTCAACGGCGCATGGTGTTTTTCTAGCCAATAGAGATGGAAAGTCCTTAAATGAATGTTAATTAACCCGTTTGTACTCAGCAATAAGTAGTTCTGTTCCAAAACTAGCAAGCTAACTACCTAAAAGGCATGTATAAACCTTGCAAACACCAACAGCCCAGTTGGCACTGATAGAATCTTGCCAACACCCTAACTGGTGTCTTTTGGACTAGAACTACATAGTGGTAGTGGCTAGTAGGAAAGACACAGGTGTTTTATCTGTCCTTCACATGACCATATGCGATCAAAATTAATTTGAGGATGGTACCAAACTAGTTGCCTATAAAACCATACCTCAAAAAGTGTCAAATTGTTGCATAGTGTTGCTTTAATTTCAGTTTTTCAATGCCAATGTTCTGTTTTAGCTCCATAGAGACCTAACATCCAACTACAGCCCAAAACATTCATGATCGCTCCACATCAAAAGGGCACAGTGTGAAAAAAATGGTCACTGGACACTGTTTTTCAAAAGGTCGCAATTCAAATCGCAGCTGACCAGTTTCACTGGCTATTCAAAATCCTATACTGGTGTACTATATACCGGTCCAGAATACACTGTGTACTGAACACTAGCAAACTCCTCAGAAGCAAGTATCACCACTGCCATCTTGGCAATGTTTCCAGGCACCTTATCTAAATGAATGGGGAGAGATCAGGCACCTATCTAAATTAATGAGGAGAGATCAGGCACCTATCTAAATGAATGGGGAGAGACCCATAACTCCATAACTCCACATAGGATGGTCAAACAGACATTAAAAGTACACGTGAACCCACATTTAAACTAACAAACGGTATGAACATTATTTCTCCAACTGCTTAAATAGAGAACACAAAAGACTTGATTCTTGGTGTTGACTTGCTCACCATGTAACGAGAGTGTACTCTCCCTCTCTGAGTTGTGTTTTGATGATAAATAACGTGACGCCACAACCAGTCCTGGGTCTTGGTGCATTTATTGCTCCCTCTAATATCACTGCAAGTTATAATATATGGTGCATATCACAAAGCTTGACAGTTGCTTGGCAGCTAGGTCATACTAATAACACTCCTCTCCTCAGGTCTGCATTTTGTAAAAGTTGTCTGAATAATTTAACAATGTAGCTAGCTGGTGTTGCCCTCTTTGAACTAGATGGAGCTAAATGCTGGAAAACACATCTATTGCTTGGCATGACAGCTTAGAACTCCGCTTATAGTTATGAAAGAATAGCGAATGCTAGCTAACTACCTCGCCAACGCCACTAGAGCAATTTGTTCTGTTACAAGGGAACAACCCACAATAAGAAACATTTGTCAAATATATCTCTACAACATTCCAATGAAAACATATTATGCAACAATTATGCTACATATACTTACATTTAAATGTTTTGCTGGAGCTAAAGTAAGCCACTAATGTGTTTTTTTTTTTGGGGGGGGGGGGGTTATTTGAAAATCACCCGTTGCATCATGGGATGCAGTAACCAACAGAGTGTGCTCTGGCTGTATACTGGAAATATCAGTATCACATCATCTAGGTAACGGTCAAGTACTGCAAACATTTTATTTTTCATGTACCGCATACTTCTACTTTTCCATCAGTCAATATACGAGCAACATGCAGTACGGAGTTTCGGACTATCTACTTATAGTGTAGGACTCGTCATGGCTTGCTGATACAGAAAACATGGGAAGGGAAAAACAACAAATGTTTCAATCTTACCATATCTGTGGAGAGACGAGTGAGATAATGCTCTTTTTGCGCTTCATTCCCCAGTTTGGATAGCAATCTGTTAATAAGTGTGTTCTGGATGTCACATAGAACTGCAACAGATGGGTCCACTTTGGCTAATTCTTCAATCACCAGGATGGATGCAAAAAAGCTGGATCCAGTACCACCATACTGGGGGTCAATTTCAATGCCCATCAACTGTGATTCAATGAAAGACATGTACAAAATCATTTATTCATCCAAGCAAGTAGGATATATTTGATTGTTCACATTTTTGTCAGGTATTTAAAAGAATACACAGCACAAACCCCTTGCTCAAAGAGACCTTTGATGACCCTCTCATCCATTTTGTTGTTTTCATCCATTTCGGACACAAACGGTGCAATCTGTTCTTGGGCAAACTTCTTCACTGATGTGTGTGAACATGAAATAAGCGAACAATGAAATTAAGAGTTTGTCACAATGTACATATTTACATTTTCACCACTACCACAAAACACTGGTTATCTTTCATCAAATTAATTTACTTTCATACTCAACATACATACATGGCTTCTGTCCAAACCCTCATCAAATCTCATTGCAGGGCAACACTTCATGCCATGCAAAAACACCATTCAGTCTTTGGTAGCTAAAAATCATGGGATGGCCACAACCATCCCCTTTGCAAACCCCATTAAGAAACTTCCTTAAGCAACCTTAAAAGTAAGATCTATAAAAGTGAGAGGCAGTATACCTAGTATACCAGCAGATGTGGGTGTCCAAACTGGCACACTTAGATGAGCTACAGGCCAAAACCATACATGAACGCACAAGTTGGAAGAGGGAGTTGTAAATGTAATACCCAAGAAGAGCTCATACAAGAATATGTATCTGATGTAAATATAAATATTTAGCTATTTGTAAATAGTTTTTTGTAATATATTGCTTTTATTAATTCAATGACTACAACAGAATTCAGTTTTCAGTTCATTCAGAATGTTTTAAAACTGCATTCTGCATAATAATTGGGAACACTGCATTTAATGTTCTTCTGGAAATATTGAAAAAAAAATGTTAAATAAATGTTGCTTGTAATAACATCCATATTGTCATACAACTGTTGACGACAAAACAATCCTTAAAGGGGCTATATGTAAGATTAACTATCTATCGGCTAGCTAGCTAAAGGATTTCATACTTCCCACTTCAAGCAGGTTGGGGGCAGTGTAACACCATGTTTGTACACCCCTACCGCCTCTCCCTTTGCAGAAGTAAACAAAACGTTTGGCCAATGTGAGGGAGGCTGAAGGCTACATGCACAAAAGCATTTATATGATCAACTGATATTTATATGGAACATTCATTTAGTCTAAGCTGACACACCTCTGCGGCCCTTCCATTATGAGTGTAATTCACTTTTACACCACTGTCATAAATACAAATCACACTTTGAGACCCCCTAATGGACAGTGGTACACGTGTATTTGTTGACAAGCTGAAGGATATGGAACCAGCAAAGACAATGGTAGAAGCCAAAGAAGCATGTCGACTGACAAGGTAGAGCATTATAAGATTTTACACAAATATGACTGCATAGTTTTATTTATTGTGTCATCGGAGATTAACACGAACATAACCAAAAGAATAACAAAACAAAAACCGTATCATTTTAGTTTTGCTGAAATACTGCTCACATTTACAGCCTATATACATTGTTTTCTAAGCGTTTGAATGTGGAGTTTGTGTAATCTAATAAAATATTGTTGATGCAACATGATATTGTGCATAATATACATTGGACAGTGTAATACAGGGGTGCCCACACTTTTTTGGCTTGTGATCTACTTTTAAAATGACCAACTAAAAATGATCTACCACAAAACATGTTCATAAATAGACTATGGGATTGGGGGGGGGTGACATTATTTGAGATAGTTGCGGCCTAAAATTCTTGATTTTGAGGGAGCTATCCAAAAAGTTCAGATGAAAGTTGCTGTGTTTTTAGGTGTTTGTTCCTCTTTGTAATCATAATTGAGTTATTTGTTGAAAAATAATAAACAAACATTCATTCATCAAGAACAAAAATAAATAACCTTGCCAATATGCTAAACAAAAGATTACCAGGACTACAAAACTTATCCACAACACAGTGCACCTGTTGGCATTACAGAAGGACCATCAGTAAGACTGAATACAATGTTATGAATGTCTCAGCCTTCACATATGAGGGGAAAAAAACAGCCTGTGTCACTGTGATCTGTCTCGTCATCTGACGTCCTGCCTGCGTTTCTGCCGTTCTCATTCTATGCCTATCAATCTGTTTTGCTATCCTTGTTTATTTATTTTATCCGTAAAGTTGTTGATGTTGTTCAATTTCATATATTATTTCAAGTCATCCAATTTCAAGTCATCCATTCTTCAACACTCGCTGCTACCTTATCTTCAAACAGAAAGTAACGTTAAATCTCCATGGCAACAGCTCTCAAGGGTTTGGATAATAATCGGATTTATTGCTTCCTTCATTATTCACAGCTAAATAACATAAGGCTTTTTATTTTGTTTAATACACAAAAAAGCTTTATCTGTTCTATAAGAAAGGTAACCTTAAATGACTTCCGTTGTGATCTGGCGATTTATATAAAAATTTTTTTAAAAAAAACTTTATTTAATTTTTTTTTTGTATTTTTTGTATTTATTTTTTTTTTTTAATGACACGATCTACCACCATAAGCTTTGCGATCGACTGGTCGATCGCGATCGACCGACGCATTGGGCACCCTTGGTGTAATATATTACAAGGTAACTGAGGTAGGTTTTCGAGATTGCAAACTTCCAAGGCTTATTTGGCGTGAGACAGGGATGACACTGATAAGGTTACACTGCAAAAATGTAAATCTTAGTAAGATGATATATCTTAAAATCAAGACTGTTACGACCACATGTGTTGTGTTCTTTGTCACTTTCCTTCCCTTTTCTGTAGCTCCGCCCAGGTTGTGTTCCCCCTGATTGCCAGATGAGTTGCACCTGGCCAGGTGATCAAGCAGCACTAAAAGACTCCAGTTTCCTGCTGCAGAGAAAGGCTTCTAACTAGGGGACTGCTGGTCTTGCTGCCTCGCAACCTGGGATTTTGCTGTACAGCTATGTTTTGATGTGGTTGTCATGTAGTTGTTGTATTAATCAGTGATGGGCAAGCTACTTGATATGTGTAGTGAGCTAAGCTACAAGCTACTCTACAATAAATTCAGCTTCACTACACAGAAGCTACCACTCATAAAAATGTAGCAAGCTAAGTTACAAAAACCTGTCAAAAGTAGCTTGATACATTAGTAGCTACTTTCAGTTAAACAAACTGCATGCCAAGTCAATGCAATTTTAGTGATCAACACAACTGTCAGTCAGATAAAGGCTAAAATATGTTTAGATTTATGTATTGAACAATAGCCCAATACACAAAAAACAAATGCATGAGTTTACAAATTAACATCACATGAGTTTACAAATTAGACTTTGCTAAGAACTGTCTCCGACCTCTGTTTAGGAAAACAATCGTGACTACCACTACCATCATACAGCCTTATGTGTGTGTGTGTGTGTGTCCGTGTTGCCAACTCCTCTGTGAGGAAACTAGCTCTCCCAAAAATCGCCAGAAGTCGTTAGATGACGCATGACGCACAATATGCAATTCTGAGAGAGGTAACATTTGTGCGCGAATACAAAGTTCTGATATTTTGCCCGCAAATACAAAGTTTTAATATTTTGCTGTTATCTAGTCAGACTGGCCGCGAAGTGTGAGTGGAGATGAGACGATGACAGCCCTCGCTGTACTCAGCTCTCGTGAGATCGGTTGTAACGTGAACTGCAGAAAGGGATATGTGAGATGCTTTTTCAGTGCTTTGTCAACACAATAATCCACCAAATGACAAAAAACATCAGAAATGTCCAGGAGAAATTAGCTTTCGAGGACGCTACTGCGCTACTTGATCAATAAAAGAGCTTAGCTACTGAAAAGTTACTTGGTTTTGTAAATAGCGACGTTACAGTCAAGCTACTGGCAAATGTAGTTAAGCTAGTAGCGTCGCTACAAGTAGCGACGCTACTGCCCATCACTGGTATTAATAAATCCTATGGATTTGGTACTTTTAAAAGGTGTTTTTCGTAGTTGTTTTGGGTCAGTGGTGGAATGTTTGTTCGCCCCATAGGGCCACTAAAGTTGGGGCGTAACAAGACAATATATGCTTGTTTTCTGTCTGGCAAGATATTTCTTCTTGCCAGGCATTTTTTTATGTTTCTTTTAGCGTTTTAGTCCTTAATTATCTTAATAAGGTTTAATAACTTGTTACTGAGATTTTATTACTGGTTAATGCGTGAAACTAGTTTGATCACCACTGACAAGTACAAAATTGCTTTGTCAAAGTCAGAATCAAGACAAATGTACTTGTTTTTAGTCTGGCTACACTAGTTTTAAGATATATTTGGGTTCTTTTTTATTTGTTTTATCTTGGTAATTCAAATTTTCCTATTTTGTTGGCAGATCATTTTGCTTATTTTAAGTAATACATCCCCTAGGGATGCACCGATACCGATACCAGTATCGGTATCGGTGCCGATACTTCGTTAAAATACTCGTACTCGTACTCGTACTCGTTTTGAATGGCCGATACCAAGCACCGATACCACTCATCAGTATTTCACTGCATCAAACTGGCTGGGCTATGCTGACACAAAATGTGATTTATTGTCCTACCTGTCCTACCACTCTCTGCCAGACTAGTAAGTAGCTTATTTGCCGTCTTGTGTTGCATTTGCTTGATGTTTGACTGTGTTAGGAAAGTTTGTCATAGTGTGTCATTTGTCAGGTTTCGCTAAATTTAGCTGCTAGCATCTCGTTAGCGATTAGCAATTCCGTTGAGCTGCCTTAACGGCGATTTGGGCTCATTTTACGATAAATGAAGACGACAGGAGTAAGGCACAGTGTAATATCTGCACTGCTACTGCTACGGTGTGGAGGGGCGGAAAGGAAAGTACTTTGTTTAACACAAGCAATTTGATTAAACATCTGAAGACACACCATAGTGCTTAGTACACAGCGTTCACTGATGCTAGTGGCACAAGACCGAAGCAACCAATCTTAACTGACGTCTTGCAAAAGAAAAAAACGCGCACGCACACACAGAGAGAGAGGTAGAGAGAAAGACTGTGCCACATAGGTTAAGTGATTGTTTGTGTACTTGAGCAGGAGATTATTCTGATCCTTTTTTAACTGAAATGTGCTCTTGTGCTAATCTAGTAATAGTTCTGTTCACTTTTTGTTAAGCAGACTGTGTTGTTAACTATGCAGCAAATTGAATTGCCTTTATCTGGTTATATTTGCATTTTGTCTCATGTGATGATATTGTCTGTTTGAAGGCTTTTTTGTGTGTTAAAACCAGAAAGCTCTGTTTATTTTTGGCTTGGGATAGCCTTCTGTTAATTTTGTACTATAGGCTTGACATAATCTGCAGAGGATAAAATAAAATCTGCCTCCAAATTAATTGCACTTTCATGGAGACCAAATCTAAGAAGTATCGGTATCGGTACTCGGTATCGGCAAGTACACAAATAAAAATACTCGTACTCGTATCGGTTCGTAAAAAAGTGGTATCGGTGCATCCCTAACATCCCCCATTTAATTACTTTTTTTTCTTGTTTTTAAAATGTTTGCAGTGTACAGACTACGTCACCTTCTTTTATAAATAACATAAAAAGCATCATATCAACTGAGCTTTACTGTATAGGTGTCATCATCAACATCAGTACCAACACAACAGAGCAAAATATTTCTGTTTCCAAACAGCATTACACTGCGTGGACAAAAGCTACTTAGGATATCTTTAACATTCACAGATGATAACTTAAAGCGTGCATTTGATATGTATTCGCAAAGCTTGGATGATTGGACTTACCTGCTTCCTTCATCATAGTCTCTTCTTCAGAGTAGGACTGCAGTGGAGGGCACATGGGCCCAGAGCCAGCCTCATTTTCACTAGACTGCTCAAAAGCGGACGGCGAAGACTGGTTTCGCAAGCCCAGTTGAAATATGCTCCATGGTCGGGACAGGTGTCTACAAAACTGTAAGAAAAGAACTTCCGAGGTTACAGATATGATTTATCCCACCTGTGGTGTTAATATTTTTGTTATACACAGGTTGTTTGTGGGCCTGCTGGTCCCACAACATTATTTATATAAAACACCAACAGATGTCAGATGTCTTCCAGATCACATTTATTAATAAGACTGTCTTCAAATATAATATTCTTGTAATGGTGTCATATTTTAAGCATGATAATCTATCTTCTCGTTTTTTTCTCTTGTCCCCCTGCATTAGCTTTGATTCCACTATCGGGCCAGTGTGAGCTAGGGCTATATTGTGGCCAACCGAGACTAATGGCCTAAGGCCTAAGAACAAAAAACATTTACGTTTCCACTATCGGGCCACGCAGCATTGCCCTAAAACCCGCCCATAACATGCCATTTGGTTAAACATCATCAATCCACCCATTTCACAAGTCAGTGGGAAGATCAAATTGAGATATCATGCAATAAGTAATAATGCCACGCACCTATTACCTACAACCGAATACGTTTAAAAAATATATATATATATATAATATAAATATATTACACACTGTTATAATCGCACCCTTTTTATAGCATATATCTGCTTCATGTTTGTAATACGGTGCAAGCTTAATTTCTAACCATGAATTATAATTGGTAGTAGTTGAGCAAATTCATTAACAATTCATTGATCAAGAGAAAATAGAAATAGAAAATGTTGATGAGAGGTTATTCATAACATGGCTCAGACAGCAGTGACTTGTGTGGGCTAACATTTTGTTCCTTCCAATCTGAATTTGACGGTAATTAAACATCCATACATATTGTGTTAATTTGAGCCAACAGTGTTGTGGATCATAACATGGAACTGCTTGTTTACATGAGAAAGAACCTGCCATTGCAGCTGAAGTGAGAATTCTGAGCAACAACAGGTCGCTCGTACACTCTCTTATGGATATGAAGCTGTGTTATTTGATATTGGAATTTAAATTCCTATTTGTTGAATTTTGATCTGTTTATTTTGAATGTTTTGTTTTTAACCAAGTTACTTGTTTATATTATTTGTGTGAATTGTTAAGTTTCTGTGCACTAGTTTGTGATTTAATTGTGATTTAATGTTTACATTTTGTTGTATTGTTTTATACTAGAATTTCAATTCCTGACGAATCTGTTGCTGAAGTACAGTAAGTTTACAGTTGAATTTGAATAATCAATAACCATTCAGTAAATAAATATACAGTACTGTGCAAACGTTTTAGGCAGGTGTGAAAAAATGCTGTAAATTTTGTTTATTTTTTATCAATTTACAAAATGCAAAGTGAGCGAACAAAAGAAAAGTCTAAATCAAATCAAGACATATGGTAGTTATACTGCATCAGCAAGGTCTCTCCCAGACAAAGATTTCAAAGAAGACAGGGGTTTCCAGATGTGCTGTTCAAGCTCTTTTGAAGAAGCACAAAGAAATGGGCAACGTTGAGGATCGTAGACGCAGTGGTCGGCCTAGGAAATGTAGTGCATTGAATGTTCTGCATCGGGCATGTAAGCTGCTCATATGTGCTCATCACAAGCTTTGCTCCATGTCCCATACGATGAGGCATTCTGTGCCAAGACTATGGCTAAACTTGGAGCCTTTTACTTTGAGTATACGCTTCCTCATGTGTCAGATGAGTATCACGCAGGCCGCCTGTTGCTTTGTGATAGATACACTCAGCTGTTTTATTGAATATTTGTGGCCACCTGTTGTTTATAATTGTTTATTGTTTATTTGCATTTGTTTTTTTTTCTGTAAGGAAACAGGCTACTTAATCAGTAGCCAAATAGCACTTTGATATTTGCAAGAACACAGAACAGAAATCACACAATTGGTTTTGCATGTTTTATGTATGTTCCCCAGAATATGAAATTGCCAATCAGCAACTTTTGAACAATCATTTGTTATTGTTGTATAAAATAAATTATAAAACAATTGGGTTCTATTGAATTATTTAGCTGTTTCTGATTGGACGAGAGACGTTCCATGAGTTGAAATATCCCAGGATATCCCAACTCGGACTTTTCACAGCTAATAATAAATCACTCCGCGATGAAACATTCTATAGCACGTTGATACAATTAAGCGATAACCGTTAATTCAAAGTTCTTATAATTCCAAAAAACGTTGACAATGGAAAAAAAAAAATTGTTGCCGAGAAACAATGGCGAAATAAAACATTTTTTAATCAATAACTTCGTGTTGACAACGTGGTTGACTATAAAATTGTTTTATAAAAGCAATATAGTACTCGTGCGAGTGGGGTAGGTAAGGGATATTCCCACGGGTGTTGTTGCCTGCGGGAATATCCCTTACCTACCCCACTCGCACTCGTACTATATTGCTTAAACAAAGAATTATTTGTTTTTGAACATGTTGAAATTGTGTTTTTTTTTCTATGTATCAATACGATATCCACAGAATTGATATGACCCAAATATGTGAACTTTTAAACTATATATACTAGTTGTATATATTTGTAAAAATGAACAATAGACCCTATACATTTGTAGAAAATGGAGGCTAAAACAAACAATATATATATATATATATCAGTTCAAAGTTTCAGATAGATACAAATATCTACAAGTAGAGACTGAAAATGAATGGTCCTGTACAGATTTTTAAGAATGAACAATAAGACCAGAACATGTACATACTGACTGAAACTAGTTGGACTAATTGAAAGAACTATTGATAATGGAAATTTGAAGTGCAACAAGTGTTCAGCCTCCTACCCTCTGGAAGAAGGTATAGGAGCCTCCGTTGCCGCACCACCAGACTCAGAAATAGCTTCATACACCAAGCTGTCAGGAAGCTAAATTCTCTCCCCTCACTCCCCCCAGCCATATCCGTCAGTCTGACATGAGGCAGAAATCCCCCCCCCCCCTAAAATAACTCAGGACTCTGCAACAAAACTGTCTCTTGCACTTTTATCACTTACGTTTACCATAACCACTTACTGTTATACTTGCACTGCTAATGTAACAAATACATCTTACAGGATGTCTTTTTGCTGCCATTACCAAATTGCCTTTTTTGCACTACCATAACCTCACTTTAAAGAAAACGTATGCTGCTGTACGTGTATCTGTATGTATATCTATATGTAGGACATGTCTTGTCTTATCTATTGTTGTGCCTGTGCACTTTATGTTTCACCGTGGGAGAATGGGAAACGTCCTATCGATTCCTTTGTATGTCTTGACATGCAAAGAAATTGACAATAAAGCTACTTTGACTTTGACTTTGCTCACCAGCAGGGCCTTGCTGTTCATAATCTGAGTCATGAATTAGATCACCAGGAGGGTTATACAGGGCTGCACAAACTCTCAGAATCTTCTCAAAATAAGGGGAAAGGTCAATTGGGACTGATAAATTATTCTGACATGTGAACAGTTCAATGTGGACACATACACTGGCAATGCATCTAGTGTAGTCTTCCTTGTTGGTAGTTTTAGAGGACATCTTTGATGACAAACCCTGAATTTATCACTGCATCTTCCTCCATACACTGGTAAGACAAGACGGTGTCAACTGCATTATGGTACAGTGTTCTTTCACCAGGAAAAAAACGTTTTGGCACAGTCAAAAACAGGTCTCCATCAGGCAAGTAACGTTAGTTAACCACACACGTTTATACAACTGTTGTAGTAATCTACCTCTGTGCCATCTGGGAATCCCTATGCTCCTGAATTGAAGGATCATAGAGATGCACAGATACAGACAGAGCTGCGACTGCCAGCGTGGTTACAACTACTCAACTTTCTGGTCTTCACTTTTAGGAGCACTCATTAGGGATGGATGATGCCACACTGATCGTGTATTGATGGCCATTATCAAGGTCAATGCAGAAAGATGGGGTTAGCAGTAGCAGCGACACAGGAGAAACGTTGGTGATATGAAGACCCACACGCAACCGAGAAGCCAGGCACACGCAACGCAGGCAATATTAAATAGGGCTTGATAGTTGGTGTGTCACGGGCTTTAGCTCGCTAGCTAGTAGTTACATCATGTTACGGCTATGACCAGAATAACTACTATATTGCCTAAAGAACAACGTTATATTTTCCTTAAAGCATCACATAATCAGTTAAACCTTAAGCCAATGTATTTCCCCAAAAGTTATCTCTTAATCCTGACAACATAAACACTTTACCTTCCCAGAGATCCTTGTCAAGGGAGATGCCATTGTGAACCTGTTTACTTGTTTTGCAAGACATTTGGCGAACCAGCGTTGTGCATACCGCCACCTATTGAGCTGGAGTATGGGAGTTGACCAGAAGTTTGTAGTTTTTAGTGTTAGCAATACTTCCTGGTTCCAGAGAAAAAATCCATAAGGAAAATTAATGGCTTTTCGCAATATCTGCGAAAATAAGGTGTGAGTGAAACGACAGTAGGAGAAAACCAAGGCAAACTGTTTGGCGAGTTAAAATGTAGTTATCAGTCTGTCTTTTGTAAAGACGTATCGGTCTTATCTCTTAAAAAAAAAGATTTTGCTACCAATTGCTAAAGCAGAAAAAAATTGGAATACATCTTGTCACTTGCCTCGGGCAACAGGAGGGACTCTAGTGATATCCATGGTTACAGACAATTCTGGGATGACTTTTTCCAGCTGAACAACACTAGTAGGCTCTGTAGTATGTAAAAAAGGCATTTCAAGTTTCGTTCCCACCTTCACGTTTATTTTACCTTTGATAGCACATACAGTTTGTTAAATGAGCATTTCGACCTTGTATAATTTTAAATTATAAATACATTTCCACTTTTATTTTGAAAAAAATCACGAATGACGGCCATATTGGAATGTTCGTTATTTTCGCTGGCTACACGCTGCTAAAGTACCGTCAGTATAATTTCGCCCTGCCAATGCAAATTCCAATTGATGTTCGTTTATTGTGGGTTAAATGCATGCCGAGCGGGATGAAGCGCCACCTTGTCGACGAATATGCCTGTGTCTTCTCTGCGGTTTACCTGCCGCTGGAAAGACGACACTTGTACAGGCGCTGTCGAACCACACAGCGCTGAGAGGATGGAAAACATTGTCGTTGATTTACGACGAATTGATACCACAGGAGGCTTTTAGTAAAGTTTATATGGAAAGTGACAGTCAACCACTTCAAACGGTAATTTTGTCATCCATTTTTCAATCGAAGATACGTATTTGCAGAACTCTCAGGATGGTTTTGCTGTTTGTTTGTTAGAAACCCTGTTGGTATGATTATTTTGCGTCAACCCTGATATCTTTCCGTTGTGGGTTTACTTCAACACTTTATTCCCTGTTACTCAGCAAACCAAATGGAAGAACAGCAGACAAGCCATTCTGTCCTGGCTGGCACAGTTCCTGCAGAATCCTTCACAGGATCCCAGTTCCTGCAGGAGTGACCCAGAAGTCTGGTCTCAGCTCTGCATGACATTTCAGAAGCAGCATTTACCAACAACACTGCGATCCTCCCCTTCCCATGCCCAGACAAAACTTCTCTTCCTGCTTGATGACAACTTCTACTATCAAAGCATGAGATATGAAGTCTACCAACTTGCAAGGAAGTGTACGTGATTTCAGTGCCAATTGTTGCTGTAGGTAGTCTGTCCTTTTGAGAGGTGGTGACAGGTGACCAAAAGTTTTGGTCAGCTCAATACTCCCTCATTCTCAAAAAATATTAGTAACTGTTTTTACGAAATTACAGCAAGTTGTAGATTTTCTATTGATCTAAAACTGCTAAAAAGCCTAGTCGAAGAAAACAGTATTTTGTGCCTTTATTCAGCAGTAGAATGTATGTACTGTACTGTGCAACATTATGAGTGATCACGGAGTAACCTAAAGCTGTTGTACCAAATAATGTTGCACAGTACATTACATACATTCTGCTGAATCAAGGCACAAAATGCCCCATCATTTGACTGCCCTTTTGTATTGTAATAAGTGTGTATTTCAGTGTCACAAAATGTAACTTTATTCTATTTAATTAGTTACACGTGAAAGTTGCACATTAACAAGTTTTGGCTCCTGAGTCCAAGTCGCATCTAATTTGTGATGCTGGCTGTCTTTATGCACTAAATGTCTCCAGTGCTTTCTTCCCGTTTCAGAAGCCAGTCGTGGCAAGAGCTGAATCCGCTAAAGTTTAGACTTTTGTGTTGAAAAGAATTTGGGGCAATAGAAACAAAGGACCCCCTTAAGGAGGGCTGGAATGAAGCCAAGCATAATCTGTAAACCATTTCCCCTATTTTCTTGCCTTGGAAGTTTTTAGATTTGAATGTCTATACATAAACCATCCCAAGTGCATCTCAAACAAACTCGATTTGAGTCCAGGAAGTGCTCCTTCCCAAAGATTTTTTTTATAAATATATTCCAATTTGGAGCTGTGGAAAAGTAGAAAAGATACAAGTGATGGTGTACATTTTGTTTAGATACGAAGGGTGGTATGACCATTAACTAGGAGAATGAAATGTAGATGACATGTCAACTAAATATGAACACTTCTTTATTAGGGGTTGGGAGCTTTGGGTCTTTTCTTGTGTCTTCATGGAACAGTAGATCAGTTTGAAAGCAATTGAACAATTTAGATGTTCCATCTAACATGATATTCTAGAAATATGTCTGTTCAAAACGGCATTTACCTACGCAGTGGTTTTGTTATGTTTTTTCAGATGCTGTTGGGTTCTGTCAAGTTTATCTCCAGTGTCCAACAGAGTTGTGTGTCAGCAGGAAACAGAAGCAGGACAGTGCCATTGTCTGAAGAGGTCATTCTGGATATGGTTAAGCGCATGGAACCACCAAACCCTTTGAAGAATTCATGGGAACAGAACAGTCTAACACTCAACAGCTGCAAGGAGCTCACAAATCAAGATCTGTAAGACAATTCCTTCGATTGCCAGACAATTCGTTTTGCTGGAACACCCTGTTGCAGTGGTATTAAATCTGTTTTTGGGTTGTGGCTTAACATACCTTTCATTTTAATGCTTCACAATTAATGCCAGTCTTTCTCAGTCAGAGTCTGACCACCTTGATTGCTTCTGCATTTGACAACCCTTTGAGTCCTTTCCAAGATGATACTGAAAAGAGGGTATGTAGTTGTTCAAATATTTACATTAATTTGAAACAATTATTTCTCATTGACTGAATGGCATGGTAAATAAAGTGTCCTAATAATGGACTTCATATTGTGTACTTCTGTAGGATATGGACCGACAGAGTTGTGCCAATAGTGTGGTGCACCAGGCTGATCAGGCCTGCAGGCGCTTAGTGTCCCAAGCCATGCTGACTGCTAGAGGTAAGCCCAGGTTCCCTCTATAAGGATCATTATCATCTCGTCTACTGTGTGATCTTAGTCCAAAGCACCTACAGAATTCTTTGTCTTTTTTAACCTACAGAAAAAAGTATCTCTCCAGAAACCCTGCAATCATTAGCTAAGGAATTAAACAAGTCTAAAACCCGACTGCTCCAAGACCTGCGTAAGGATCTTCACCGTGGCTTCGCCATCAGTCCTGACGAGTCCATGGATATTGAGAGAGCTGTGGGTCATACAGTGGTCAGATTTGATGGAGAACTGAAAGAAATCATCCAGCAGCCCTGCAACCAGTGAAGGAATGAAAGGAGTCCCCTGTGGAGCAGTGCCAAGTCACTTGCCCTCATGCTTTACTGATTTGTTGAAAATCATTGAGGTAAAATTCTTTAATGTCTAATAAGTTATTCAGCACACCATGCCTGACTGACTGTCTTTTTCCACATATGGGAAAATCATGATATTCACTCTGGGACCGTCATGAAATCTACGTATATTCAATGTGACTAAAATACAATGTAAAGTCAGATATGTAAATATAGATATTCTGTAGGTTTTTGCATGTGCATTTGCATCATAGATTGAATAAAATGATTTACAGTTTGCCCAGCACACATAAACATTTTGTTCACTATGGGTATCCAGGCTTCACTGACATAACTAGGAAACGTTACTACATGCTCAATGAAGTGGCTCTTAAGGTTCTTGACTGGAGGTTTTGGCAAACAGAGTACAAATGAGGGATGATGCTCACCTTGTCCAATACCGCCCATCATTACACTGTATGGGTAACCTCAAATATGAGTATGACATTGATTGCATATGGAAATCCGATTTCATGGGCTTTTGTCCTGTTGACACTGATTATCCGACTAATGCCACTTAGGATCTGTAGCACAAGTCAATTGTACACTCCTGATGGTGTGGTTGATGATGCTTATGATATTTGATGCTATGCTTTTTATTTGTGGTTTCTCAGTGGGATGACACACCCCATTATGTTCATTTCAGGGATTTATAACTTACTGTTAGAATTATTGTTGCTGCTGTTGTGATATTTGTTATTTTTATTATAATCTGCTATCATTACAATTTTTCTTGATCGCTAACACATTATAACTGGGCCTATTAACTAAACATCTCAAACCATGACGCTGTCTACCAAAAGACAAACCCATTTCCTAAAACTAAGAACACCTTTCCCCTGTTTACACACCTGATTCAGATTTGTTGAACCTTTTGTGCGCAACTCTGCACACAAATCCCTTTATACATCACTGGCTGCACCATGTGCTTATTTGGTAAGCACTGTCATCCAATATCATTAAGTAAAGTCACCACAGCTCAAACTCAACTAACACACAATTACCCAGGTGGAAACACAAATAGTCAAAATAAGTCACACACCAATCAGGCCTTTCTTTATGTACAAACTGTTTATATAAGTAAATACATGGAAATTATTTTACTGTATTTTATATTCTTTACGTATCAGTTGTATATTTTTACTTTTTCACTGAATTTCAGTTTATTTTACTGCAGTACATTGAGGAATTACATTTTTTGAAAAAATGTATACATGTGCTGTGTCTTTAAATTGTATTCATCATATAAAAGAGGTTGTGTTGGCAGAAAAGCATAAGAGCCATTAATCATTGCAGAAACAGGTTTTTACGGAAGTGTTTTGAATTGATCTCACCAGTGTTTAATTTGAATCCCAATTAAAAAGCCAAAAGCTGATGGTATAAAACACCTCATATATCTGTTAGTATTTCATCTTGGGTGGTTAAACCTCCTTGATGGGAGGAAATTAAACTCACTGTGTAAAGGGTGTTGGGAGTCCAATAAGATGACCTGAGTTTTCTGTGTTGCTCTGACTTGGTACAGGTGGCAAAAGATAATTTACATTTACACCAGTGACGGCACACTGAGATTACCAAACCAACAGATCATAGCAAAAGTTAAAACTGACTCCATACACAAAGTATAGAAGACTTTCAACAACAACTTGTCAACATTAAAGTGGCAGTATGTAGGAATTGTACTTCAGGGTTAGGATTAGCAGTTTTACCCTAAAATAACAGCTTAAAAAAATTGGGCCGCTACAATGACATTTAATATGGAGAATCGCCTCCGTGCCATTGCCATACCAGGGTCCGTATATTACTGCGTTATGTAGGATTGACTGAAGCCGCCCGGTTACTACTGTCTGCCGAACTAGTAAGTAGCTTATTTGCCGTCTTGCTTTGTTCTGTGTTACACTTGCTTGATGTTTGACTGTGTTAGGAAAGTTGTTGACTCACTAGTTTGTCATAGTGTCAAAGTAAGCAAATTTCAAGAGGTTTCGCTAGATTTAGCCGCTAGCATCTCGGTAGCGATTAGCAATTCCTACATAATGCCACTTTAAAACGTCTGAGCTTTGCCTTTTTACAAATAAAATCAGTGTTGGCATCGTGGGTAAGTTTATCATCCAGGATGGTTCCTAAGTATGTGTACTGCTGGACTAGTTACAAGCTCCCTTAAAATTAATACAATTAAAAGCTGAAGAGAAATCAATGGATGTTCTGTGTTTTATGTTCCCTTCCAGATGCCCCCAAACAAGAATAACAGGGTTGCAATAGCATATTCAACCCCTCCTTGCCTTATAAGCAAACTGTAGGGGGTCTAGTGTATCATGTCTAACATTTAAAAAGCCATGATAGTCCAGGCAAAGTAGCGTTTTACGACAGACTAATTGTAAAATAATTTTTTTCAGCATAGATCATTTCTATGAGGTGTCCAGAACAACATACTAAAAGTCCTAAGAAATCCTTGTTGAGGAGATATGTTTAATTCTCATCAATCAAACAATACACCCCAAAAATGTATTTTTTTCCCTTTTCTCCAATCAAAATGAAACTTTACACAATGAAAGTACCCATGAAAAGTACAATTTTTTGTATTACAAGTTTCTTTGAAAATTAATTTGAATATGCAAATGAGCTATGTAATATGCACATGAGCTCCACACTTATTGAATATGTCCTACTTTGCATAGGCAGAAACACCATTCATATGTATGACAATGCTTTTAGACTGGCCTCTAACCTGAAAACTGCCTGGCTTGGTAGTACCTGCCAGGGGTATGGTGCTTCTGCCTATGCAAATTAGGACATTTTGGGACATAGGCCTATTTGGGTGTATTTTGGGCAGATTCCATTAGTGTATAGCTCGTTTGCATATTAAAATTCATTTTCAAAGAAACTTGTAATACAAAATGTTTTACTTTTCATTGGTACTTTCATTGTGTAAGGCCGCGTTCACACTTGACTTCTTTTTTCAGCTGCCAACGCCTTTTTTACATGCAACCCTATGGGAAAAGGCAAAAGGCGGACACCTTTTTAAAAAGCGGCCGCCTTTTAAAAACTTCTAAAAAAGCGCAACTCCCGACGCCTTTTTGAGATCAATTTTCTCAACTTTTCAGAAAAGCGCTGGGTGACGTCAAGCGCCTTTTTGACAGCTGACCAATCAGGACGAGGAGAGTAGGTACCAGCGTACCTTCCCTAGTAACCTACTGCCTTAGTTAAAAAAAAAATGGCGGACCAAACTCCGTAGTTCATCGTATTTGTACCTAGAAGTTTTTAGTTTTACTTTTTTTTGCTTAGATTTTTAGAAAGTTACCGAGAAATAGACACCGTACAATATAAAAACCACATTATTGTAACTGAAAACTAAGTGTAAGAGGATTTGCGAGGTGTCTGAGCTACCTAGCTAATGTTAGCATGCTACTAGCCGTTAGTGATTAGCAATTCCTCTGTGTTTTTGCAAAGCATCTGCCCCAACTTTCTTTTCCCGACATTTACATTTATCTTGTACATAATCCATCCCCATAAACCGGAGATTTCAAGAGTACAGAAACTCCTGAGCAGGCAAGAGTGCCAATATGGGCTAACGCGTTGTAGCTAAAGCCCTAGCTAAAGGGCTAAACAGCTCGCTAGCTATTAGCACTCTAGCTTGCTCAGTAGAGTGCTAAGACACAGCAATTATTCACGATTGTATCAACGTGCTGCATTTCACTTAACAGGTCAGTCATTCCCTAAATCTTTAGGAATAGAATACAATTGTATATCTGGGTTGGCGCATTCAACAGCACAACATATCCCCTAGCGTTTTGAACTTTCTGAGGGTTGTGACCATAGGTTGTGACCGTAATGTGTCTGTGTCGGACACAAATATGGCGGCGCTTAAACACAGTGACGTCACATGGTATCCATGAATTCTGAAGCGCCCAAAAGGCGCTCAAAAGGCGCTGAAGGCAGCGCTTTTTTCTAAAAAAAGAAGTAAAATGTGAACGCGGCCTAAAGTTTTATTTTGATAGGAGTAAAGGAAAAAAATGACATTTTTGGGGTGTATTGTTGCCTGGTAGCCTGACGATGTCATACTCATAATTCTAGTCAGAATATGAGTCTGATACCGCTCCGTTGGGCTGTGATTATGGGGCGTGTTTCAACCGAACCAGGAAAAAAAATGCCTCTTCGCTCAATTGATATATCTAGAACCAATCAGAGCAATGTAGTATGACCATAACGTAGACCATGGGGCCAGCTGATACATTAAACTTTTACCGGATCCCGTAGGAAGGACGGCAAAAACATCTTTTCGATCGACAAATGCCTTGATCGCGTTTATCTGTTCCTCTTTCAAAATGAATGTGCGGTCAATGTCTTCTAAAACAGACTCGAATTTCCACATTTCAGCTCTCCAACGGCAGCCATGTTTGTTGAAAACGAATTCACCCCAAAAGCTCTTTGGTGACGTGGTTGATTACGTTAGGGTTGATCATCTGTCCATCATCGTATATAGCCCGCCCTGACAATTTGATTGGTCTATCTATCTCCTCACAGATTTTTGTGAGGAGATAGTTTCTCCCCAACGGAGCGACACCAGACCGAACTTCCCGACCTAAATTTTTGTGGGCGTGGCTAAGTTCGTCTGGCATTATTAGCACACATCTCGGATTGATGAGAATTAAACATATTTCCTCAACTAGGATTTCTTAGGACTTTTAGTATGTTGTTCTGGACACCTCATAGAAATGATCTATGCTGAAAAAAAATCTTTTACAATTAATTCTATTTTTGGCTCAAAAATGGGTTACTTTGCCTGGACTATGAGTTGATAGTAATTTAATGGTGATGTGAGTTTGGCCACTTGCAGGCTTGCCAACCTGCACGCATTTTGTGTACCAACCACGCAATTCTTAGTCAAAATACGCAAGTACGAAATGCCAGCTGAAACTACGCAAAAAAAATCAATCAATACAAACCTATACCGTACATTTATATGAACTACATCCCTCAGATTGGACAAGATGCTACGACCTTGTGCCTGTGGTTCTGTAACCCTCCACGACCCGCAATAATACTCTCACTCACTCAACATCCACTGATACTACTAGCCTACACTGCTACTTTATTATCCACACCGAGGCGTAATGCATTGCTAAGGTACAATGGGAAGTGGGGGAGTAATAATCAAGCACATAAATGTGACCGTAATGTTAGCATATAAAACGTTAAAACATGTGTTCGGTAACTTAACGAGATGATGCATTTCAAGGGGTATATCCTTCAGATAAATTTGTATAAAAAGTTAGCCGTAGTAGCTAGCATACGATGTGATTCGCTTGGTTACGAGGCGGCTACGGTGTGAATAACTGATGGAGTAGGCTAATTTAGCTGCAGTAACGTTAACCCAAACGCCACGGAGACTGTTCTAACTTTGAATCGCTCTTTTGGGGCAAAGTGACCATTGCAAAGGTGTTTGACTGCTAACGTAACAAATAATTCCTACTATTGCAGCCAGTCAACCGACCAGCCTTTCAGGTATAAAATAATCATGACGTCAGATGACGATTTTCAGTCTCGTTACCAAAAACAAGACCAGAGACACCCTGAGCACTGACATGATAAGCGCTTTGGTGACAAGAAAGGTGAGCATGAATGCAAAGGGTACTGTCTGTCACATGGAAGGCTTCAGTGATGCTCTGCTCAAAAAGGCCAAGTCGCCAAGCTATGAGGCAAAGCAGTCAAGAGCAAGTGCCATTGGAAGTAGATAGATGGATACTTTAATAGGAGCTTTAAAAAATGCAAAATGTAAAGATCTCTTTTCATTTATGGAATTCTTGTCAAGAAAATATGATTGTATTGTTTTCTTCGCCGCTGATTTATTATGTTGAATAACTGGATGATATGGCGGTGAGTGGGGAATTGACCGTATGCAAAGCCCCCTGCCAAACTGAAACTCCCCTGGTACTCAAAAACTTTCTTCAAGGTTGGCAGGTCTGCACTTGAACCGCAGTAGATTCCTTCCACAGTCTGGATACCTTTTGCTGTTCCAAAGAGGACTGAAAGATATATGTAAAAATGACAGCTTGTTTTTGTCAGTGGCAGGCTCATAAATGTTGTTAAAAGGGTCTGGCAACATGAAAAGGAACCCTACAGAGATAGACCTGTGTCTGTTTACCTCAATAACTGTAAAGAAACTGTAGAGAATGTTTATTTCTTCTTACTCAAGTTCTGGTCTCTGACGTAGCACTCCATTCAGTGCCTGTAGTCTAAAGTTTACCAAAGAAGTAATTGACTACAGGCATTGAATAGTTTGCTACGTCAGAGCCCAGAAGAAAAGACAGATCATTTGCATAATTATTCGATAGTTAGCTTGGTAGCATTAGACCAAAACTCTCTTGTGTTGTTGTGTATAGAGGAGATGAAGAGAGCCTGCCAGACCGATGCAGACAAAAGCATCTTCACAAATATGGGAAAACTGTCACATCAGCTGGTCAGTAGGGCACCCAAAGTTACAGAGCACATGTTTCTTCTAGATAAACAGTGATGCTAGAAAGTTTGTTAACCCCTTTATAGATGTTTTTGTGAATAAATATTGCTTCAGTTTTATCAATTTTGATGACAAAGATCTGATCACATTTTACTCAATATTTATGCAGATTTTCAGGAATCTCTAAGAGGTTCATAAACTATCTAGCACCACTGTTGATGGTGTATTTGTCAAATGCATCTGGTCCTATAGTTTGACGTTCTTGATGGTGAATGGAATGGATGTTGCTAGTCTTTTTAAAAGATAAATGTGGCTTACAGCTGCATGAGGGTACTTTGAAGCGAAGATGCCTGCAGACATTGGAGTCTTGTGGGACAGAGATAGAAATAAATGTTTTTTTTTATATAATCTTTTATCATCCTCATCCTTTCAAACATAATTTCCTCTGGTTATCACCTCACTATATTTTCTATATACCACAGTCTCTCTTGTACTATTGCTTAATTTTCCTAGCAATTTTCTCTTAGATCCATATTGGGGTGGAGCCTACATTTCTGCAGGGACCTGTTCAAAGGAGCCACAACTGTCTCCCGGTTCTTCAAGGACCTTGCCATAGCCATCTGGACCTGTTCAAAGGAGCCACAACTGTCGTCCGGTTCTTCAAGGACCTTGCCATAGCCATCTGGACCTGTTCAAATGAGCCACAACTGTCGTCCGGTTCTTCAAGGACATTGCCATAGCCATCTGGACCTGTTCAAAGGAGCCACAACTGTCTCCCGGTTCTTCAAGGACCTTGCCATAGCCATCTGGACCTGTTCAAAGGAGCCACAACTGTCGTCCGGTTCTTCAAGGACCTTGCCATAGCCATCTGGACCTGTTCAAAGGAGCCACAACTGTCGTCCGGTTCTTCAAGGACCTTGCCATAGCCATCTGGACCTGTTCAAAGGAGCCACAACTGTCGTCCGGTTCTTCAAGGACCTTGCCATAGCCATCTGGACCTGTTCAAAGGAGCCACAACTGTCGTCCGGTTCTTCAAGGACCTTGCCATAGCCATCTGGCGGTCAGAGGTCTTGTGGAACTGATCCGGTGAGGGGAAGGTGTGCAACAGGCTCAAAAACCTCGAAATGTGACAGTTTGAAGACAAGGGTAAGCCTCCTATTGGTTAATGGCAATAGATGAAAGAATGACGTAGACTGTTCCTGGTATAACTTTCGCCTAAGCCATCATGGAAATCATCCATTGACATAAACAGAAGTGAATGCAAGTGCCTGGAGCATGGGACAGTGTGTCAATTGGTTGATTTGAACATTATTTTATATAACTTAGTCTACTTTATGGTTGTTTGAAAGACTGTTCCAGCCAAAACTTTGACTTTAACATTTTGCTGAAGTTTTAAGTTGTGTAATGTAGTGTAAGTGTAAAGAACAGCCTATACAGTCATGGACAAAAATATTGGCACCCCTGCACTTCTGTCAGATAATGCACCACTTCTCCGAGAAATGAACAAGCTGGTGAGGAAGGCTGGCTCCGTGGTGGGAATAGAACCGGACAATCTGGAGGCAGTTGCGGAGGAGAGGACGAGGAGGAAGCTGGATGCTATCCTGAAGAACCCCTCCCATCCCCTCTATGACGAGTTAACGCAGATGGGGAGCACGTTCAGCCACAGACTCATCCCTCCTCGGCACACCACAAAGCGCCTTGGCCAGTCTTTTGTGCCAGTAGCCATCAGACTCCATAACCGAACATAACTTTTATGTAATTTACACCAGTGGAGTTGTATCTTATTTATTGTATTTATTTGTATTTGTATTTTTTATTCAAATTTGTATTCATTTATTTTAATATTTACATATACAGTAGGGAAAATAAGTATTTGAACCCCTGCCGATTTCGCAAGTTTGGCCACTTGCAAAGAAATGTGTGATCTATAATTGTAATGGTAGGTGTATTTTAACAGTGAGAAATAGAATATCAACAAACAAATCCAGAAAACTGCATTTTATAACATTTATGACTTTATTTGTATTTGATGCAGAAAATAAGTATTTGAACCCCCAAGCAAACAGCAAGAATTCTGGCTCCCAAAGACCAGTTATGTGCCCAAGAAGCACACAGATCAGTCCTCATTAGGCCTAACAAGGTACACCTGATGTCAACTGGTGACGTGTATAAAAGAAACCTGTCCAAAGAATCATACTTCACACCTTTAACCTCACCACCATGGGCAAGACCAAAGAGTTGACCAAGGACGTCAGCGATAAGATTGTAGACCTGCACAAGGCTGTAATGGGTTACAAAACCATCGGCAAGCAGCTTGGTGAGAAGCAGACAACTATTGGTGCGATTATTCGTAAATGAAAACAACACCAAACAACTGTCAATCACTCTAGGTCTGGGGCTCCATGCAAGATATCCCCTCGTGCGGTATCGGTGATCATCCGAAAGGTGCAGAATAACCCCAGAACTACACAGGGGGAGCTTGTGAATGATCTCAAGGCAGCTGGGACCACAGTCACCAAGAAAACCATTGGCAACACACTACGCCATAGTGGTTTGAAGTACTGCAGCACTTGCAAGGTCCCCCTGCTCAAGGAAGCACATGTACAGGGCCGTCTGAAGTTTGCCAATGAACACTTGAATGATTCTAAGGAGGATTGGAAGACAGGATGTGGTCAGATGAGACCAAAATCAAGCTCTTTGGCATCAACTCGACTTGCCGCGTTTGGAGGGGGAAGAATGCTGAATATGACCCCAAGAACACCATCCCCACCGTCAAGCATGGAGGTGGAAACATTATGTTTTGGGGCTGTTTCTCTGCCAAGGGTACAGGACGACTCCACTGCATCGAGGGGACTATGGATGGGCCCATGTAACGTGGAATATTGGGCTTGAACCTCATTCCCTCCCATTGAAAACACAACCTTAAGGATTTGGAGAGGATCTGCAAAGAGGAGTGGACCAAAATCCCTCCTGAGATGTGTGTTAACCTGGTGACCAACTACAAGAAAAGTCTGACGTCTGTGCTTGCCAACAAGGGTTATTCCACCAAGTACTAAGTCATGTTTTGCTAGGGGTTCAAATACTTACTTTCTGCATCAAATGTCATAAAGTCATAAATGTTATAAAATGCAGTTTTCTGGATTTTTTTGTTGATATTCTGTTTCTCACTGTTAAAATACACCCACTATTACAATTTTAGATCACAAATTTCTTTGCAAGTGGCCAAACTTGCGAAATCGGCAGGGGTTCAAATACTTATTTTCCCCACTGTATATTTGATTCCTATTACCTTGCTGCTACTACACAGGATTTAAAAAAGTTTATCTATCTTTATCTATCTAGATATAATCCAGTGACCCAGTTCAAATTTCACTCTGCGGAATAATGTGATGTAGCAAGAATTCATGGATTGTCTGCGAATGCAGTGAAGGCAAAATAAAACGATGGAGAGTATCCTGTAAAGTTTACAGGATACTCTCCATCGTTTTATTTTGCCATCACTGCATTCGCAGACAATCCATGAATACTTGCTACACTTAGTGTAAAGGAACCCTTTTGAGAACTTTGAAGTGTGTTCTCCATTAGTTACATACGACACCGCTCTTGTGGTCCTGTAAACAGACTTAAGTAAACAGAGGGTTAGTTCTGTATAAAACCATGATTAGAGGACTGTCAGATTGTATGGTCACACAGGTCAGCCTTTGTGAATGACCTTTACTAATTAGTGACATACACTTGATATGTCACTTGACATAGCACTGATATATGCTTTATGTGCTGATCACTTTTGATTTGAAACAAATATTTGGCAAATTAGTAGCAGAAGGAATACTCTACTAGTTCCACAGGACACCAGACTAGTGACCTTCAACTTCATTGTAGTACCACTGCTACATACACAACCAACATTTTGTTCAGTTATTTCACAATTCACACAATAGTTCACCTCATCTTGCAAAACACTTGAGTCAAGACAAGAATATTATGTTAAGGTATCCTTTTATTCAGTGTAAAACATTACAATTTTCAACAAATGTAATTTACAGCCATGGCAAAATGATTTGCAATGCCTGTTGAAAACAATACCAACTGAACTATATACAAATAAGCTGACTTCTCAAAAACTCGAAGCACTGACAGATTGCAATAATGGTAAAAGCAAAACCAGACCATACAAAAGCTGTAGAAACCCCACTCCCCTCATGTACCAGGCATGGTCAATCAGTTTTCTTATATAAAAGAAATAAAAGAAATAAAAAACAAAAACTAAAGAAACTAAAATAAAACTACTATAATTATGATTGCCCAATAATTGCAATTTGCTAGGATGTTACCATTTAAAGTTTTTAGTTATAGCACCATCATCTAATTACTAATGCAACAGTGTGTCCGAGAAGAAACAGGGTTCGGATCACAGCAAGAGAGGTACACATGTGGTGTTCTTATCCAGCTGCACGCACTCATCATTTACTGCAGTTGAGGATTCTTTTGGGTTGCTCCTTTTGTTTAAGAAGCATAGCATTAATTATAAGGCATCAATCTGGCTGAACACACACACAGAGAGAGACACACACATACACACACATGTACTTTTAAAAGGTTGTGCATTAGGATTTGACTTGATTTTTAGTGCAGGTTAGCAGCTAAACAACCTCTGAACAGTCCTGTCTTCAGTGTAGCTAAACAATAAAAAGTGATTTGGTCTTCTAAGAAAAAACGTTTGACATTACAGTGTGTTATTGCTCAAGTTGATCCATAACACATGAGATAACTAGAGATACAAGATGCAACGTAACGTTCATATATTCAGAAATTATAATAAGAATGACAAAACACATGACATGAGTGGCAAGTTGGTACCAAAATGTCTTGGTCTTCATCATAAGGAACAATTGATAGCTAGACTGTGTTACATTATCCAAAATGGCAAAGCCACAGATAAAATCCAGTAACAATGGAAATCGCTTTTACAAAAGCCCCTCAAACCTGTTTCCCATTGAGGACCTCAGCAGTGACTAGGTCCATATAAACCTTACAACCCTGAAGTCCATACCACTGAAAACAATGGTCTTGAGGTAATGTACTTCAAAGAGTTACAGTACAGAAAAGAACTTTCATTGTTTTTTTTTCTTCAAAGAAATGTAAAAATAAAAACTCACACTAATTAAGCAAAAATGCTAGAGAACCTTGTGAAAAACCTGACCATGGTGAGAAACCTCGTACTGGCCATCTGTAGATCTGGAAACGACACTCAAAGCCAATACGCCAGAAGAATAAAATGCAAACATTTCCTGAGAAGTAACACAGAACCTTACTGGTTCACATTAGAGATCATTATTATTGTAAGACAGATCACTGAGCATTATTTTAATAGAGGCTCTCTTTTAGTTACATTTTCTTTCAACTTGTCTGCTTCACATTTTGTGTATCTATACAAACATAATAAATATTAGTATGGATATTGGGAAACATTACACAGCTCGACATATAGTCACAGTACAAATAATAAATCTTTAGGTATCTTTCTCTCATTTATGTAAACTGATGTAATTGCAATAACGAGATATAAAACCTCATTGCATAATATTCCTTACAAGCATCCACAATGATGTGCAATGGCAAAGGAAAAAAGGTGTTTTGGTGTTCAGGCTTAAATACATTTGTTCCCAGTGTTTACACTGTTGGATCCATTTCTAGAGATCTAGAATAAGCTGACAACAGCTTATTAAAATACAACTGTTTTGAGGGCCTGCTACAAGATTTGTTTTAACACCAAAGCTTTGTATATACATGTTAAAAAGCCTGAGTTCAGAGGTAGTATTTTCTCCTCAACAGGTATAAACACTATAATCTTAAATGCTTCTGATTCTCAGCTGTCAAGGCTGAGTAGGTAGTGTTGATGTGGTGAAAATGAAGAAATGCATCAGTTATCATGTAATTACCACTGCCTTGTCTGCAAGCAGCTATGGCTCTTCGACACTGAACAGATGGCAGGATGTGGGTGAGGGTAAATATATTAATTTACACATTGTCATATCAGGTTGGACACCCTTGTATTTTCATAAGTAAACATGGAGCCATTAACACAAGTAATTATCACAATAAACATCTCTGAAGTGTCACTGACAGGCCAATCAACACAGTTTTCCCTCAGTAACTTTGACTATGTCTATGATTATGTCTATAGACCGTCCACTTGATTCTGCATCATTATATACAAATACATATTCATGCATTTATCAGTGTATGATTTTTATATTCTTTCATGGATCCACCCGCACCTAGTTAACTTATTGCAACGTTGTATTCAAATAAACTAATTATGAAAACTTCAAGTACAATAGTAAAAGTAAATTCAGTACATTTCTAAAAACAAAGGGAATAAAGTCGGCTTCCTCAGTAGTAACCAAGACTGTATTTTCATGCAGTCTTACCTGGAGAGAGGAGACAAAGAAAAGAAACAATTTGAATCCTTTGATGCGGGCGACCACCTCTTGTTTTCTCAATGCTGCTGACACATGGATTGAGAGTTTGAACAGGGCACTGTGGCACTCTGTCCTCCCTGATTCAGGGCTCCTGTTTGGTACAGTATTTGCTGGAGCCATTAGTCTCCTGGTCAGATATGCCCTGCGAAATGGTGAATTCATCCACTTCCTCCTTCAGCTGCAGTAAAGTCTCTGACATACAAGAGAAATAATAAATGGGACATAAGACACACAACTCAAATATAGAACTAATCAACAGTCCAACATTTCAAAACACCAACTGACCAATAACCATTCTAAAACTATGGAAATGACCAATAACCATTCTAAAACGATGGCAATGACCAATAACCATTCTAAAACGATGGAAATTACGTCACTGTCCATGCATGATGCACACTACATAAACGCTGTATAAAATGTTATTGTTTAGTATTATATTGCAGTGACACATGCATTTGCTGGACTTGAAGCTAAGTTGCTTTATCATTATTAGGCTAAATTAACAACACATGTTTTAAATAATTAAAAGTATAAACTTCACTTAATAGGAACTACCTATAGGAACATGTACATCTGTATTACACTCTCACAGCCACAGCCAGTAATAAGACATTGTTTTAGGCTACGTTTTTGCAACGGCCTTATATGTTTGACTTGATCGTGACTAATAACAGGGCTTCATATTTCATATAAATTAGGAGTTGCAATAATAATTGCACCAAGCTGTTTTTGCAGATAGAGTGCAAATGACAAATCATGACTCATCTCCACATCAATTGCAAATCAGCAAGAAAGAGGTATCCTAGCTGTCATTATATATTAGGAGTTGTATCAATAAACATGAAGGTCAATGTCAAGGTCATGTAAATTGTTAGCTTTAAAGCCATACAATGGCTGCTTAGTTGAAATGGTCCTGTGGTGACGAGAGCTAATTATTTGAAACATTGAATAATAGGCAGCCTATTTGAGTAGATATGACAAAATAGTGTATAGAGGGGATAGGGGGCCAAATATAGGGGGATATAGCAAAACTAGTGTATAGAGGACATAGGGGGCCAAATATAGGGGGATATAGCAAAACTAGTGTATAGAGGGGATAGGGGGCCAAATATAGGGGGATATTAGCCTGGATGCCAGACGAACTTAGCCCTGCCCACAACATTTTAGGTCGGGAAGTTCGGTCTGGTGTTGCTCCGTTGGGGAGAAACTATCTCCTCACAAAAATCTGTGAGGAGATAGATAGACCAATCAAATTGTCAGGGCGGGCTTTATACGACGATGGACAGATGATCAACCGTAACGTAATCAACCACGTCACCAATGAGCGTTTGGGTTGAATTTGTTTTCAACAAACATGGCTGCCGCTGGAGAGCTGAAATGTGGAGATTCGAGTCTGTTTTAGAAGACATTGACAGCACATTCATTTTGAAAGAGGAACAGAGAAACGCGATCAAGGCATTTGTCGATCGAAAAGATGTTTTTGCCGTCCTTCCTACGGGATCCGGTAAAAGTTTAATGCATCAGCTCGCCCCGATGGTCCACGTTATGGTCATACTACGTTGCTCTAATTGGTTCTAGGTATATCCAATTGAGCGAAGAGGCATTTTTTTCCCCTGGTTCGGTTGAAACACGCCCCATAATCACAGCCCAATGGAGCGGTATCAGACTCAAGAAACTTCTCAGGGAGACAGACGATAAACTTCTGAGGTATATTCATCTTCTCAGGGAGACAGTCATATTCAGGGTTTTTGAGGTATATTCATGTGGATTAATAGTTTTTAGAACATAGTCAAATTCAATTTCATGGCATATGATCCTGTGAAGGACAGATAAACGCAGCTGTTGTTCCCAATATCAAAGTTCAAAACCCCATGAAAACTTACGTACAGCTTTTACAGTACCACGTCACCAAAGATATCTCAGATAGCACGGGGTCAAATATGATAATATAACGTCTAAAGATCCATCTGATATAGTGTAGGCTACAATTACAAGTTTGCAACAATCGTGATTAAAACTAAATTATTCCAATTTGATTAAATTGTTCGGCTCAGGTACCATAGACTGGAAAATAAGCTAGTTTTGCTGTTTTTGTCGAAAACCATATCACAGGAACAATGTTGACTCACAACCCTGTGAAAGCAGTGATCGGCATAGCCTAGGTATTACGGTTGAGCCTAAAATGATTATGTATTTATTTATTTTATTTGTTTTGTATTTGGGGTTCCGTGGGAGACGTGCTATGCAAGAGATAGGTTCACTATAGAGATAGACCTGTGTCTGTTTACCTCAATAACTGAAAAGAAACTATAAAATGAACAGAGAATGTTTCTTCAAACTATGGAACAAAGAGAAACCTGCAACGTTGAAGATCATAATGTGACAATGAAATAACAAAGCATACTTGATGCAGGCTTTTTTTAAACTTAGTGAAGACATACTTCATAGATGCTTAACAACAACAACAACTGCACTCTGATAGACCCTTTGTGACCCACAGGACTATACTTCTGCATCCCCTGCAAAAGTTCAGTTGATGTAACTAATTTAGTAAATATTCAAATATATTCAAATTTAAATTGTTGTCAACGTGTAAAAAATAAAGCCCAGTATACAGCATGTTATAGGGATTCAAATTTTTGGTGTCAACGTCATACTCTCATATACAAGTCATACAAGATAAAGCAAGCTGTAATCAGCAACAGGTACATATGGGATATGGGATGAGATGAGTGGGGGTGGGAATGGCCAGGTGTCATACGAGATGGAATCTGGTAATGAATTAAAATATTTGTCTCATAATAAAAATTGATGTCAAGATTCAACAAATTGATCTTTTTCTTGACATGTTTGATCAGTAATTATAGTCTATACTATTTTAGTTTCTAGGTCACATCAGTGCAGGTAAATGTTATGCTGCTAATCCTTGCATAGTTTAATAACTTTACGGTTGTCAGCATGAGTTAAAATGTCAGAGAAATTACAATCAATCCCAGAATCACCATTAATCGAACAAATGATAAGATCAATTATTTTAGACACCATTTCAAGTAAGAATATAAAACCAGTCAGTCATCAGCAAAAGAAGGCACAAGCCTGACAACATTATTCATCAGATGGGTAAAAGTAGGCCCCTATGAAATCCATTTCCTTTTTACTAGATTCAATTTGATCAGGTTTATTGATTTGTTTATCTGTCTAGGTGACACACTTGAAGTATAGGGTAGCAATGCTATGAAGACCACAAATCCAGTTTAATTTACCATCACTTTCGATTGTATTTTATTGCAAACGTATTGAAAGGTACTGGGCCCTATTTTTCCGAAAACTATCCAAATGGGTCCAGTATGGATGCATAGGGCCCTATAAAAGGGTAAGCATAGTCTGGAGACAAAAGAAGTCCTTAGGTCATCATGATTACCTGGATTGAAAGAATGGCCAAACTCCGCAGCGGGATGACGACGGGACCCAGGGAGACGTGGCGGGAGGAAGGGCGGGGCGTGCTCATCATCATCACCCGAGAAGGTCCTCCTCCTAAAAGGTCCACCAAACCCGACAAGCCGCCTCCCAAGTGAGATCTTCCTCTCTAGACACCAAGCCAGACAATTGTTAGATACCAAAACGTCCCCTCAAAGCCTCTGCTAAAAACAGGTCGTCATCCTTAGACTTAAGTTAAGGAACTAGTGGGTCCAAAGTGCAATCTCCACTTTGCAGAAGAAAGGCACATCACGCTGTAAGATTTTCCGATTTCACAGATTGGCCTGTAAGTTATATTAAAAAGAGTCTAAAACTACAATGTTTTTTTGCCAAGACAAAATATAACAAAGATATTCATGACTGACACCAGCCTGCCCATCCCATCCAGTTAATCTGTATCTGAGGATACTTCAGTATGAAAGAAATGACAGCCAGGTCCATGACCGCTGCTACACACATGCAGCCAAAACAATGGACTGAAAGGCCAGGTATTTAACAGATGCTTTCATCCAAAGTGACATACAGTTAATTTGCAGCGATTGGGAATCAAACGTGGGTCAGCTGCTTGACACTAAGCACTGCATCACCACGCCCCCCACTACTCCCACTCCAGACAGAGAACATCATACTGCAGCTACAGGAAGATGCCGGGGAGAATGAAGCTGGAGAAATGAGTCACCAAGAGAAAAATGACCTACTCTTCTTCTGGCCCTTATACTGTGGTGTCTTCTTCTTCTGCTTCGTCACATTTAGTTGGATTTCTCTGGTGGCTGGAAATGAGAAAACAGGACACTAAATAAATTCCCCTCAAAACAGTATTGTCTATAGTTACAATAATATTTCAAAAACATTACCCAACAGCCCTTACTGGGTGAGGCCCCTTACTTTGTGCTGCTGGTGGCTGTAATTGATAGCCTGTGAGTTGACACCAGCCCACAGGGTAGAGGTCAGGAGATTCACAGTCAACCCATTGGTCATACTCATCTTCCCAACCATCAAAGTGGATGCAAAGTAGTCTGTGGATTATCCTGGTGACTGTAGCAACACAAACAAGTCTAGGTTCCATTAGGTCCACAGCCTCCAGTTTCATTCCTGCACGAAAACCATGATTGGGAATTTCCTATGATGACAGGGAAGAAAACAAAAATCAGAATACTGTATTAGACATGAGTCATCAATGATTTGTTTTTTCAATATATTTATAAAAAGTGAGAGTGAAAGTCAATTCCAAATATCCAGGCAGTCAGTGTATTTCTGAGAGAGAATCTAGTGTGTTATGTATATAATGAGTTATTATACCTTACTGAAGAGTTTTACTGGAGCAGCAATGGATCTTGTCTCTCTGAGGTAGTCAAACCATTTGAATGGACGTTTGGTATAGCCTGCAGGGCACATCCCAGAGTCAGTGTCTGATACTACACTGCAGTCGTATCCTTCACAACTGAAAACATTTCAAGTTAATGAAAAATGGCTATGAAGAATCCTGACCTCTAGGAGGAGCGAGTTCAATGTTGTTGATTTCACAAAAGCCTACAGGGAAGATTGAAGGTGAGGTGGCATGGTAACAGAACCAGTCTGAACCATCAGCCGCCTCCGAGCCATCGATGGCAATCATCAGATATCCATCTGCAAGCACCTGCCCATACCCAAAACCAACACACACACAGCCTTGATCAATACTTAGAACAAATCTCAGGACTCCTTGAACTCTTCACTTCCTGTTTTCCAGACGCTTTACCTTTCGTACAGTGGCAACACATATAGCAGAGAGGTTTAAAGGGTCTATGGCCTCAAGCTTCATCCCATCCCTGAACCATTCTCCACTCTGGTCAACATCCTTCACCTGTGAGATGGGAGAACATGTGATTATTTGACACAAGTGCTTTATTGCAAGTAAGAAGGGTCAGATGATAGTTTGTAGTTCTGTAGTTACCTTCAAAAACAGCTGCGGTGGGGCTTCTGTTTGGCCCTCTGTCTTCCTTGACACATCTGGTACAGGGAAAAAAAATATTTAAGAAAGATGCAGTTGCCTTGATGTTCATTAACCATTCAAATTCACATGCGAAAGTAAAGAATGCCCCCCCCCCCCCCCCCAAAAAAAAAAAACCTTCTTCACCAGATCTTTTGAAGCGGTGTCCAATGCTGCGGGACCAGCCAATGCAGTGGATAAGTGGGCTGAGCATGTGACACCAGAAGTCATCTGTGCCATCCTCACTTTCTTCGTAGACAAGCCGAAGACGCCCCCCAATCACCTGTTCAACCAGGGCCACCCGGGTCCGGCAGAGATGAGCCTTATCTACCACCTCTACCCTCATCAGCTTCTTAAATGGATAGTTCCTGCTCTCCTCCACCTAGAAACATTCATCAAAAAAATTGTAAAGCACACATCTCTGCATTGGAAGAATTAAGCACCACTGCTCCTGACTAAGGAATGGTACTGCTGAAATTTCAGTTTATCATTCATGGCAAAGCATAACGTTACATACATTATGCTCCAGGTCTAATCTATGAGGCAAATAACCAGCCAGCAGTTAAATAAGTGAGTGCTGTTCATTCAGATAAAAATGTTTAAGACCAGTGGTGTGATTTTTCATGAGCATGTAGCACCCCCACTTTAAAAGTCAATCACACTGACATGGGATATGGTAAGTCATGGCAAGTAGTTACTCATAGGTTTAGTCATTTACATTGTTTAATACACTAAAATGACATCTAATTTGAACATTAGTGTTTGTATGCCAGAAAAACCCGACACCTGCCCTTGTTTGCTAAACAACGGTGTAGACAGGCTATACAGATTAGAGTTTTTGTCTTTTTTAGAAAGGGAGACATTTAGGGATTAGGGAGAGTCTAAAGAGTTCTCATACATGCTGCAGGTCCAGGACCAGTTATTCACTCCTTTAGCCCAGTGTTATTTGGATTGGCAGTTAAAAGAATCGGTCTTCTAAACGTCTGAAATATCTTTGCTTCTACTTAGCCTACTTCTAATAAATGTGCTCTGCAGCTAGAGTGCTCTGTGTTTCTCTCTTGGAGCACATAGAAACTGGATGAGAACTCATGGTAACTCATCCATCAGTTATGTTGACACTATTTGCACAATACCAGACCTTTGTATTTGTTTCTAAAGGAATATACATGCATATAAAAAAACAGAATTTTCAAACATTGACACAACCATTCCTGCCTCCTGCAATTGAAGGATCTTTATTGATCAGTGTCATTAAGTGTCATAATCAGAGGCCTATCCCAATAACAATATACACTGTTGAATGAGTATGTATAGTGTGTGTATACACTATCTGTTGAATGAGTATGTATAGTGTGTGTATACACTATCTGTTGACTGAGTATGTATAGTGTGTGTATACACTGTCTGTTGACTGAGTATGTATAGTGTGTGTATACACTGTCTGTTGACTGAGTATGTATAGTGTGTGTATACACTGTCTGTTGACTGAGTATGTATAGTGTGTGTATACACTGTCTGTTGACTGAGTAAGTATAGTGTGTGTTCGTCATTTTTAGCCTTGCAATAGGTGCCTAGATCTACATGGACAGATTAAGCGAAATTAAGGTCAACCCTGAAACACAAGTGTAATAAACCCAGAAAAAGGACCACAGCTACGCTATATTTTTATATTTAATATATATCGGACTCAAGATATTAACAAAATAAACCTCTAAATGTAAATACAAATGTAATCAACCAGCCAACATTAACTGCATGTTACGTGTCTGATTTCAAATCCAAGCACTTGGATTGTTAAAATGATTTTAAAACACAAAATCACATATAGAATAGTTAATGCTTTGATTTTATTCATCTACTTGAATACTTCAAAATCACTTTTTCTTAGAGAGCCTTTAAAATGTTTAAAAAGCAAATAGTATGCATATAATAAATAGTGTGCATACCTTGGAAGCAAAGTCTGGGGGGAGTGTTTTTGCACCTGTAAGTCTCTTCACCAGAAATGCCTTCCAGTTGGAATACTTGTGCTGAATGGCTATGACAAGAACACCACAATATTAAACATCACCTATAGTGGCAATTCAAAAACAAATCAGTTAACAAATAGTTTAACAGCAACATATTGGGCAATATGACATTACCTTCGCAAAATGCACTTAGCTTGTTAAAACCATAGACACAAAAGCAAACATTTCTATCAATCAGTAAACTCTGCAACCAAATCAGTTTATCATTTTAATCAATCACTACCACCATAACCAGCAAACATAAAACTGTGTTGTCACTGTAAGTAATTTTTATTTATTAAAGTGACAATGTCTCAATTGATTTGCAAATTGAGTCTGTGGTTTCTGTCTATAACAGCGGTTCCAAAACTTTTCATGGCAGGCCCCAATTGACAGTTAGAAAAACAATTGCAAGGTGCAATTCATTATAACTAAGTTCTAAATGTGTTCCCTGTGAATGTGAATAAATGAATACATTATTTCTGGTTACAGTATATGAAACTGTAACTTTATCTTTCAATAAGATGAAATTCAGTTCTGTAAATATAATTGTATCCCCCTGTTTTCCTCATTTCTTTCTATATTTGGGCTTTAAGGGGTTAAGCAATCGAAACAGTTATAAACAGCTAAATACTTTTGTAGAGCTTAACCTGCAAAATAATGTTGACTAAACACTTACATTTTGGAGGTACAAGTGGTTTTCCATTGGAGGCACACCATCCCACAGGGTGAACCTCAGACACACACAGGTTACACCAGAAGTCTTGGTTTCCGTCACTGTCAAAACCTTCATACCGGAGACGGGCCTTGAAACCTGAAAAACACCAGAAGACTTCAACAGACATATATGTCTGAACCTGCAGGTCCTCTCACACGGAGTACGATCATTATTGCAACAGTGTGTGTGCATATATCAGCAGGGGAGACTAGCTGTGCGCCCCTGCCAGTTCTAAAGACATACACTGAAACACACCATATGACTACTTGCTGTAAAATAAGTGCCAATAACAGTCTGGGTGAATATTTGCCTAAATGCCTGGACACTCCCAATCCTTATTGAAGACTGGCAATAACGACAGTGCTTATTTAACTCATATCTGTGTTACTTCAACAAAACATAGCTGAACTAGATATATGGAATTCACTAGATGGTACCCCTAATTTATTATGTAGCAAGAGAAAGGACAGAGCATTACTCGATTTCAGAGTTGAGACACCCGTTTTCTGTTAGCATCACCACCAGAATTTGTTGTAGACTGAAATGACACAGAGACAGTATAGCACTTTAAACAAGGTCATTACCCTGTCTGCATGTAGTAAACATAGTTATGGCAATGTGCCCTTAATGGGGAGAAAGGGGGCTGGCTGTTCCTTGCAAACCATACCAACTACTCTTTAACATAGAGCTCTATCACCCCAGCAAAACATTTGAGCTAGTATTCAAATTGTTGTACATCCACTTAGTTTCTTGTTTTGACAGAAGTACACTCTGTGTGCCCATAAGAAACGCAAATCTATAAAGAGATCTCCTTATTATCTCCTTAGTTTCTCCTACACAATAATTCGATTTAAACTGAGATTTAGCCTTAAATCTTCTGCTTCTCAGATTTCTATATTGCAAAAAAACAACAACCTTTGCTTATTACAGCACCCCCAGTGGTCAGTTGATGGAACATATTAAACCATATTTAATCGTTCTGTGACGGCACAGTGGATAGAAGTTTTAAAGTAATGTCCAGTTACTTACCTTTCCCACATTTTGACTCCCATCTATATATTTCAGACCCTACCAATCTTTCAATAAATAACCATTGGTTTATTGATTCAAAACAGCACTAAATAGGAAAGATTCCTAGGCATTTAACTTCCCTGTGACAAGAAGACTGTTCAACACTGTTGTGGAGAGGGGTAGGTAGGATGTAAGGGATTTTAGGAGATATATCTGATTAAATCGATACATAATTGAAACAACTAGATGTACTGCATAGCGATGCGAAATATGGCTGACGCATAAAGTCCGAAAATTTGCAAGAATGAAGCAAAACTAGGAAATAAAAACAGTACTATATGTACATGATTCATTTAACCAGCTCGACTTTTCTCGATCTATGCCACAGATGCTGTTACCTGAATTTACTATGCATCCGCTTGACGGCCTACCACTTTCACCATTAAATTCAAAATAGTGCCACTCACACTTTTCCTTGCTGACATTTTTGCTTTATTTAATAATAAAGCCTACTTCCATAGCATCCTGACGCGATATATCGACATAAGGTTGTCTGCTGTTACTATACAGAATTTTGGGAGTGTGATATCCTGGAATGGCTTCTGTTGTCTTGAAAAAATAAGGACAATAGTTTTTTAGTCTTATTTCATTTGTATTCATTTTTTAGCAATTATTATAAGTTTAGTTTTTGTTTGACATTTTTTTCTTATTTGACTTCAGTTTGCAGTTTAAAACGTTGTGTTTAAAATGATTTGCAAATGTTCCCTCAGGATTTAAAATCAAACTGAATTTTGAAAATAGACCAAACCATGTCAGAGGAACAGATGACAACATGGTGTAACCAAATTTCAAAACTAACTTTAATCGTTCTTTAGATATTGAAATGTGTCAGTTGCAGCGGCCCTATGGAAAACATTTGGTGTGCATCCAAAAAAATGTGGATTGTGTGAACTGTGTGGATCAGTGAAATCTATGTATATGATATCATCGACCAAATATTGGTGTAAAAATATATAAATAGAAGGAAAACAAAACATGACAAAAAAATACATTTGGATGGCAGTCCTAATAAGGAGATCACATCTAGTACTGGTAAGTTTTGTTAAGATCTATTACCAGCTGAATCAGTTTGCAACTACCTAGGCTATTTAACCACCATTCTTTCAGGAGGGATGATGCACTAAACATTGGTATTTTGCTTTCCAGTTGAATATCTCAACTTTAGTTTCATCAGCCCAGACAACTTACTTGCAAAAGGCTATTGGCATATTTCAACTGACTTGACTCTGGATTTTCTTACAAGGGGTCCCTGCTACTCCTCTGAAGAAGTCAGATATGTTCACATCTAGAAGGATTTCTTCATTTCAGCTCTACCTGATATAGCTGACTGTATATAGTATATATATATATATATATATATATATATATCCTCCAATAGTCCTTTACACCATTTCATCTCAGATGGCATGGTATCATCCATCTGACTACCAGAACATGTTTTTGCACCTTCTCTTGCAAATTATATTATTCCAACTCCAGTGTTCTATGGTATTTGGTAACAGTGCACTTAAATATCTGTGAGTTTGACAGTGTTCTATGGTATTTGGTAACAGTGCACTTAAATACCTGTGAGTTTGACAATCGTAGCCACCCAGTAGACTTTAGCTGAAAGGGTAGTGTCGGTGTTTGGCACCTCAACGCGCAAACCCTCCTCAAGGTCACCCCAACAGTTTCCCATAGGTACCTAGAGCAGAGATTGGTTACTGGTCAATTCCTTGTCAATAACAACAGCATGCCATATATCTGAAATGGGAACAATACTACAGGTTATGATACATTTTCAGCATGGAAATGAGAAAGTCTTCAAAAGAAAAAATATGTTTAATATTTGTATCTGTGCTTACATGCTTGAAACAGCTCACTGGGGCGCCAACCAAATTATTTGCACCGACGTACTGTCCCCAGTCAAACCCCTCAATAGGAATCACTGAGAATAAGAAGGGGAAAACCTTTTATAAAAGTGACAGGTTCAAACAGCGCCAAAAACTGTTCAATAAGTTACTGGTTCTGGCATAGCGAAATAAAAAAATAAACCATTATTGTGTGGTTTAAAAAGTGCTATATGTAAGAATTTTAGTTTAGAATCATAAAAAAAGAATTGAAATCAACAGTATATGTGAAGAAATTCAGTTAGTATGCTAACGAGCTAGCACCAGTTCGGTCTCTCATTATACCACTTTGTACCTCAAGAGGCGCTAGTGACCGCTAATGTACCGAAAACAAGAATGCCATCACGGGCATAAGCACAAACTGTTAGGAATGGTGTTATTAATTGCCATTTCAGAGGCTATAATAATGACATTGGAGTGTTTGTTAATTGGTGAAGAAATGGAACACTCTGAGCTTGAATCCATGAATCCATTTTCAGAGTGCCAGATTGAATATACGAATGCACTCTAAGTAAGCCTCGCTCTCCTGTACTTAGTAACAACAAGTAGCTCAGTAGCAAGCCAACTGGTTAATATTAATGGTTAGATAGCTCGACAGTTGATCTCAGAATCAGAATCACAGACTGCACAGGTTTTCTTCTAGGATAACTTATTTTTTTTCCCACAAATTTTCCACGAAGAACTGATTTTTAGTTGGGAACAATATTAATTAGGGCTGTTAAAGTTAACGCGTCAATCTATGAGATTATTGTGGCCGAGATTAACGCAATACAATATTTTAACGCAGTTAACGCAACTTTGTTTACTTCCGGTGTGCGTTGACCAATGACACGATACCGCCGCGTGCCTAAAGTCAAATCAGTTAGATAGGAGAGACCGAGACGGTAGTGGAAGATGGAGAGAGCTGAGGGATTTTGGGGCGGAAAGTTTCTGTTTAAGAGGCAAAATGACGGAACAATCAACGAAACTAAAGTTGTATGTAGCATTTGTCAAGCTGAATTTAGCGATCACAGAAGCAGCTCGTCTTTAAGTTATCACCTTAATGCAAAGCACCCGACAGAAAGCAGTCCCAGGTTAGATGGTCGCCAACCCACACTCTACGACTTCTCTAGGAAAATAACTAGACCAGTCCGTGAAAAGGTTACCAATGCTGTAGCAGTTTGGGTTGCCGGTGACTGTCGGCCCATCAACATAGTTGAAGTCGGTGGGCTGACTGAGGTGTTCCGAATTGCTTCAGGGGACAATTCTTACGATTTTCCGTCGAGGTGCACAATTGTGTCTTGCATAGGCTACATTCCTTATATGACGGCGAGAGAGCACGAAAAAAATACCATTAAACAACAGTGTCTAAAATACACGCTGTCTGAAGTGATTACTCGTCAATTTATAAGATTTAGTCTTTACAAGAAAAACAAACTTTTAATCGCGATTAATGAATTTCAAAATGTGAGATTAATTAGTGAATTTTTTTGTATCTATCGACAGCCCTAATATTAATACAATTTATGATTAAAATTGGATGTTTTAAACACAATATAAAATATATAAATAAGCATAACAGACAGATCATGAAAATAATATCCTATCAAACTTTACAGCGTCATCAAGGTGAGGCGCTCAGTTAAGGCGTCTGTGGCAATATTAGCGGTTTCTTAAGCGGAAGAGTGACAGCACTGGTAATGTCATACTACCGAAAACTACTAAAATTCAGCGTAAATACAACCCCGATTAAATTAGATTTGGTTTTCTGAATGGAGGTTGAGCCCAGGGCGCAGTGTGTTGAGTGCGTTTTAAAGCTGTCTAATGAGGCGCTCAAACCTTCAAATCTGAATCGATATTTGGAGACGCAACATCCAGCACTCACGTACAAAACCAGGTCCTGGAAAGGATGAAAGGCAGCCCGTTCCTTTTAAAACAAGACGGGTCGACGGACGTCAGTAAAGCTGCATTAGTGCTGTTTTTTGTGCGTTATCATTGGAGTGGTATTCTACAAGAGGACATGCTTTTCTGTGGAGAACTACCAACTCGAACTACTGCCCAGGAATGCTCGGTGCTAATTATGTTGATAATAGATTGCAGTCACAGATTTAAATCATTATTTCAAATATTTGAATCATTATATTGACCTATTTGAACCTACTATTTGCATGTCTGAAGCATCACCTATTTTAATTAGGCCTAGCTGAGTGGTCTTGTTTGCATGTTTCATCACTTGTTTTGAGTGCATGCTATCTTTTGGGTCTATTCAGGTTTTATTTCATTGCTTGTTTGCTGTGCACAAATAGGCCTAGGCCTACTGCAACTAAATTCTCTGTGTGGTTGTATGTTGTTTTCTGGTGCACAATACAATTTGGATGCAATATCTAGAGTTAGAATTTATTTTATTAATTTCTAGGCTTCTACCTGTAGCAGGTGCTGATGTTGCTTTTTGTGACACATAACAATCGCTTATTAAAGTGGCATTATGCAGTAATTGTACATCATGATTAGGGTTAGGATAAGCAGTTTTACCTTAAAATAACAGCTTTAAAAAAATTGGGGCGCTACAATGACTTTTAATATGGAGAATCGCTTCCGTGCCATTGCCATACCAGGGTCCATAGGCATATTACTGCTAAATGTAGGTTTGCCTGAAGCCGCCCGGTTTCTACTTTCTGTCGAACTAGTAAGTAGCTTATTTGCCGTTCTTGCTTTGTCTTGTGTTGCACTTGCTTGATGTTTGACTGTGTTAGGACAGTTGTTGACTAACTAGTTTGTCATAATGTCAAAGTCAGCATATTTCAAGAGATTTCGTTAGTTTTAGCCGCTAGCATATCGTTAGTGATTAGCTATTGTTCCGTTATGCTACTTTAATTAGAATGAATGGATTATAGACTAAATTAGCCTAATGGAATATAGATTAGCTAAAATAAGCGGGGTGTCTGTTGGGCCCCGACCTGTTACAAATAAGAAAAGTTGGGCCTCGGAGTCGAAAAGGTTGGGAACCCCTGCTCTAAAGGCCCTAGTGGTCGTTTTGTCTTCAATTGCCCAATTGCTTGCAACAGTTTGGAACTGTTCTGCACATGACTCTGCAAAGTGGCGCTCTTCTGTTTTCATGCACGTTAGTGTAAACGACTTTAACTTCCATTCGTTGGTGATTAGATGTGCAGTTACACCCAGGTATCGTTACTCACAGAGGTCCAGTGATCCCCTGTCAGCGCCACATGTTTCGTAGCAGCCAAGTCATTTTCCTTTTTTTTCTTTTCAGCTTCATACAGCTCGTGGATGTTTGTCATTATTGTGCGTCTTTGCGGTGCTTTGATGCTCGAGTCCCCCGTTGCCACTCGCAAAACTTCGGTGAACCCCTCGTCCTCAACAATATTAATCGGTCTACAGCTTTTTGCAATCCATTTGACAACAGTGCTAGTCAACTTGTCACAGGCAGATTTAGTCAGGGGCCTACGTTGTTCAGTGAGGGTGGTTTGGCGCATTCCACTTGAACTCCCCTCGCCGACCAACACATTTGCTACGGTGAAACGATAACGGCTTCCCGTATAGTGTACATATCACTTTGGTTTTATTGAATGTTCCATCTTTGGTTTTTCCATCCAGAAAAGTACTCAGGTTCATCAGAATTATCCATGTTGTTTGTTTGTTTGGATAGCAGCTGCCGTCTGACTGCATTAGAAACGGCGACTAGTGCAGATTGGGTGGAATTGTGTGTATATTGGAAGCTCATTCTGCGCATGAGTTAAATGCGTAAAAAAAAACCGCATTAATCCTGTAATTTAATCATAACGCGTTAACGCGTTATTTTTCACAGCTCTAATCTGAATGTAACATACTTAAGTTTAATCTTGAATTGATCCTTGTTATGTGGGCAACGGTTTATTCATAGTTTCATTACAATCAAAAGTATCTGCACATGATTGACCATGGCCTTCTAAATGCTAATATGCCTGGCTCCAAACATCTTGTCGTAGCTGTAGACAAAAGGCAACAATCAAGTCTAATGGCTCTGGCTCCAAAACCCCTGGTGCGTTGAGACTACGTGTGGGTCTATTGATATGGTCGGACATGTGAAACCTACCAATATCGAACAGGTGCATTATTCTTAGCAGCACTTTTCTTGCATGTGAGGCCATTTTGATGCAAAGCAATGATGGCTGTACGTGATTCTTTGGAGGTAACCATTGCTAACACAAGAAGACAATGGGCCTCATTCTCGAACGTTTTCTTAAGTGTCTTCTTTAATATCTTCTTCCGAACTTCGAAAGACCAACGTAGGAAAAGATCTCGGACGGATTCATGAATGCCTGGAAATGGGTTCTTACACAGCCAAAGTGTTCTCAGCTGTGCTCCACGAATGAGGATTCTTAAATTGAACACGCGTTCTCGTGCACCTGGATTCGCATGGGGAATTCCCCGGGGAATATATTGTATATATAAGAACATTTTGCACATTTTAAAAGTTCAATGCATCAATATGGTGCACTTTGACAGCAAAATTAAGAGGCTAGATCTATGAAGAACTTTGTGCTGTTGTAAACAATTTTGTGCTCTGGTAGCAGTTTAATCATAAACATTCCTGTGTTAAATGTTGCACGGGCACAGGCCAACCCAACCACCCACGCAAATACCCACCCAACCACCCACGCTAATACCCTCCCGACCACCCACTCTAGTCCACTTCACCAAAGCACATGATGTCACAGTATTAAGCAAAAAAAAGGGCACACTATTGGAACAGAAAATCAACAGAGGCTGCATCGGGCATGGCCTAGCTTCTCCATGTTCTTGAAAAACTGTGACAGTTGGAACACATATTCTTTTCCCTTTACATTACTCTTTGAGTCTAGTTTGTCAGGAAAAGGCCCATTTGCACCTGACTCCTGCCTCTAGTTGAGCCACAGTAATGGCATCCTCCTCCTAAAATTCTCTCATTCTGAAAACAAACTGAAGTGGGAGTGTGGTAAGTTTGTTCAGTGCTTCAGATTACATACACATAGGAACATGCGGTCAGGGGAGGCAGAGCCTCATGAAAAGTAAAAAACAAATACTGATAAAATAAAATAAATATTAATATGTATCTACTGATCTGTGCTTTAAATGTAATTTTTGTATGATTCCAATCTTTTTTATAATCAAAATCGTTGAATTTGAGCATGTCCTGTTCAAACAGAGAGGTGACTCGCGAGGTGAGGCAGCGACGAGCTGCGCCTCATCTCAGATTGTGCAATTCCTCACACACTGGGTTGAGCGCATGCCTTTTGCTTTCTCATTGTTTGTCATCACTGAAATATTTGTAGAAACTTTTATTATACGTCGTTTGTATCCATAAAATAGGTAATTTATTTCACTTATGTGTAGAAGCTATTTAGTCTTGCTGATCTGTCATAAAACCACAGTGAAAAAGCACATAGGGGAGGCAAACCTAACCTCTGCCTCAATGAAGGGGGTGTGCGAGAGCCTGGAAAATGGACTTCCAATATAGTGAAGCGATAAATACGTAATGGGAGACCAATGCCAGAGCTAAAAGGTTTGCTTCAAACGACGGGACAGAAGATCACTCAATCGACTACTCACATAGAAAGCCAAATTGCTTTGAAAATGTTTGGAACCTGATTTTTTTATGTGAAGCAATTTAACATCACACAAGTGGTTGTGATCACTTTGAACTAGGGCTGTCAACGAATATTCTAAATTTGAATATATATTCGAATAGTTGTTAAAAACTGAATTTCGAATTAATATTAAAAAAATTAATATTCGAATGTAAAAAAAAAAACACAACAGCAGCGGTGCGACTGTCTGCTTTGCGCCTAAGGTACGCCTCACCGGAGTCCCACTGTCTGGCACAGCAACAGTTGACTTGCATGGAAGATGGCAGAAGGTGCAGAACCCAGCTTGACCGCAGCAGAGAAAGTGATTGTAACCCCCAAAAATCTAAAGAGTTATGTCTGGAAATGTTTCGGATTTTGGTCAGTTGATTGTAAACTTGTTAAGCCTACAGCTAAACTAGTGTGTAAGCTAAGTCAAGCTAGAGTTAGCTAAACATTCAACAACTAGCAACTTGAGGCTACATCTCCAAAATGTGCACCCAAGTGAATATGGCATAATATGTGGAACTTCAGCAAAACAGCCACGACTGGATACATATTTTGCGCTGTCCGCCACAAGTTCGTTGTCTGCGGCACGACAGGAGGCCTGCACGCAAAAATTGATTTCGTTCATATGCAAGGACATGAGGCCGATCAGTGTGGCGGATGGGATAGGCTTCAGGGAGTTCTGTGAAGCACTGGAACCGAGGTACCGTGTCTCATTTTATTTTGCGTTAACAGAAACATTACTAGTGTGGGCTAGTCGCTACTGTACTGACTGTATATTGCATGAATAAAATAGATTAGATAGGCTACAACAGCTTCATGCACTGGTTTGATTATTTGCAGTTTCATGCCAAGGAAAAGTCTCATGTTTACCACAGCCCAGCTCGCTCGGAGCGTTCAATGTCGGTTCTATACTGTAAAACTTCAATTAATGTTAATAATATTTGTTTCAATCACTGAATGGAGCCTGCCATATTTGGGACAAGAATCGCAACCTTAAATTGCTTGCACGAAACTCTTGATCAGCACTCAGCATTTGTTTATTGTTGTCTTTCATTTAAACTGATATGCGCAGAGAGCGCGACGATGAGGGAGAGAGAGAGAGAGAGAGAAAGTGCGAGAGTGAGAGGCCAAGGTCTGCGGTCTTGGCCATTAGTTCATTTATTTATTTTTGTGTAGGTAATATGTTGTTAAATATGTTAAAACTTAAATAAATTACCTATACAAGTAGTTATGTCTCGTTGTATTAATTGATCCTGTTAATGCACAACCAGATATTCGAATATATGTGTTTTTTTAAAGGGAATATTCGGACGCCATTTTTGAGCAATTTTGACAGCCCTACTTTGAACCCAAGACTGCTCTTTATTGGTGAGCTGATTTTGAGAAATTAAACTTAAATTGCAGCTGAAGTTGTGTTTTGTGGTTGCTATGCTAGCTAATTAGCTAGCTAAGGACACTTTTAATAACCTTAAACGATTTAAATGGAAGAGTTCAATTTGCATTAAATGATAGCTAGTTATCTAGCTGATGTTATAGTCTCTGCGATTTAACTCATAAAATTATAATGAGAAAAGGTAGAAACCCCTGAGGGTGCTGTCAATGTGCAAGCTGCCAATTTAATGGTAATTTAAGCTACTGTATTGGGTTTATATATTTGTAAATCTGACTGAAAGAGTCAGTGCCTCACCAGCCACGAACCTCACCGCAGGTCACTACATACACAGTGGGTTATTTGGCCCAAATATGTTCATGTGCAAAGTAAACAACAATCAATTGTTTATGTTGACAACAACTCATGTTCTACAGACACACCATATAATTCATATCAGCATGCTAATGTTATATGTAACTTATTAGCAGCTAAACTCCGGACCAAACTCTGCTGATGGCGTGTCTTATGTAAATGTACATTCTTCTGCGTTTTCGCGGTTAGATTTTTCCAAAGTTACAGAGAAATAGACACTGTACTATCCGATAACATCGTTATTGTAACCAGCAAAAATGGTTGATGTGATTTGCGAGGCCTCTGTTAGCCGACTGTCTGACGTTAGCCTACGTTAGATAGCCTAACGTTCTTGCAGCGTACCAACGTCACACGTTACCGTAAATGCCATCTTAAAAAGGCCGCTCGAAACCAACGGTTTTTGAAAATGCCTTCACCCGAAACACAGTTCTTGTAATACACCTGTCTATTACGGCATCGAGGCAGCTACCTTCCATTTCGAACAGACCCGAAGACTCGAATTTAAAAGCGTGCCTGTCATGATGACATGGGTTGGCCAAACAGAACAAGCTTGAAAAAAAGATTCATGACAGCTTGCGTTCGCAGATTACTTGGAGGACCCCCCCCCCCCCCCCCCCCAAAATATTGTTATTGCAGATCTACACGAATCACACATATCAAAAACAGCGAATTTCGCCGAAAGGTGACGAGTTTGCACCCCTGAATGCAGACCTAACTTCACCGGTGCAGAGGTGGAGGTACTGTTGCAGAATGTGTGTCCATTCTATTCCACTATGGCTATATCCACGCGATTGAGTTTAGTGCTTTTATTTATTTTAGGACATCACAATGCCTTGTAGAATCATTACTATAAATGTGAAAAATAATTGTTAATGATACAAATATTCTCGTATTTATTATTATTATAATTATTTAAATCTGAGGATGTCTGTAGAGTTGATGTGAACGCAATCACCAACGATCTCTCACAAATTCAGCCCTTAAGAAAATCTGGGCGATTTACGACTGCTATTTAGCGTTCTTAAATTCTGGCCTAAATTCAGAACGAATCCCAGATGAGAAAACTTTCATGAATGCCAAATGGAGTGGAGTTCAGAAGAAATGTCTTCCTAACTTGTTCTTAACTGCGTTCGTGAATGAGGCCCAATGATTTCAAGCACTTCTTCCCTCCTTTTATAGCAATCAGTCTGCTCTCATAATCCAATCAGAGTGATTTCACCGGACTTGTACTCGTTCCGACTTTCCCCTGTGCTGGTTTTAGTAAAATTTGTATGCCAATGAAGCTCTTTGCAATTAATTAAAATGCATCTGATCACTCTACACAATAATCTAGAAACAATGTGAATCGCCACCACAAAAACTGAAGCAGCAAAGTTTGTGAAACACAAAATATGTGCCACTGCCAAAACTTTTGGCCATGCTTGTCTATGGAGACTTACTAGCTATGGATCAACATACATTTCTAAATATTTCTACAAAACAGAATATTACAAAAACCAACCAAATAAATAAATAACTTTCTCAATGGACTGCTTTTTTGCCAGTAAAGGAATGAGACTTCCTAGTTGACTACTACTTGCAGCAAACCAGCTCTGTAGCAAAGGAAATTATATAGATGTAAAAGAAAAACTCTTAATGTTTACAGAAAATGACAGCCTACCTGATTTCGATTTTGCCTGGTTCTGCTGACTTGCTTGATACTGTGCATAAGCTGCAAGCTTGGCCATGAGGGGCTGTTTCTGCAGCACTTTTGCCTTTTTTGTTGGTGGTTTACCCTTGGTTGTTATACAGAAAGAATGACAAACATAAAACATTTGAATCATACACACATCCTGCATTTCACTGCATAAAATGCATTTTAAATGTTTTCATAATGACACAGTGACAGCAAATTGAAATAACTCTGGCACAGTACTGGTTCACAGATGGCCTCTAATACACAGAAGTAAACTAAATTACTTTTTTAATGTCATTACCATTGACTTGAACTAAAATGAAGCCAACCCAAGAGACATGATTCTGGAAACAACTTTTAGTAACTGATTTTCTAGCTGGGAAAAAAAATGACGGTCAATCTAGATCACATTCACCCATTATATTAGTATGGTAGAAAACCCAAAATATTACTTAAAAGCAACATTATGTTATTAACCTCAAAATAACAGCTTCAAAATCATTTTGGTGGGGTACAGGGCTCGAGACCCTCTTGCAAGCACTATGTATAAGAGAGCAAGAGACCGAACAAGTAACCGAGCAAGTCAGATGCCAAGCTGGCCTTCTTTCTGTTGGACTAGTTAGCCGACTAGTTGCTATGTCTTGTGTTTGCACTTCCTTGAGGTTTGGCTGTGTTAGGAAAGTTGTCGACTATGTATGTATGAGTAGTTTTCATCATAAACATCCCTGCCAATGTTATTTATGAAAGAAGTTCTTATTAACTGAAGAATATGTCTGAGGTAATTTGCGTGGCGTCTGAGCAAGCTATCTAATGTTACTACGTTAGCAAGGTAACTACCCACAAGGTAAACAGCTCGCTAGTGGCGCAATTGGTTGTTGACCTGTCAGTCTCACTATAAACGTCTCTGTTATCAACACAACCCCATGCGCCAGACATGCCTGCCGTCATCCGTCACACAACGCATGCCATCTGAATCCACCGTAGGCAGCTTGTGCAAAACAACCCGATCAGTTGGACGTATATAACTGATGCAAGTAAAGGTCCTACTTGGTGGCAGGCCATCAAACTCAATAGGTGTGATTACAACCTTGCTGTGTGTTAGTAATGAATACATGCCAAGACAAAAAAAAATATCAAATATTTCTGGGAATACCTGAAGTCTGGCCAGAATGCTGGCTTTTTTAGAATTGGAGGAGTAACTTCTTGAGCAGGAGACACTGCAGAATCTCTTTGTTTTTGAGTAGAACGCATCTCGTACACCAACCATTCCACACATCTCACATGTAGCTACAGATAAGGAGAAAACAATCAACTTTAAAATGTATACAGTAACAAATTCTACTTCAAATCAAGGTGCAAGGTGATTAAGGTTGTCACAATTAAAAACCAGGATCCGAGGGGGGTACTCACCCATACCAGCCTTTCCATCTGGATATGTGTACACCTGCCCATTGTTTTTGATGATTGGTAGACTAGCAGGGATGGAGGGCACTTCATCTTCACTATCATCTGAGCTGGAGCTGCTGCTCGTGTCCTCACTGCAGCTATCATATCCATCAAACATACCAAAGGAATCTCGTCTCTTCCTTTCTGAACGGTGAGAACGTTCAACCTGAAATGGAGTTTACAGGTACACTCAAGCTATAAGCACTATACATTAATCTCTGAATAAACATAATATGATTAGACCATCAAAATTCAAACAAACTGCCCTGTCAACAATGCATAGTGACAAAGCTACTGGTTATTCCAAAACCCTCTGGAATGCATGTCCCATGGCCCTGCCCTCACCCCAATTAAAGCAAAAATATGCTTCGACAGCAGGCTTGGAATATTCAGCGTTATGCTTTATTGTTACTTCAACTTGACATTCATTCAAAAAAGTTAAATATACAGGCTTGTATGAAATAATACCGCATTAGTAGTCTAACCTATAATAATTAAGATAATAATGACTTCCAAACTTTAACATTGTAAACGTCAAAACAATGATTTGTTGACAATCACTTTTAAAACCAGCGTTATGTAAAACACAATCTGTTGGCAAAAAAACACAATCAGCTCCTAAGATCACTGTGAATTGACATCCTTATGTTGCCATCCATCGCACCGTCGTTTTGGTAGCAGTCATGTTTTAGGTCCAGATTCTGCCCCAGCTTGCTCTTTATTGAAAGCAGTGTCAAACTATCAGTCAGTCTTGAGACAAGGTAGAGCACAAATAGTTTTTGTAAGTTCAAACTTACTTTAATTAGCTAGAAGTTTTGTATTAAGCCAGTTGGTAGTTAGGTAAAACCACTTAAAGTTACAAATAACGTACTGTAGTGGCTAGCCAGCCAGCTAGATAGATAACTGACGTAACCTACATGATGAGGACTACATGTTGACAAACCATGGCAAACGTAGCCACAACAATGTGCCACCTTGCGCTTTTGATGCCTCAGCATGTTTGTCTTGTTTTAGAAACTTAGCCAATAACTCCCTTGCCTGTATATTTTAATCTTATTTTCCATTTTCTTTTTGACCTTGCCATTTGGGATCATCCACTTTGCACGGGACATGGAATATTACCTGTACTTCACTGTACTGTTATCAATACAACATAACGTATTAAATAGTTTCACAGTTTAAGTATTTTCATAGCATGCATTAATGTTTGTTGGACCAAACCAAGTGAAAAGTGGGTTTACAGCACGGAAGAATTCATGTTGGTGGCTGAAAATACACAAATTCACCAACAAATGAATATGCCGCTTCACATGTCCCGCAAAGGCTTTGTGCTAGTCTAACGTCCTATGAGTGAATAGATGCAGCCAGCTTGAAGGTGCTGCATAGACACGAGAATCTGGTGCACATGCTTGCGAAGCCTGCATTGATGAAGACTTGCTCAGGCTGATGGAGGGCTTTATATCTCACTTCCACTCCCCACTAATTGGTTTGTGATGGCCCTTAATGGGGTGGACCCTTCACGTAAACACGCAAACGGAGTGGAAGTACACAGCGGAAGTGTGTGGGAGGTAGTTTGGAAAAGGCCCAAAGTCCTTCCGGCAACAGAGAGACAATCAAACACGGATGCCCCCACCACCAGGAGGCCTGTGGAGGGCAGGAAAATAGTCCGACAGTTCCTGAGCTGTTGGGGAGATGTTCAGGGCTGGTCGCCCCCAGCACCACCACAAGCTTGGTACGGTGGGCTCCCCAGTCAGCAAGAACAATGCAGAAGACCTCCGGGTTGTCAATAGCAATGCTGCTACCCCTCTGGTCGTCAACAATAATGTAATGGGAATCCCACTTATTCGGCAAAAATGGCAGTGGCAAGTTGAAGCGGCCCCTCCATTGGTTGGTGAAGCCGTAGCAGTGGTGGACAGCAGATGTTCATCAATCGTAGCACCCCCGATCTCTTGGTTACAATGAGAACGCTGTGCACTGGAACCAGGCAGGTCAGGAAATCTCCATCTCTAGCCGGTTCCATCTTCCAACAGGCCAACCAAGCTCTTCAGGCGACAGTGGGTGTGCTCAATGCTCAAAGCTCCCATGCCCAATAAGTTAAATGATTCCAGGTGCCATTTACTAGTCAAAGTCCACACAAACCCAAGGAACAGGAAGCAGATATCGTACACTTTCACTGATCCAAGGCAGATACTAAACTAAACTAAGGCATCGAACAACAGTGAAACATGGACTAAATTATAACAGTTACTCAGCCTAAAACCAGACACAAGGCATAATAACATTCTTACAATATAGAACGCTGAATTTTGAACAGACAGTTCCTCATTCGCAGGGCAGGCTGGGAGCCATATCACCCACAGAGAAGCGCGCAACCCCTTTGCATGCTATAATATTCAACTAAGGTAGACCTGTTGTTGTCCACAGTACTAGGCAATTTTACTACTGACAGACTCCGGCCCTCTCAAAGAGCCAGGCGGAGTGATCCGGCCCTCATTAGAAAAAGTTTGGGGAACCCTGCTCTAAAGTAGCCTCTGCCTACTTGATAGTTAGTTAATTGTTGATGGGCCCTGTGTGTTGCCAATTAACGTTAGTTGACTGTTAGATTTGTGTTATATTGTGCCAGTATTAACATAACTATAGCTATACTGCCTTGACGTCACAGTAGTATAAACTTCACAGCGTGGATTAATAAACAAATCCTGTGCTAAATTCGCTGATGTTGTCGTTTTGGAAGCTAATGATCAGTAAAAAACGAACTAGCTTGTTTGCTAACTACAGCGAGCGAACACACAACTAAAACAAAGGAACACCAGGGATTCAGTTGATTACAACACGGAAGATGGTTTATGTATTCTACTCACCAAATCCCCCACGTCATCCATTAGCCTTTCACATGAAACTGTATTTTACTCTCTCTCTGCATATGCTCCAACGGCTCCACAGAGGAGAAGATCAGATATTTTCTTTCCCTGAAACCACCAAATCAACTCACGTCAGGTTCAGGATCAACAAACCAGTGCTACAACAATGCGCATGCGTTGGGTAAAACCATAGAGTGTGGAGCAGTGTAAAAGTAGCCTAAACACAGACGGTCGCTTCCGGTCCCGAATTTTGGATGGGAGACGGTAAAAATTCAAAGTTAAAGCCCAAGAATATTGCGGTATAATAGCACGAAATACAATTATTTTTCCAGTTTGATCCATGTAGCGGTAAACATTTTTGACATTCAATGTTCAAAAAACATATGTCGGCCTAACACATCGTCCTATTGCACCAATAATGTTATTTCTATGTTTTAGTGTGGCATATCAAACTACACCAATTTCGCAATTGTTTAGAGAAATATCAAAAAGCTTTTCTCCTTTCTAACTGCACTGAACACACAGTTGAATGTGAATGTGTCACTGCACAATGAAGTAAAAATATAGAACAAGGTTTATTACCCTTGGAGAAGATCTATCCATGTTTCAGTGATTTGCAGTGCCTTCAGTATAGGCCGCAAGGTGAACCACGAAAAGTCCTTTAGAAATCGAACCCCGCTCCACAGGCGTGCATCTACACAATATTTAGTTCATAAAAAAGAAAGAGTCGTGCTTAGCTACCAAAAAAAAGTTCGTCGCTGACTTTCCAGTCGATTTTTGGTGCATCTATGTTTTATGCCGAACTAGTTTCTTCAGAGCGTAATAGGATCTTGGTCGCGAGTGCCGGCACGTTTCGACACGTGATAATGCTACACCAATAAGGTAGCTGCTTTTTGTCAACAGAGTTGCAAGATGGCGTCCACCTTGCCTTCATCGAGCAGTACGGAAGACGAAGAAAATACACCGGAATGTCTTAATAAATCAAAAAACAAACATTGTTTTATGCATATTACTTCAGTCAAGCACGAAGAGGTACATTGTTTCACCACTACACGATGGACTACATACAGGACAAGCCTACAAACGTGGCTCGGCTCTGGAGGTGCAGTACCACAAAGGCTGTTATAATCAGTACACTGTGGAAGTTGCATTTAAAAGCAAAAGGCAATTCCTCAAGTTGAGAACACAAGTGTGTGTCTCGTTTATTTTACATGCAGAAAACGAATGAATGACAAGATGGCGTTGCCCTGTAATCTAACAAGCATGGGGCTCGACGTCATCACAACAATAGAATATTTAAAGGGACCGTGATCCCGGAACATTCATTTTTACGTGTATAACACATTACTTAAATAACTGCATGAAACAACAGTGTGTAGAACCACACTAAGAACAAGGGTGAATTATGAAGTCACATTCACTACACACGTCCCCCCAGAATTCACCATATAAGAAAATAAATCATCGGCGAGGTGGTCGTATTAACCGGCCAGAACGGCTGTGTTTTACAGGGGGTCGAGAAGACACTACCGTGGCAGGTGTACCACCATGACACGGGCGTGGGGCATGGAGTGAGGGAGTTTTGGGGGGAGGGGAGCAGGGGGTGGGTGCAGAGCTGGAGGACGCCCGCGTCGTGGGGGCTGGGCCAATTCAATGGGCCTAGCAACGTCCAAATGAGCTGGTTTGAGGCGGTCAATGGAGAGTCGCTCCGGTTTACCACCCATGTCCACCACAAAATGTTTGTCTCCCGTCTCCAAAACACGGAATGGGCCCTCGTAGGGCGGGCGTAGCGGTCCCCTGTGAGCGTCGTGGCGAATAAAGACGTATTCAGCCGTCTGAAGCCCAGCAGGGATGTGCGACTGAGGGAGGCCGTGACGGGAAGTAGGGACAGGTGCGAAAAGCCTCGCATTGTCCAGTAGTGAGGCCCACTGGAGAGTCGCAGACCAGGGAACGGTGGAAGCAGGAACAAAATCCCCTGGAACCCGCAGTGGCTGCCCATAGACAAGCTCCGCGGATGAGGACTGTAAGTCTTCCTTCGGTGCAGTCCGGATGCCAAGCATCACCCACGGGAGCTTGTCGACCCAGTTGCTGTCTTTGAGGCCGGCACGAAGAGAAGCCTTCATCGACCTGTGAAATCGCTCACAGAGTCCGTTAGCCTGCGGGTGGTATGCAGTCGTGCGGTGGAGTTTCGCTCCGAGGCTCTGGGCCACCGCATTCCACAGCTCAGACGTGAACTGCGCGCTCCCGGTCAGAGGATATGTCCGAAGGGGTGCCGAAACGGGCAACCCAGGTGCCGATAAATGCTCGTGTCATCTCGACAGACGCCAACGATGTCAGTGGCACAGCCTCGGGCCAGCGGGTGGTCCTGTCAACCATGGTCAACAGGTAGGTGAAACCATGAGAGGAGGGCAGAGGGCCAACCAGATCCACGTTAACATGGTCAAACCGCCTCTCTGGCACCGGGAACAACTCTAACGGGGCTTTCGTGTGGCGGTGTACTTTGGCCCGTTGGCACTCAAGACAAGTGGTAGCCCAGTCTCTTACGTCCTTTTTGAGGCCGTGCCAAACAAACTTCGCCGCCACCAGCCTCTGTGACGCTTTCGAACCAGGGTGGGAGAGACCATGGATGGCATCAAAGACGCGTCGTCTCCACCCCGTGGGGACAATCGGCCGAGGACTGCCTGTGGAGACGTCACACATGAGCGTGGTGTCGGCTTCACCAAAAACCACATCCTCTATTTTCAAACCTGTAGTCGAGGTCCTCAGGGTGTGCACGTCTGGGTCTGTGGTCTGATCCGCTGCCATGCGGCTGTAATCCAGACCAAGATGGACTGCCCCTGCCACAGCCCGTGACAGGCAGTCCGCCACCTGGTTGTCCTTTCCGGCCACGTGCTGTAAATCCGTGGTGAACTCGGAAATGTAGGACAGATGACGTTGCTGGCGGGCGGACCACGGCTCGGCCACCTTGGCCATGGCGAAAACCAGCGGCTTGTGGTCGACAAAGGCGGTGAAGTGTCGACCTTCCAGAAGGAAACGAAAGTGTCTGATGGCGAGGTAGAGACCCAGCAGCTCCCGGTCGAAAGTGCTGTACTTACGCTCGTTAGCGCGCAGCTGGCGGCTGAAGAAAGCAAGCGGCTGCCAGGCCCCGCCTACCCACTGCTCGTAGACGGCACCGACAGCGTAGTCCGAGGCGTCCGAGGTGATGGCGATGGAGGCTGTGGCTGAAGGATGTGCCAGCATGGTGGCCTGCGCCAGGGCCGCCTTAGTGTCAGCAAAAGCCTTGTCCCTGCCCTCAGTCCAGTCCACAGCGTGCGTGGCCTTACCTTTCAAGGCCTCGTGCAAGGGCTGCATGAGCTGAGCGGCTCGAGGGATGAAACGGTGGTAAAAGTTCACCATGCCGAGGAACTCCTGCAGGGCTTTCACAGTGAGCGGGCGTGGAAACTGTGTGACCGCCTCCACCTTTGATGGGAGAGGGACTGCACCGTCCTTGGTGACTCTGTGTCCCAGGAAGTCAATGGTGGAGAGACCAAACTGGCACTTGGCAGGGTTCACAATCAGGCCATGTTCGTTGAGCCGCTCGAAAAGTGTTCGGAGGTGCGACAGGTGCTGGGATTTGGACGTGCTCGCTACCAGAAAGTCGTCCAAATACACAAAAAGAAAAGGCAGGTCACGTAAAACAGAGTCCATGAGGCGCTGAAAAGATTGGGCTGAGTTTTTAAGGCCGAACGGCATCCTTAAGAACTCAAAAAGACCAAACGGCGTAATCACTGCTGTTTTTGGAATGTCCAGTGAGTGCATGGGCACCTGATGATAGCCCCGGACGAGGTCTACCTTAGAAAAAATTACCATACCGGCCAGGTGTGCTGAAAAATCCTGTATGTTCGGGACTGGGTATCGGTCAGGTGTCGTTGCCTCATTAAGCCGCCGGTAGTCGCCACATGGGCGCCAGCCGCCACCAGGTTTGGGGACGATGTGCAGGGGTGACGCCCACGGGCTGTCGGATCGGCGGACTATGCCAAGGCGTTTCATGTTAGAAAACTCAGCCTTAGCAACAGCAAGCTTGGTCGGGTCGAGGCGCCGAGCACGGGCGTAGACGGGTGGACCAGTAGTGGCGATATGGTGCTCCACACCATGCTTCACGGCAGACGCAGAGAAAGTGGGCTGAGTGAGTGCTGGAAAACCAGCCAGTAGACGGTGGAAGTCATCCGATGGGGAGAGCATGCTGGACAGTCGTATGGAGTCAGCCCCGCTGAGCGTGCACGTATAAGAGCAGAACGTGACAGCGTCGATCAAACGGCGGTTCTTAACATCCACCAACAGTCCATGCGCACACAAAAAATCAGCGCCAAGGAGGGGAACGGCGACTTTTGCAGTGACAAAATCCCAGCCAAACCGATTCCCTCCGAAACACAACTCAATGTACCTTATTCCATATGTGCGGATGGGGGTCCCATTAGCAGCTTCCATCGGGGGGCCATGGCTGTCGGTTACCATGTCCAAACGGGATGCAGGCAGGACGCTCCTCTGTGCACCCGTGTCACACAGGAAACGTCGTCCGGAGATGCTGTCACGGATAAAAAGCAGCCTGCCTACGCGGCCGACACTCATGGCCACTAATGAGTGCTCACCCAGTCCTGGTGCTCACCCAGGAGATCCAGCATACGGTCCATGAGCTCAGACGGTTTGCTATCACCCAGTCCTTGGAGGGAGAAAAGCCTGCTAGCTCTCTCAGCGTCGGACAGTTCAAAGGTCTTTAACAGGTGGGCTTTGAGCGCTGCATATTTCTCCGTAGCTGGAGGATGTTTAAGGAGACTCACCACTCTGGTTGCTGTTGAGTTACCGAGAGCTGACACAACGTAGTAGTACCGTGTTGTATCAGCGGTTATCTCCCGCAACGCGAACTGCGCTTCAGTCTGGGCAAACCATGCCGACGCTGACGATTCCCAGAATTCGGGGAGTTTGAGGGTGACAGCGTTCGCGGTCATGGTCGAGTCGTGTTTGTGAATACGTCAAGCAAACATCACGTCGGGGTCACCAGTGTGGAAGTTGCATTTAAAAGCAAAAGGCAATTCCTCAAGTTGAGAACACAAGTGTGTGTCTCGTTTATTTTACATGCAGAAAACGAATGAATGACAAGATGGCGTTGCCCTGTAATCTAACAAGCATGGGGCTCGACGTCATCACAACAATAGAATATTTAAAGGGACCGTGATCCCGGAACATTCATTTTTACGTGTATAACACATTACTTAAATAACTGCATGAAACAACAGTGTGTAGAACCACACTAAGAACAAGGGTGAATTATGAAGTCACATTCACTACAACACCAGGTTTTTGACGAGGCCTGAAAAACCAGAGAAAGAACAGTAAGTTATGTAGTAAATTGCATTTCAAGGAGCTACTAACTTAACATTATATAAGTAAACATTCAATCTGCATTCTGTTGTATGTGCACACAATCACAACCCTTATTAATTTCTTTCCTTCTCATTTAAATGTGTTCTAGGAATGAGCCCACGTTTGATGTCAGCTATAAGTTATTCTGTGAGAGGATCATTCGCCAAAGGCTGCTTGTCAACCAAGAGGTGCAGAGAATGGGCCAGCTGAGGAAGGCCTTCATTGAACTGGTGAAAGCAAATGAAGGTCTTGATGCTTCAAACTACAGGTAACTGCAATGCATTTTTCTCTCAAGTCTTATTATTTGTCATGTGCAAGTCTAGCTTTACACAACATGTGTGTGACAGGCCTGAGAAACTGTTTTTAAGTCTTGCTTTTTGCACAGACATGTACCAGTTGGCAACAAAGAGAAGGTGTGTGTGGTGTGTGGTGTGTGTGTGTGTGTGTGTGTGTGTGTGTGTGTGTGTGTGTGTGTGTGTGGTGAGGTTTGTGATGTTGTGTGCCTTTCTTGGGCATCTTTGGTGTTAAATGTGCTGTATGGCAGATAGGTTCTAGCCTGTAATGTCTTGTACCACCTCCACCACTCTCTGCTTTTCATGATACTCCTGTGACTCTTAATTGTCACTGTTTTGTTGTGTTGCAGACAGGATATGTTGAAGAAGAGGCTGACTCGTGATTTCCCCCATCAGTATCAAAAACCTAGAACGGTCATGTATAGAGCTGATGCAGGGTCACAACGCATGCAAATCTTTGGCCCGGATCAGAGGACCCCAACCCAATGGAAAAAGTTTCTCTCAGAAGGAACAAATAAGGAAGCACTTGCCGAATTCCTGTATGTTGTATGGAAAAATGCAGACCTTACAATAGTGGGCAAAAACCTCTGCTTGCACATACAAATCAATGTCACTGTGTGACTGTTAAGGAGGGTGTACAGTCTGTTTGTGTTGTTGAAGACCTGCAGTGTGATCATGAAGAATGTGACACAAGGGTGTTTTTACATGCACAACATGCTGCACGGGAGCATAAAGCTGTCATTATCAAGAGCTCTGACACTGATGTGGCAGTCATTGCTGTAAGTGTGCAGACAGATTTGCCATGCAGTTTATATGTTTTCACAGGGACTGGCAACAGGACACGTATCATTGACATTACCAAGGTGTCATCAGCTCTCGGAACCAGTGTGTGTTCAGCCTTGATCGGAATTCACACATTCTCTGGGTGTGACTCCACAAGTGCCTTTTATGGCAAAGGACAAGGAAAGACATTTTCTGTTGCATGTGAGAAAGATGAGTACCTAAAGGCTTTTACAAGTTTAGGTACTAACTTTAACTTGGAGCAGTCAACATTTGCACTTCTTTGCCAGTATGTATGCCACTTATATGATCAGCCAGCTGCCGATAATGTAAATGAAGCTAGGTACAAGGCTTTCTGTATAGCATCATCAGCCTTGCCAGAATTATGCATTCCCCCTACTGCTGATGCCCTCCATCAGCATTGCAAAAGGGGAAACTACTAGGCTGCAATAATGAGGTCCTGTCTCAAACAAAATATAAGTGCTCCATCACCTGCTGGATATGGTTGGCAAATAGAGGATGGGACCTTGCACATCACCTGGATGACCAGAAACCCTGCCCCTGACTGCGGCTGCAAAGGTGCCTGTGAGACAGGCAGATGTTCCTGTTTTTCTGCAGGATTGTGTTGCACAAACTTATATCGTTGCTGTAATTGTGCCAACACAAAAGAAACTGAGGAACTGGAAGATAACTGTCCTGACACTGACAGTGAGGACTGAGTGTCCTTAATCTGTTATTTCTTATTTAGTTTTGTACAGTTTTATATATCCTATTTCATATTTTTCATAAAGATTGTTTTTATGGTTCATCAGTGTTGTTTTCATTTGTGAATGAATGAATGAATGAATGAATGAACGAACGAACGAACAAATGGTCATTGGTATAAGTACAATTACTGCCTTTTATTGATACAAGGAAGGAGGTTTTTTTTGTCAAATACATAGAAATACTTACGTAAAGCATGTAGTGAAATTTCGTTTGGTGTTAAGCTTTTTCTGTGCGAGTGTGAAGAAAGAAAGATCAAGAAATATTTCATAACAATAATCATCATATCTGCACTAATCACCTTTATTGCTGCTCATGTTCCTACTGCTCATACCACTTATATCTTATGTCATACTGTATATACCATATTTATCTATATTTATATTACCATTTGCACATACTCTGCACTCTTCTACTTTGCACTTCTGGTTAGATGCTAACTGCATTTCGTTGCCTCAGTACCTGTACTCTGCAATGACAATAAAGTTGAATCTAATCTAATCTAATCTAAAATAGCAAGAGGGAGTATAAAGTGCAGTGTGTGTACAGTCCATGTGCAAGTGTGAAAAAAAGTGTAATTGCTGTTTATATAGTCATTGTGTGTGTTCAGGATACGGAATGCTTGAGGAAAGAAGCTCCTTCTCAGTCTCTCTGTTCTGGTCTTGTAGCAGCAGAGACGTTTGCCTGACCTCAGTGTTTAGAAAAGTCCATGGCCAGGATGTTAGGAGTCTTTTACAATACTTTGGGCCCTGGTACGTACTCTTCTCTTGTAGGTCTGTAGGGAGAGGTGCTCTGATGATGCGGTACTGCCGTGCACAGGCTGTACAGTTCCCATACCAAGTGATGATGCTGTCAGGACACACAGCTGATGGGTGCTGATGCTCTGAACTTCCTCAGCTGACGTAGGAAGTACAGTCTTTGCCTTGATTTCTTCAGTGTGTGCTGGGTGTTCACAGTCCATGTTAGATCGTCAGTAAGGTGTATTCCCAGGTATGTCAAACTTGATCTAAATGACTTAACATAAGCATAACATTATCGTATATTTGCCTCATTGTTCTTCTTGGACGCGGCTATGTATACAGCACTATTTAGAATCCATTTAGCCCACTTTTGAGGATGTTCGGGTGTTTTCCTCTTGATCGGCAACGTTGAATCTAACCACGGGAGCCGCCATCTTGCCATTCTGTTGACAAAAAGCAGCTACCTCATTGGTGTAGAACGATCACGTGTCGAAAAGTGCCAGCACTCGCGACCAAGATCCTATTACGCTCTGAAGAAACTAGTTCGGCATAAAACATAGACGCACCAAAAATTGACTGGAAAGTCAGCGACGAACTTTTTTTTGGTAGTTAAGCACGACTCGTTCTTTTTTATGAGCTAAAGATTGTGTAGATGCGCGACTGTGGAGCGGGTTGAAACGAAAACAGTGTTCACCTTACGGCCTATTTCAAAAGCCAAACAAAACCAAACAAACAAACAAAACAAAAACAAGAACACACAGAATGCAAATAGAAACGTCATAGCAATATAGCTTTTAATTTGATATTCAGTCCAACAGTGCAGTAGCCTTAATCAGGCAGTTTTGCTCAGTCTTTATAGACTTCACTCAGCATTCAAGTAAAGTCCCCTGACTAGTGTTCAGGTATAGCAGCAGTCAGCATGTATGGATGTGACTGTCAATTAGGCTCACAGTGACGTCATTATAGAGAAACACAATACTATTTGGCTTTTATGATACATACATGCAGGAATTATAAAACCAGCATACTCATGTGATATAATAAAATACTTCTTTTTCAAGAATAAAACAATAAAAATAGAGGTAATCAAGCGCTGTATTACAGATGTGCATAAAAATAGAGATAGATTCCTTCAAAAGACATTTTAAATATACACAAAAGGCAAGCATCTGAGATATATCCTTGTTAAAATCAATCAATAAATAAATTAATAAATAAACAAATAAATAAACAAATTTAATTTAAAACCCTAACTCTGAAAATATCTTGAACTTCAGAGAATAGTCCATGCAGCATTTTCAAGTCATTCAGTAATTTAACTTCTTTGCATAAGGATAGCCATTCAGATCAGGACAGCACTTTAACAACAACAACAAATGATTGCCTTCACAACAGGAAAGATACCTGTGTGAGTGGGAATCAACCTTCACACATGTACATGATTAATCTCCACTGGTTCTTCCCCTGATCTAAGATCTCTGAGTTGGTGGGCCTCCTCTTGATTTGATTGTCCTTGTTCACCTTTATCCTCTGGCTCTTTGGCTTCTGCACTACCGCGCTTATCAAACTCGGCAGTGATCTCGGCCAGAGGCCTACCTTCTGATCCTTTGGCTTCTGCACTGCCGCGCTTATCAAACTCGGCAGTGATCTCGGCCAGAGGCCTACCTTCTGATCCTTTGGCTTCTGCACTGCCGTGCTTATCAAACTCGGCAGTGATCTCGGCCAGAAGCCTACCTTCTGATCCTTTGGCTTCTGCACTGCCGCGCTTATCAAATTCGGCAGTGATCTCAGCCAGAGACCGACCTTTAGTTTCCGGAAGGTTCCAGTACATGAAGAGACAGGCCAGCACGCAGATGCCACAGAAGGGAAGGAAACAGAACTGTCCTAGGTTGCCAACGATGAACGGGAAGGCCATGCCCACCAGGAGGAGGTTGAGCCACATGAGTGAACCAGCCACCATGTAGGCGGCAGGCCGCACCATCTGGTCAAAGAGCTCAGCGGGCAGCACACCAGTCACCCCGGCAGGGCCCATGCCGAAACTGAGGATGTAGGCGAAGATGCACAGCATACTTAAGTAGGGCATGCCTGGCACCTTGCCCTGCAGGCAGAGGGCCATGGTGAAGACCACCGCCCAGCCTGACATCATCGCATACCCACCCATGAGGAGCCGGCGGCGGCCTGTGCGCTCTATGAGTAGGTTGCACATGATAGAGGCGGTCAGCTCACAGGCGCCCGTGCCGATTGTTATGTACTGGATCTTCCCTGTGGGAATGCCGGCCTCCTGAAAGATGTAGGAGGCGTAGAAGTAGATGGAGTCGTTGCCACAAAGCATCATAGCGCTGCTGGCGGCCATGATAATTCGGAGCTGCCGCCACAGGTTTCGGTCGGACAGCAAGCCCCAGAGGGAGCGTGCCTGAGCACCTGCGGCCAGCTCCTGCTCCTGGAGGATCTCCTCCATCTCCTCCTCGGAGACACTGCACCCACGGAGCCTCCTCAATGCCTGGCTGCAGCCTTCCTTATCTCCCTTGTCGATGAGCAGAAACCGCGGGCTTTCAGGGAACCAGGGCAGGGTGAGGACTTGGAACAGCCCAGGAAGAGCATTACTGGCTAGCAGGTAGGGCCAGCAGGAGTCTGATCCGAGCACTTCAGTCAGGCCAACCACCTGCCCGAGCATGATGCCAAATGCGGTGAACACGGCAGAGGAGAAGGTGACAGCTCCACGCAGATGCTTAGGCGCGCTCTCGCCGAAGTACATGGGCTGCACGTTCATACTCACACCAGCGTTGATCCCCACAAGCAGCCGAGCGAGTATGATCATCTCAAAGGAATGAGCAGTACGACTGGTCAGCGCAAACAGAGCACTTGAGAACAAAAAAATGTTGTTTAACAAGAGACCACCTTTACGACCGAACCGGACCGCCATGGGCCCAGCAAGTAATGCGCCAAATAGACCACCCAGGGAAAAGGCAGAGATGATGACTGTCCATATCAGTGTTAAGTGACTTTGCTCAAGTGACACAGACCAGCGCTCCCAGCAAGTGTCATTAATGAATTTCTGAATGTGCGTTGTAGGAGCATTAATGATAGCAATATTGTAGCCGTACTGCAAAGTACCACCGATCGCAGTACAGACCACCGTCAGTGCTAAAGTCACATCCCCTTTCATTGTTGTGGTCATGCACTAAAAGTGTTCAATGGGCTTACCCATCATCTTGTAGCCTCATTAATAACGGACCTATTTTGTGCGTGTAGAGTGACGGTCCATTACTCAGGATTACATTTATTCAAGACAATTTTGCTTTAACACATGCCGAGTATTAAACCAACGTTTGTTAATCGCCCCAGTGCTATCACAGATGGTTTCAGGACGATTCACCCGAGTCACTTCATGTGTCGGTTGTGTCCACATAAGACGTCATCATACGGCGACAGTGACGTTTGGCAACGGATTTCGATAGGTTCGATAAGCATGTAAGTCGCCCTCTTTTCAGTAAATTTGCACATTTATGTGAATGGTGTGCTTTAATATTCAATGATGGGTGTTAAGCTGTTAAGTCTTGTATAGGTGTATATTTCAAGCCGGTATAGCTATTAATTTGATGTAACACACAAGGCTAATTCTTACCAGCTAGCTACCATTATCAGTATCAGCCCACCTGATAGCATCTTACTTTTAATTATGTCTAAGCTAATAAACCCTTCCTATATGATTATATGAAACAGATGTAGCGCAGTGCTTAACATGCTAGCCTGTGACATCAACGTGCATGTGTTTCTAACACAGGAAGCTAACAGAATACCCAGTTAAATTCGATTTCGCTAACGTTAACATTAGTTCACGAATGAATGAGCCTACTTTGTGACTGAGCAAATATTGCAACGGTGCCTAGCTTATACACCACCACACGTCTGTTGACACTATATACGAGTCACAGTCAGATTAATTGTTGTTGTAGTAAAACAAATGCCATAACTCCTTCATCCATTTCATCAGGGCTCCATCGCCCACCAAGAGGAAGGATCGCTCTGACGATAAAACCAAAGAGCGAGGAAAGGAGAAAGTAAGCAGCAAAGACGGAGCGGACAAGGAGAGGACCAGGGAGAAGGGTCACAAACGCCGCAGCGCTTCCACTGGCAGCAGCAGGTGAGGTTTCTCTAACGACATCACCATAGGCTAGCAAACTGTCCTTCAAAAGATACTTCCACATATCTATTTGTGTAGATAATGCATTCTTCATAAACACGACATTGGCCTTAACAAGCTGAAGTCTGTGTAGCCGTCTATGCTGCTGTTGTACCTGTACAATTAGTCTGTCCTGTTATGAGTTTGGACATTGGGGCCTGTGAGACAGTTCAGACATGTTAACCTGCTGTTGACATGTTATGTTTTTGTGTGGTGAGAGGATTATTCCAACTTAAGAAAGGCCTGACTATCCTGACTATATTGTGTTTGTCTGTGTCTCATGTAATAATGTCTGTGGATTGATGGGAGACACTTTGTGTGATGGTAATGGATGTACAACCCTGTAGTTCCAGTTCCAGCAGCAGCTCTGGCTCCAGCTCTGGCTCCTCCAGTGGCTCCAGTTCATCTTCGGCCTCCAGTCGCTCTGGGTCCTCCAGCTCCCGCTCCTCCAGTTCCTCCAGCTCCACTGGGTCACCCACCCCTAACCGTCGTCGCCATGACAACCGCAGACGTTCTCGTTCCAAGTATGAGTGACTGCGCTCATTTTGTCCGGAGATCTTTCATTATGCACTTACCAGGTTTTTCTGTCAGGATGTACATACAAACTTACTTATCTTGCAGGCCTGATTTTATGTATGTCCATTTGTGTTGAATATGCTCCTTTTTACGGGATTTCATAGTCACATGCCTGAGTTTTAAAACTTTCATTAGTTCAACTGTCACTTACAGCTGTCTTTTTTGCACTGTCAGTAAACAAACTTTTATCCAAACTTACCAGGATGGGTCTATTTAGTACTGTTTAATTACACAGTTGTACAGTCCTAACATAATATTATATGGTGCAACTACACAAAGACAACAGTTGTGTAACGTGTTATGGAATATGTGGCATTTGCACTGCAGGTCCAAGTCTGTGAAGAAAGATGACAAAGATCGACGTCGCAGGAGCCCCAGCCCAAGGCCCACTAAGGTGTACCTGGGCCGTCTCACCAGAAACGTCATCAAGGTAATTCTGCTCTTACGTCAAAGGTTACATTTTAAGTAAAAGTACATTATCAGGGTGTCCGCAGGGTTTTAAAAAGTATTAAAAGGTGATAAATCAAAATTGCCAAATTTAAGGCCATTAAAAGTGTTAAATGTGGTTTTAGAGGTATACTTTTTTTTTTCAATAGGTATTATTTTTTCAGACTATCAAGTGTCCTATTCTGATTGAAATTCTATCTGCTAAAGTTTGTGTTAGTTCGATTAAATGCAGGCTTTAGCAAAGCTGGGCACATCATCAAAGATCTTCCGTATCAATCCTGAAGTCTCAACTTTGTATGTTTGATGCTGACGTCATATTCAGTGGTCGTTCGACATCTCAAACACTTTGCGCGCTTCAACTGGGTAGCCAACTGGCTGGCTTACGTTTTTGACTTGTTTAGGCATATCTTCAACGTCCAGACAACCATCGTCGTCGTCATGGGCAAATGCAAGTTTTCTGACAGCTGGGTGCAGGACCCAGCGTTTAAGGACTAGCTCAGGCCTGTAGTAGGGAATAACCGGCAGGCTTATTGTTCGGTTTGTAAAAAAAACACCAATGTCAACTGGATGGGAGCTAATGCACTTCGGTCACATATGCAATCCACTAAACATAAAAATGGAATGCGCGGTCGACGAGAGCAGTTAATTCTACCACTCTGCCAACTGTCTGTGCTGCTGCACCACCACCACCGAAATCTAGTGCCACGGTACCAGCCAAGTCTACGGCTCCAGCGACTACGTCTGACCTCCGGGTGACTATGGGCGCCACACCAACACTGCGTGCGGAGGCTCTGTGGTGTTTAAACACTGCAGTTAAACACCACTCATTAAACTCCAACGAAGGAATTTCGGAGCTGTTTAAAGAAATGTTTCCAGACTCTGACATCGCCAAGTCATTCACGTGTGGTAAAGACAAAACCGGCTACATCATCAGATTTGGATTAGCATCGTTCTTCAAAAAACAGCTTGTTGATGGCATCAACAAGCCTGGGCCATTCGTGTTGATGTTTGTTCATGAATTCATATTAGGCCTATAGCACAGGTTTATGTTAAAATCAAATTATAGCAGTTCACCAGTTCACGTAGTGGATGCCAGTTTGTGAAGTGATATCAGCAACAATTCATATAGCACAGGGGTGGGCAATTAATTTCCCCAAGGGGCCACATGAGATAGTGGGACTGTTGTAGAAGGCCGGACCAATAGGCTGAACTCAATTCTGCTCAATAAAAGTTGTATCTCTTTATATTACATTGTATTGTTTTGATTAACTGCTACTGGTAAGAGAAGATGTTACATTTAGGCTATCAAAAAAAATTGGTGCAGGCATGGTAAAAACGCCAACATTATTGAATCAACATTTAATCAACATTCACCAAAACGATTTTGAAAATGAGCATGTTTTTGCAGTATTAAAGGTGATCCCAGACGATCAATACACATGGCACACACACACACACACACACGAGAGCAAGCTTGCAATGCAATAGTATAAGTATACAAATTAATAGTAATATCAATTTTTAATGGCGCAAATGGTCGCAGGCACGCACACACGCAAGAATGTAGGCCTACGAAAATAAAAAAATATCCCGCTTATTATACGGTTACCTGCCAAAACAATAGAAGACACTTCTCCAAAATACCTCTTTTTAATGAGTTTGTTGCAATTTAGTTCTTCACGCAAATGCGAAGCAACCCACCTTCTGACTTCAAGTTTCAATGACTTTCAGTTACGTTAAATGACCGGACTACTTGCGTTGCGGAATGATATGAAAGATGTGAATTAGAAGCACAAAACCCGTTGCCAATGACAGCAGTCATACATTTTTCGCAGCAGTGAATATAAAGAAATTACAGACCTGCGAACGTTGGGATGGCCCATTCAAATCAAAGGAACTTTTTGGAACATTCTGAAGAGCCGTATAATAAGTACAGGTATTTACGTTTGATTCCTAATTTACAATTGACCTCCGCGGGCCGCACAGGCACAGCCAACGGGCCGCAAATTGCCCTTGGGCCGCACTTTGCCCAGGTCTGATATAGCAGATGCCAGCCAGTGTGCTGGAACTATCTCTCCATTGTACATTTAATGTAGTTTGTTTAATTTTTATTCACAAAATGAAATAAATGTGTGCAATATGTGGTCAACATCAGTGAGTCTCTAAATCTATTATGTTGTGTATAGTGTTATATATGTCAAAATCTGCGTAAACGTTAGAAAGGTCGCTGATTAACACTTGCAACTGTCAGTGTCATGATGGTTTTTAAAAAATTCAGAAGGTAGTAAAAAAAAGGTATTAAATTTAACTTAAGGATTGCTGTATATACCCTGATTATGACTCATGCCATCATTTGGCTTTTCTGTTGCTTCGCAGCTGACAAGATTATACCATGCATACATTATATACATACATGTTTTCTGTTTTCTTGTCATGATTAAATTAAGACTGTCCAAGAGATCATTCTCCAGCAATATTGCATGGCATCTTTTTATACATATTAGCTTGACAGTCCAACTCACAAGCCTCTCTGCACCCTCTTGTACATGTCCTCTGAAGGAACACATCCAGGAGATCTTCTCCACCTATGGGAAGATCAAGATGATTGACATGCCCATGGACAGACTCCACCCCCACCTGTCCAAGGGCTACTGCTACGTGGAGTTTGAGACGGCCGACGAGGCAGAGAAGGCCCTCAAACACATGGATGGAGGTGAGTGGGCAGGTGGACCTTCACGGCACTGAAAATCTCTGGTTAAGAATTTCTGAGGGGCAATGGGAAGAAAGAATGCAATTAGGTCAATTCCACTGACATGTTTGCTGCATGGAGCATATTTATGGCTGTGTGAAGATATTTATGGCTTGGAAGTGAACTGCAAGGGCTGTCTTTGTTACTTAAATGCAGTTATGCAGGAATAGTATTTATGGATGAAAATTAGCTACCATTTATAAAAGTGGTGTTTGTCAATAATAAATACATCCATTCAGGGAATAAGACCAAAGAACACCTTTTTCTGGGAGGCAATTCTGAGAATATGTTCTGAAAACCACTAGATATTTCACAGACTCAAGTGATTAGTAGTATGATAATGACACAGGGTAAGTGGTGGGTTGAAAACACAAAAGGGTAAAATGAAAAAAAGCGTTGGTATTTTTTTAGTTATATAGAAGGAAACTACAATGCCTCTTCTATACTCATTTACCTACACACACGCACGCATACACAAATATGTAATTTTTCATAATTGTGTTTATCTTTGATGTGCAGGTCAGATTGATGGTCAGGAGATCACCGCCACTGCTGTGCTGGCCCTCAGGGTGCGCCCACCCCCTCGCCGCCCCAGCCCACCCCGCAGGATGCCCCCTCCTCCGCCCATGTGGCGCCGGACCCCCCCACGAATGAGAAGGAGGTTCGTTCTCAATTGGCTGTGTGCTGGAGGCGTGCTTTGTTTAATTTTTTGGTGGGACAACATAAATGATATAGACCACAACAACTATCAAGTGTTAATTTACTGAACTTATCAAAGCAAACCAGTTTGAAGTCCACTTTCATCTTGCCGAGATGACCATGTTTAAAAGATTCCTGACTTTTACGTTAACTGAGAATTGGCTCTTCTGTGGCACCGTCGTCTGTGTGACTGCATTCCTCTCTCTTGTCAGGTCCCGGTCGCCTCGGCGACGGTCTCCAGTGCGCCGCCGTTCCCGATCTCGCTCACCTGGACGAAGACGCCATCGCTCTCGTTCCAGCTCCAACTCTTCGCGATGAAGAGCAGCAGGGGGTCACAGAATCCTCTGTGGATTTCTCCAAACTCTGTGCGCATGGCAGAGCATCAGTGTGACCTGCAGTGCTATATGAGCTGCCTTTTAATGAGACTTCAAGACCGTCTCTCCACTGATGGCCATGTTATGAAGGGAGCAAAGTTTGTTTGCAGCTCTATCCTGTTGATGTGTTTATCCTTTAGACATATTTTAGTGTTTGTACAACTTATTATGATTGTGTACTTGTACATAAGAGAAAGAGTTTGTATAGATAAAACCTTTAGGGTGCTGTGTTTTAGTTTGACCTTACTCTTAGTTAACACAGATGGCACGCCGTTTTTTCGTTGCTGTTTGTCTGGTTCAGTTCTTCTGAAACAAACACACTGCATGACGCTGTCGTCGATTTCTATTACCATAGTGATTTATGGTCCAGAACTGTCTACTTGTGTGATGTGCAACAATGTGATTCCGAGGGCCTTTGTCATTATCAGATTTATGTGTTCTATTGACAATAAAATGAGTGAAAGCTCAACAAAACAACCAGTCTGAGTCTGGGAGGTATTTGTGCAAATATACCAGTGCCAGATGTTTTTTTTCTATACAAAATACAATAGTGATTAATTTAAACAGAAAAAATAAGGCTCCCTATTTCATCGACATCACATCTTTAGACTGTCAAGCTAAGATTTAATTGCATGCAAGCAGGATAAATATATTTCTGGTTCAGCTGACTGGTTTGAAGCATTTAAGCATTTTGTTAGTGACACGTCGGTGTTGTGCACTGGCATTGCCACAGCTTATATTTTAATTATACAAAAAACAATTGGTTTACATCAACTGACATTTTATATATACAATATTTTGGTAATGGGGTATCATTTACACAAACGTAACAATTTATGTACAAGGTCTAGGAACATTAGATAATATGTCCCCATCTGTGTGTTTCTCAGAGAGCAGGCTTATTGTCCTGATGATTTGGACTCTGGCTTCTCACTGCTTGGTTCATCCATGATGTCTTTGAAGCCCAGCTTTTCCAAAGGCTCCCTGGCCATCAGCTGACTATAGAACACAGACAGGACTCCATGACAACAGGAACTACAATTTCTAAATTAGACATATAAATATTTTACAGTACAGAACAGTAAAGGTATGGCTTTCTCTTTGCATACATTCTTGTGGCAAGGATTGCAACTCTTCAGTACGCAAATTTTTCAGTACGTTCATACTATGATGGAAGTATTAGTTTTGCATTTGACCAACATTGCTCGCCCGTTTCAGTGTGCAACAGCCATAACTGTCGACGGATTTCAGGCTTCCAGTCTTCACATCATCATTCAGACAACTTACTTGTCCATCCTGCATTCTAGATAGTCTTTGGACTGCAGTCGACACTTGGAGTTATCGAAGCTGTTTACCCTGAGGCAGTGCATGAATGTATCTTTGAAAGCTTTGCATTCTCCTACAGTGGAATAAGAAAATGTCTTGATGAGTAGAGAAATCCAAAGCACACAAAGTGATTCATGTCAATTGCTGTTGTTACCATGGCTGTGAATAGAATACTCTTACGTGACGCTATTGACTGATTCAAAACAATATTTCAGCCAATATCTTACTGAAAGTAAACAGGAACTTTATCAACGTTTAGCCTTCCTAGCTTAGACAACAACCACTAGTGGAGGTGTGAGTTTAGATAACCAACAACAAACCCATCGTTAACTCACCAAAATGATCCAGAGGAAAAGCGCCCTTGTCCGGCGCACGAGGGCGGAACGTTTTTGAACTAAAATTCATTGCTGTCGACATCTTTGCGTTTTGGCATCAACGAAGTTAGCAACAAAAGTATCCAGTTGACATTAGCGTGAGCATTGAAAGCACATTCTCCTTCTGTGGTAGTATTGTTAAAACCATAAGGGCTCAGTGCTGCCACCTGCGGGAGTGGTGGATCTACCGCAGACGAGTTCCAGACTTTCAGAGGTTCCAGAAGTTCCAGAGGGTGGAAGGTGACTCTAAAATTGGTGTGCAGACGTGTAGACAGCATGACTGGCCGCGCCAGAGTGCAGTCTGGCGCATAGGGAATATTTACCCAGCAAACCACATGTTACCAAAACAAATGTTTCAATCCATCCAAAATTCAATGTGGTTTCGAAGGGGTATTTTCCCAGTGATGCTGTCATGAAAGCTGTTTTGCAGCAAACCACATTTAAAACTCAACCGAGCCAAATGGCGAACGCTCAACATCAGCTGCAGATCCAGCGTGACAGCTCTGAGTCGATCCATCTCTTAGCTCATTCTATTGTTCATTCTTTTGTTCAGTTGGAGACTCTGATGTGGTGCCAAGAAAACGTATTGATCATAAATCATTCTGTCATACAAACACTTAGGATGTTGTAAAGTCCGAACTTAAACCAATACTGCTGCATTGTATATTTTGAACATTGTCGTTTGTTGACACGAATATTCCTTTTCGAATAATATACAGTGCAAATTTCAACACCAAACCTCAACTTCAAGCCAGGTTGAGTCCATGTTGCTAAAGCAAGGAGAAGAAACGTTTTGTCCACAAAGAAGAGTTTATTATGACTCAAACCTCATTCATGGAACAAAATCTTTCTCAGAAAATATAGGAATAAATCTTTGTTAATTAATATATATAATATAGGCTACGCACAGAATATATACACCAGCTTGTTGCTAAATAAATACATTTGTGTAGACGGTTTTGTTTTTAGGGCTTCGAGGCTTGACAGGTCCAGGTGGTTGGTTCAGGGCTGTACACAAATTCTCTCCTGAAAAGAAGAAAAACCAGGGTCACAAAGTGTATGTAAAATCCTCCACGCTGAGGAATCTTCTGGAACAGTCTTTAACGATCCTTCATCTGATTGTATTCCACTGTGTGTCGTTTAGGCAATATTTACAGACATCTGTGGCTGGTTGTTCTATAAGTTACCATGGAATCATGGCTGAATTTTACTAACTTGATCAAATGTTCATTTTCCCCCATAATGCATTGACATGAAATATTGAGGCAGTTTGTTTCTGCTGCCGACTGTGGCATTTTTTACAGTGACGTCGCTCATGACTAATGCCATTTTCTTCATACTGAACTTACAGCTGTACACACATGCATTTCCCCGTAAGCTGGACACACATCTGCTACACATATCTCCCCACACACCACATGTAGTTCTGGGACCTCTCTCGTTCAGCTACTGCAAAAAACGATATATCAGCTACATACATCATGAAGAGTAAACCTAAGCATCTTGCTCTGAAAACTCACTCTCTCCGTGGCGGTTCTCCACCCCCCTGGCACAGCAGTCCCTCGTCACACGGGCACACCTGGTTGATGCTGAAGGCCAGGCCACCGTCGGGCACGAAGCATCCCTCGCCCGGCGCCAGCTTCCGCTTGCACACCTGCTCACCATGGTGACGGGCACAGCACATGGAGGACCCACAGTCCCTGTCCACCTTACACCTGGCACCTGAGAGAGACAGAGAGCAAGGGAGAAAGAGACAGAGAGAGTTGGAGAGAGAAAGAATTAGTCTCATATCTCTATGTCACTGCATGCTACAGATAGCAAAAGGGTATTGTGCATGTGTATGTGTTAGTGTGTGTGTGCACGTATGCGTGTGTGTGAGTGTGCATCTATGTGTGTGTTCAAATGTGTGAGTGTTTGTGTGTGTGTGCACGTATGCGTGTGTGTGAGTGTGCATCTATGTGTGTGTGCAAATGTGTGAGTGTTTGTGTGTGTGTGTGTGTAGACGACACATCCAATCATCCAATGAATCTTTACTTCATATAATCTCCCTGACACTCCTATACAATTACTCACTCTAATAACTAATTACACTTGTACATCTCTCTACCTTCAAGAAGCTTTTGAAGACCCAACTCTTCAGAGAGCACCTCCCCTCCTAACTGGCACCTGACTAGCGCTTAACTTGCACTTCAGCAGTTACATTCCTGCACTTCTTTTTCCTTTTTTCTAGGTCGTTGTTTTTCTAATTCTCATGTAAAGTAGTATTTATTGTTACACCATGCTTTTTATTGCTCTTAGCTTGACTGTTCTCTCCCTTGTACGTCGCTTTGGACAAAAGCGTCTGCTAAATGACTAAATGTAAATGTAAATGTAAGAAGCTTCGCCCCCGTCTCCTAAGAGAGGTATTGATGTTCTCTCTTACCCTCTTGTCCTCCGGGGATGCTGCGCAGGCACTTCCCAAACATACAGTGCAGGCTGCGCACACACTGGGCGTCCCGTCGGCAGAACTGACCCTCCTGTCTCAGTGGGACACAGCGGCCAAAATGGCGGTCACAGGAGAAGCCTTTCCCACACGCCCGGTCATGCTCGCAGGCCACCTGAAGAGAAAGGGTGGAAAAATGACACGGTCAGTTGTGTTTCTGGATTAGCCTAAGCTAGCAAGGATATGTTTTGATAACTGGAGGTCAGGCCAGTATCAGTATTACGAACTTTGCTGTGCTCAAATGTTAAAAAGGGACCCTGCGAGATCTCCCGAATTGTGGTGCTACAGGAGATCTAATTGTATTTCGTTCATGATGATACAAAGATGGTCCAACATATCTGTGTTCTTAGACTGTCAAACCATTTGCAGAACATTTACATCCGTTTGTGACAAATAAACACCCCCCCCCCCCCGCCCCCCAGACACACACCAAGACATTAAACTTTATGCAGAAAAGTTTCTGAACCCTAACATCCACCACCACCCCATCCCCCGTCCGCCATTTCCTCTCTCTGTTTGTTCAAGCAACCAGAGCTCAACCCAGGGGGACTGCTGAAGTGAGCAGCACCTTCTCTTGTGTCAACACTCGTGCGGCGCTGACAACGCTGTGTGATTAACATAAATTGGGGGCAAACTTTTGGTTGTAAATCTAATCTCAGACTGGACTTAGAGGAGGTCAGCCCACGAGAGGACTGTGAGGGGTTTTAAAATAGATGGAGAGCTTCTCTCTGCATAATATTTTGAAACAGGGAAGCTTGGGTTCTGCTTGTGCTCCACCTCCTACAATTTATCAGGGATAAGACTATAATCAAAACATTTAGATGCATGTCTCAGTTCAAACAAACACTGTAAAAGCTTCTATTTAGCATGCAGTATATCGTTTATCACTTACTGCTAGCAAACAAATAACAGTTTTAAGGGTAAGTAATTGTCAACTGAGAAAGAGTGGACAGTCTAATGATAGCCAGGACTAGAAAGTTTCACCACTAAAATGATGATTGCAATGATAACAGTCTTGATAAATGTCTTAAATCACACAAAAAAACATATTAAGAAAATCATTTATAGGTTATAATATCTATGCACAACCAGCAATGTATCTGTTTCTGTCTGTAATAACAAAGTTATAATTATTATTATCATTAGCCAGTTTCCAATACTAAATCTACCAGCACAAAAGGGCTGTAGCTGTGGGGGATATGAGCATTCAGTGTCCACCTACCGAGTCTGCTTTGTGGCTGAGCGGCAGGCTCTCTGGTTCCCTCTCCCTGTGTCTCAGAGGCCCACCCTCTGGAGGGGTGTAGGGCATGGCCAGCATCCAGGCCCATATGTGTGCCTGAGCTACGGACAGGCACACACACACGCCCAGCATCCTCAGCGCTGTTCTCGCCACGCTGCTCATCTCCACAGCTCCCCAGGAACACACTCCAAGCCGAACGAGACGGTCGGAGATGGGTAAACGAGGAGGAGTAGGAGAAGAAGATCGAGTCGTTCGAGACTGTAGTCCTTTAGACTGATGTGAACAGATCCTGAGGCTGACCCAAACAAAGTGGTACAGGATGATAATTGTTGTAAGATGGGGAGATTTGAATGCAGTATTGTGGAGAGGTGATCTTGGCTGGGAGAAGAGTCCTCGTCTTAGATGTTCCCAGCGCTGTGGTAGACGTATGCAGCAGGTCTTCTCCACCAGGCTTAAATAACTCCCAGGATCCCCTGCGCCCCCCCACTGTCCACCACCCATTTGAAAAAATGTTGTTTATCCAAGCCATGGGAAAGGTGGAGACAATTAGTATTTAATGGATTAACTAAATTGTTTGCACCACCCCTTACCCTCCCATACCCACCCCCCTCGTCCCTGTGGATAACAGTAGCGAGTTTATCAGTGTGAAGGTGGTAGGGGGATTAAGTGTCTGTGTGTGTGTGTGTGGGGGGTGGGGGGGGGGGGGCAGTTATCAGGGCAGTAATGGACTAACAACAGGCCCCTCACAATAGGGGCAAGACAAGAATCTCGCCAGCCTACAGCTGGGTCTCTATTGGGAACATCTAAATGGGATGAGGGGCTCCTAAGGGGACAAAAGGGTCCCCTTTAAAAAAACAAACGTTGGGATCCCTCTGGCTTGTTCGGGTGTCAACGGGGGAGGGGCTGGGCCATGCGCTGTTGACCCGGGCCTCTCACTCTCGACAAACAGAAGCCGCTGGACCTCCAGGGCTCATGCTGGGCGTAAATTATGGAGGTGCGCTCCACAGACGACCCCAACGATCTCATTAACCGCAATTGTCACCAGCGATTAGCACCCAGAAAATAGTGTCTGTGTGTGAGGGAGAGAGTGTGTGTGTGTCTGTGTTTATGTGTGTTTATGTGTGTGTGTGTGTGTGTGTGTGTGTGTGTGTGTGTGTGTGTGTGTGTGTGTGTGTGTGTGTGTGTGTGTGTGTGTGTGTGTGTGTGTGTGTGTGTGTGTGTGTGTGTGTCAGGAGGAGGGGATCTGATTTTGGAGGGGTGCTTGTGCTCTCTCTGTAAACAAATCTCAGCATGGTGATGAGAGACGGGGTGTCTTGTTCGTTTTGTGATTTGCTACCATTTGATTTAAATGTCAGCAGGGGCCATGTTTCCAACACTGTGTCCATGTTCTCCCCTCTCTCTAGTTCTTCATATTTAAACATCAGTTTGTAGCTCTTCCCTTTTTTCCTTCTGCCAAGAGCTGTACTACCCAACGCTCATTAATTCATAAAAAATTTTATTCTTTGTTTTTCCTTTCCTCGTATTTATCATGCTCCTCTTCTCTTTCCTTACCTCTCTTTGTTCATTCGTGTCAACTTGCCGTACATTTTCAATCCATTCCTATTTTCTCTTCTCCAGCTTTGAAACTCTCACTCTCTCGCGTCTCCTCATTTGTCATTCTTTCGGAACCTCTGGAACATCTCCAGACCTGCCCTGTCGCCTCATCACATGTTCCGAGGTGAGGAGGAACCTTTTTAGAGAACTGAAGTCATAAGCTGAGGAAGGACCACTGCTTCATGCCCAGACCATATTCATAGGTTTGCTCTAGTTTTCTTCCCCCTGGTTCAGTAAACTTCCACATTCGAAGCATTGGAATTCTGGTGCAGAATCTTTACCCGCACACGCACACACACACACACATACACACACACACACACACACACACACACACACACATACACACACACACAGGTACACACACACACACACACACACACACACACACAAACACACAGACACACGTACACACACACACACACACACACACACGCACACACACACATAC